>NC_050070.1:94772962-95144398 GCF_009764565.3 Dermochelys coriacea | reverse complement strand
CCAGACCTAAGAGTGGCTATACTTCAACAAAAAAGCTTCAAAAACAGACTCCAACGAGAGACTGCTGAATTGGAATTAATTTGCAAACTGGATACAATTAACTTAGGCTTGAATAGAGACTGGGAATGGATGAGTCATTACACAAAGTAAAACTATTTCCCCATGTTATTTCTCCCTCCCACCCCATCCCCCACTGTTCCTCTGATATTCTTGTTAACTGCTGGAATTAGCCTACCTTGCTTGTCACCATGAAAGGTTTTCCTCCTTTCCCCCCCTGCTGCTGGTGATGGCTTATCTTAAGTGATCACTCTCCTTACAGTGTGTATGATAAACCCATTGTTTCATGTTCTCTGTGTGTGTGTATATAAATCTCTCCTCTGTTTTTTCCACCAAATGCATCCGATGAAGTGAGCTGTAGCTCACGAAAGCTTATGCTCTAATAAATTTGTTAGTCTCTAAGGTGCCACAAGTACTCCTTTTCTTGTATTTAATTGTGACACTGAGTAGGTTTCCAGACCTGAAGAAGGGCTCTGTGTAAGCTCAAAAGCTTGTCTCTCTCACCAACAGTAGTTGGTCCAATGCAAGATATTACCTCACCCACCTCATCTCTTTAAATTCTGTGGAAGTGCAGGCATGACTCAACTATGTCTTTAAATGGCAGTAGCACTAAATGACCGCAGTGGAAACTTACATTGCTTGGCAATGCTGAACAAATGTAGGATTGTGTTGATGAACAAGGGAGCCAGAAAGGCTTCCCCCTCCCCCCCCAACATTTCCCCACTGATGAAATTCCACTGACAATGGGAACACTAGTGCAGATGAGGCTCCAGGCAGCCACCCACATTTTAAACAGCATGTTCTCTAGCGTTTCTGAGGGGAAGTCTGCATAACATGGTGCTTAAAATTCCAATGACTACCAATGTGTTGTGTACTCTAGCACCCCTACCACGGCTACTAACAGAGTGGAACTGAACGCGTGGGATATTTTAGAGAAATAATCCTAGTGGACAGGTGTCAGGCAGATTAAGAAGGAGCATAGCATGACACCAGAGTAGGTAAACTGGGAAAAGAGAGAGGGTATGGAAGAGAGGGGCTTCTAGGAAAGGAATCACACACTCTGAGAAAGTTAGTCTCTAAGGTGCCACAAGTACTCCTTTTCTTTTTGCGAATACAGACTAACATGGCTGCTACTATGAAATCTGAGAAAGTTTTAACTGGTACAAAACACAGCTGCCCTGCTGTTGAGCAACACAAGTCACTTGGAGCTCCTCACCTCAATGCTCTGCTCGCTGCACTGGCTTCATATTGTAGTACATACATATTCCAGTTTGAGGTCTTTGTCCTGAAATTCAAAGGTTTTCGTAGGACTGGTCATAGCTAAATGAGAAATTGCTTCTTTTTTCATGACTGTGGCTTCCCATGACAACTATATTGCACTATAACAATGAAACCGTCAGCCAGTAGGGAGAGGCTCGACATGAGTTCGGGAGACAGAATTTTCAAAGGAGCTGGATCTAGGCTATGGAACTTACTCCCACAAGAGATAAGAATGGCTACAGAGCTCACCACTTTCAGAACAAAATGCAAAACTCTCCCCTTTGATTTAGCATCCCTTCAATACATTTTCCACAGTTGAAAGAAACAACAAAAGTGCTATAGTCACAACAAGAGAGTTACTGTTATTGTGAATTTCAAGTCTATGCAGGAGAAACTGGGTGTAGCTTTCTTTCAAAGCAACATCAGAAGCCTGCAATGATAAAAGTGAAGCAGACACTTATTCAGCTCATTCTGAGCGGGAAAGTGTTATTAGTATATTACTGAAGAGCTAGTGCACTAGTTTAAAAATATAATCCTGTTTTTATAATTGCTGTACACTTATGTACTCAGTACATATAAGACTTTTCACAAATGAATTGCTAATGTTGCTGCTATGAAAAACAAGCAATCAAAGCAAAGTTTTGGCTGCTTGACATCATAGACAATCTCAACAGGTTCTGCTGATAAATAGTATTTGGGAACTGTGAATAGGTTATTTCCTCACCAATATTCCCTACTCATTTTTGTTTCTTCCTCTTTTGTCTACACTCGCTTTTGTGAGGTCTGAACTACACATTCTTTTTGTTCTCTTCATTACCATGCAGACAATATTCATCTGTTCTCAAGGAAGGTCTGGGGATCTATGCACTTTTCCCAGGCTTTCTTCTTTTCCATTAAAAAAAGAAAAACAACAAGGAGACTGTTTGGTGCTGTCTGGCTTAGCCGCCGTCTGATAGTGATGTAAGGTGCAAAACCCACAGTGACTGGCTGCAGCCAAACTGGCCATGTTCTGTCCACACATGGAACAGCAATCAGCTTACAACTAAATCACATCTGAGCCCAAGCTGTCCTCACAAAGACAGCTAAAGGGAAAGCATTCACAGGCTAACAAAGCATCAGTGAAGCATGAAACCAAAGGGAATCTTGTGCTCAGCAAAGAGATTGTTTCCAGCTTTTATACTAATTTGGAGATCGCACAGATTGTGTGGTAAAAGTAGTCTAGGATTCTTCAGTTTAATATTTGAAGGAGTAGCATTTTTTTAAAAATGGGGGAGATCAGGGAAGAAAGCACATAAGAATATAAGAACTGTCATACTGGGTCAGACCAAAAGGTCCATCTAGCCCAGTATCCTGTCTTCCGACAGTGGCCAATGACCGAACCCCAGACGGAATGAACCAAACAGGTAATCATCAAGTGATCCATCCCCTGTCATCCAGTCCCACCTTCTGGCAAACAGAGGCTAGGGACACCATCCTGGCTAATAGTCATTGATGTACCTATCCTCCCTGAACTTATCAAAATCCAGCAGTTCTTCCAATTGAGGAACAGAATGGAGACTTTCGTTGAAAAGCGGCTTTCCCTGACTGGGAATCAAACCCCAGGCCATAGTGGTGAGAGTGCGGAAGCTTAACCACTAAACAACTAAAGGGTAAGAAAAAAATTGTGATATATTAAAGCACACAAGACTAGATCTCTGCTGGTGTAAAACAGTGTGGTTCCATTGACTTCAGTAGCAGTATGCAGATTTACATCAGATGAGGCTCTGGCCCAGACTGTCTGGCTGCTGAAGACTGTTGAGTTTTCAAAATGTTGAACAATATGTAGATTGACAATTCTATACACCTAGTAATTTAAATATTTGCATACATATTATTTCCAGATTTTTCAAGTCTCATTTTTTTCTTTCTAAGACTCTGAAAGAAGTTTTCCCATTAGAGATACAATACTAAACACAGAAATGAAAAGACACCTAGCCAGATCTCCTTATAGTGTCCATACAGGATGTGGGTTTAAAAGTGGTTTATTACTCTTTCTTCATGACACTTTTTTAAAACATTTAATATTTTCTAAATGTGTTGTGAAGGGGGACACTCACCAGCAGTGCTGCCTAATGGTCAGGCCAGGGTGTGACACCTTGTCCTCTGTCTGAACATTCCCCTTTCTCGCTAGAGCTCTGCCAGATGCGGGCGGTCTGTCCTTTTAGCAACTCAGCTGTCCAGTCAGGTCACACATTCAAGTTCACCCCTTTTGGGATACACATAAGAAGCCCAATACTGTGGACATCTTCAGAAGTAAGCAAAGATTTCAGGGCTTCTTCTTGGACTCTTGCACCTTCAGGGTCTTCACCAAGTAGGTACTCCACAAACAGATAGACTGCTGTCATTATGCCATCTTTAGGGGCTGGTAAGGGAGCCTGGGATCCCCTTCTCCACCAGGCTCTGATCCAGGGCCCAAAAGTAGGCAGCTAAGACCTGCACCTTGGGGTGCTATGCAGCTGCCTCCCCAAATCGCCTCCTACCTGTGCTCCCTCTTCCCACAGGGTAAAGAACTGAACACAAAATAAAGTTTCTACTCTTTGAAAGTCACCAACCCCTCCTTTGCAGGTTTGGTCAGGTATCTCCAAGCTTCAGGGAGTAATAGCTCCTGTTGTGCTCCTTCCCAGGAGTTCAACGTGCAAGTCAAGTCAAGTCAAGTCAAGTCAAGTCACCTCACCTCACCTCACCTCACCTCACCTACCTACCTACCTACCTACCTACCTACCTACCTACCTCGCTCGCTCGCTCGCTCGCTCGCTCGCTCGCTCGCTCGCTCGCTCGCCCGCCCGCCCGCCCGCCCGCATGCCACTGAGCTGCTCTGCTTCCCTTTTAAAGCTCTCCCTCCAGCTTATGTAGGCTTTGCAGGTGTGGTGGGGCAGGGCCACCTGAGCCCAGAGCAGCTTCTTAACCCCATCTTCTCCAGTGTGTGGTTTGAATACCCCATCACACACGTATACAATGATATATATGATGTTAAAGTGCAAAAATCCTTTCTTCGGATGCCATTTCTCTAATGACCTGGTGATTTCTCAGAAATGGCTTTCCAGTTGTAGCTTTGAGAATTATTTACATTCTCATTACCATAGGTCATAAATGGGTTACTATGGAAAAAAATTCTACAGTTTTCACACTCTCCTTGTATGACCTTGCTAGACATTCCATTCCTTATTAAATATAAGAGGCTGTCTCACACCAGAAGATAGTCAATACAATGTGTTGACCATTCTGCTGAGATTTGTTATGTGTGTTAAATAACTTCACCTTTTCATCCCATTCCCTCTCCCCCTCTAACATCTCAAAAGCTGACTCCATTGGTGGCCCATTTGAATCTAGGCATTCACTGCTCACAATAGCTAGAGTTGCAGTCCCTTGACAGTTCTGTTGTAAATGGAAAATCAAATGAATCTCTGCAACTCATTTCTGGAGAGGCAAGACATTGACACTATAAAACCAAATCTCCATTTTTAGAAAAGGTTGTCAGACTTTAATCCAAAGGGGGCTGAACAAATGCACTGCATGTCCCTCGAATCCTGCCCCCTTTTGCTTGCCCCCTTTTGCTGGATTCTAAAGCATCAGAATCTTCTAAATACAACTTAATATATTGTGTTGTCTTCTCTTGAATAATAGATCTCTGGCAAAGTGCAGTTTAATCAGTGCAGGGTATCTCTCAGAGTCCCAGAACATCTCTAGACTGAAGCTTAAACTCAATAACATTAACAGGTGGAAATTAATTCATTTATTTCTAATTAAAATAGAAATAATAAATAGCCATCCATTTAGTCTGGATGCCTTCATGCTAATTAAAACACAGTCCGAATATAAGTAGCCAATAAAATACAACCGAGCAAACCATCTCTGTGACTCAGACAAAAACAATTCCCCATGTTTTTCCCCTCCCCCCGCTTCTCCCTCCCCTCCCCCCCCCTCCCCCCGCACTGTTCCTCAGGCATTCTTGTCAACTGCTGGAAATGACCCACCTTGATTATCACTACAAAAGGTTTTCCCTCCCTCCACCCCGCCCCCGCTCTCCTGCTAGTAATAGCTCACCTTAAGTGATCACTCTGGTTACAGTGTGTATGGTAACACCCATTGTTTCATGTTCTCTATGTATATAAATCTCCCCACTGTATTTGCCACTGAATGCATCCGATGAAGGAGCTGTAGCTCACAAAAGCTTATGCTCAAATAAATTTGTTAGTCTCTAAGGTGCTACAAGTACTCCTTTTTCTTTTTGTTCAGACATGGCAATGCTCAGCCTGACCTCATTTTCTCCTGCTGACAGCAGGACAGAAGAGAAGGCAATTCACTACTGAATCCTCCCCTCCAGTTGTGGGAACTGAAAACTCACTCACCAGTCCCCTTATATCCCTACTCAAAGTTTGATGCTTTGCTCTTGCTTTGAGACCCCTGCATTGCAAGCATATTCCTTCTACCACCAGCATTTGCTTTGTGCAGACTATCACATTGACTTCCTTTTCCTGCTTTCCTCTAGCTGCTCAGACCACAAGTTTAACAACTGGTTTTAATGAGCCTGTAGGTAAAGGTAAACCCTCATGATGACATTTAAGCACCAAGCAGACTAAAAAGATTGTAGAAAATGAAGTGCATGTAACAAGTAGTAAATGTCTATTGAAAGAAATGCAGTGGGACCTTTAGGCCTGCCAGGTGGCTTTTTAATAAATACCTGCTGTTGATATAAATCAGGTATAATAAAATTTCTCATGGAGAAATAACACATTTGTTGTTACTGTTAATGACTGACCAGGAGCAGGAAGGAAGCAACAAGAGATGATAAAAATCTTGAGGCTTTATTAACATAAGAAAGATCTACTAGGCAGCTCTCCAACACCACTTTCTACAAGCCATTACCTTCTGATCCCACTGAGGGTTACCAAAAGAAATTACAGCATTTGGTCAAGAAACTCCCTGAAAAAGCACAAGAACAAATCCGCACAGACACACCCCTGGAACCCCGACCTGGGGTATTCATCTGCTACCCAAGATCCGTAAACCTGGAAATCCTGGATGCCCCATCATCTCAGGCATTGGCACCCTGACAGCAGGATTGTCTGGCTATGTAGATTCCCTCCTCAGGCCCTATGCTAACAGCACTCACAGCTATCTTCGAGACACCACTGACTTCCTGAGGAAACTACAATCCATCGGTGATCTTCCTGAAAACACCATCCTAGCCACTATGGATGTAGAAGCCCTCTACACCAACTTTCCACACAAAGATGGACTACAAGCCGTCAGGAACAGTATCTCCAATAATGTCACGGCTAATCTGGTGGCTGAACTTTGTGACTTTGTCCTCACCCATAACTATTTCACATTTGGGGACAATGTATACCTTCAAATCAGTGGCACTGCGATGGGTACCTGCATGGCCCCACAGTATGCCAACATTTTTATGGCTGACTTAGAACAACGCTTCCTCAGCTCTCGTCCCCTAATGCCCCTACTCTACTTGTGCTACATTGATGACATCTTCATCATCTGGACCCATGGAAAAGAAGCCCTTGAGGAATTCCACCACGATTTCAACAATTTCCATCCCACCATCAACCTCAGCCTGGACCAGTCCACACAAGAGATCCACTTCATGGACACTACGGTGCTAATAAGTGATGGTCACATAAACACCACCCTATATCAGAAACCTACTGACCGCTATTCATACCTACATGCCTCCAGCGTTCACCCAGATCACACCACACGATCCATTGTCTACAGCCAAGCGCTACGATATAACCGCATTTGCTCCAACCCCTCAGACAGAGACAAACACCTACAAGATCTCTATCATGCATTCCTACAACTACAATACCCACCTGCTGAAGTGAAGAAACAGATTGACAGAGCCAGAAGAGTACCCAGAAGTCACGTACTACAGGACAGGCCCAACAAAGAAAATAACAGAACACCACTAGCCATCACCTTCAGCCCCCAACTAAAACCTCTCCAACGCATCATCAAGGATCTACAACCTATCCTGAAGGACGACCCATCACTCTCACAGATCTTGGGAGACAGGCCAGCCCTTGCTTACAGACAGCCCCCCAACCTGAAGCAAATACTCACCAGCAAGCACACAACAGAACCACTAACCCAGGAACCTATCCTTGCAACAAAGCCCGTTGCCAACTGTGTCCACATATCTATTAAGGGGACACCATCATAGGGCCTAATCACATCAGCCACACTATCAGAGGCTCGTTCACCTGCGCATCTACCAATGTGATATATGCCATCATGTGCCAGCAATGGCCCTCTGCCATGTACATTGGCCAAACTGGACAGTCTCTACGTAAAAGAATAAATGGACACAAATCAGACGTCAAGAATTATAACATTCAAAAACCAGTCAGAGAACACTTCAATCTCTCTGGTCACATGATTACAGACCTGAGAGTGGCTATCCTTCAACAAAAAAACTTCAGAAACAGACTCCAATGAGAGACTGCTGAATTGGAATTAATTTGCAAACTGGATACAATTAACTTAGGCTTGAATAGAGACTGGGAGTGGATGGATCATTACACAAAGTAAAACTATTTCCCCATGTTATTTCTCCCCCCCCCCCCCCGCCAGTGTTCCTCAGATGTTCTTGTCAACTGCTGGAAATGGCCCACCTTGATTATCACCACATAAGGTTCCCCACCCCCACCTGCTGGTAATAGCGCATCTTAAGTGATCACTCTCCTTATAGTGTGTATGGTAACACCCATTTTTTCATGTTGTCTGTGTGTGTATATAAATCTCCCCACTGTATTTTCCACTGAATGCATCCAATGAAGTGAGCTGTAGCTCACGAAAGCTTATGCTCAAATAAATGTGTTAGTCTCTAAGGTGCCACAAGTACTCCTTTTCTTTTTGCAATTATATACTAACACGGCTGCTACTCTGAAATAAGAAAGATCTGAACATTAAATACATTTGCACCTGAAGCCTGTTTTCTACTGATAAGTGTTCAACAATTTTATATATAGGTATATAAATACATATAACGCACATATGCCTTCAGTGAACACATAGAAGGGTTTTTATGTTTACTTGTTTTTGCCAACAGTGTTTTTATACCCATAGGAATGGAAATGTTTTGCTCCTGAGAGGAAATCTCCATACTTTAGAAAGGGGGAAATGAAGAATGGGCTTTTAATTCTGATGTGAAATATTTGGTTTTTCATTCATTTTCTCTGTGTGGATCCAGGCTTGCATGCTGGGGTGATTTGTGAGTGAAACAGTTCTTTCTTGAGTATTTTATAAAGGATAGTCAATCATTCCAGTACGAGACTGATTTGGAAGGGGAGCAAAGGGGAGGTCATGCGCAAGAAAGGTTGTATTTCAAGACTTGCAACCAACTGGAACTGGGCTGTGGGAAAGCAGCGTCACATTCACAGAGACCCTGAACTTGGCCTTATGGAGTAGATAAGTGCTCCCTGTGTCTGTGGCGTCTTCTCACTGAGAACCACCACCTAGAAAATAAATCCTGTAATGAAAGCCGATTACCTCATAACATATCCCTAGAAGGGACTGATCCATCTAATTTCTCTTGCTTACAAAGTGCCATGAGGTTACCATAGTTCAGGCAGCCTCATTAGAAGCAATGCTAAATGTGTAGAGAATGAATGGAGATTAAACAAAAGCACTATGGATAGCTGTTACACATAATCCATTTGTTACTATGCTTCTAGCAAACAAAAGGCTGTATTGTTCAAGGGACTGATTTTTGCCAGGGGTGTAAAAAAACCTTAAATGATATTCCACTATGTTTAAAAGGAATAGACTGCCTTCTTCATAAAGCTAATAACTCATAATTTTAAAAGAGTTGAGAATTAAGAGAGTAAAACTAAAAAATTAGATAAATGAATTAGTATCAGATTTACAGTAAAGTGGAATTTGACAGGCCTGGTCCTCAGCACCTGGGGGCCCTGCATTTTCCAGGGTTATAAAGTGAGTGTGGTTCTCATGACGTTTTACACGGTGCCCCATATAACTCTGGACCAGCTATGGAGTTCATAAACAGTTTGTTTCAAGTTCATGATATTCTCATCCCATTTACTTCAGTTGGCTAATTTAGTCGATAATTCTTCAAAGTAATGGGCAATGAAGCCTCACTAAGGATATATGTGAAAAAATGATTTGAAATACAAATTATAAAAGCATATTTTAGGAGGTTTTTTCTGAAGGTCAGATACCACAGTGATGGGCACAAAACAAGTATCAGAATCAGAACAGAATGGAATAGGATCAAAATTAACTGCACAACCAAAGGCTTGGATAAGTACTACAATGAAAAGGATGAAAATAAAAGCTACTTATAGTAATTTTATATGGCACACATGGGATTCTGCTTAGTCTTCCCCCTCCCTCCTGCACACATGTTCATAAAAAAGTCTGAGCCCCTCCCACCCCATGTAATATGCAGCCTCTGCAATATTTCATCTTTAGAAATAGCTTAAGATACATGCATCATATTCTCAGCTTGTCTTCACTGGAGCTACGCCAGTTTACACCAGCTGATGATCTGACCTGCAGTCAGTTTTCATGGGTAAATTATTATTTAATTGTTTCTTGCTGACGATGTCAATTGTTTGTGGAAATGTGTGCTTTAAGAATACATTGTAAACAGGTGTCATTTTTATATTGACAGGTTTCAGAGTAGCAGCCGTGTTAGTCTGTATTCGCAAAAAGAACAGGAGGACTTGTGGCACCTTAGAGACTAACACATTTATTTGAGCATAAGCTTTCAGGAGCTACAGCTCACTTCATCCGATGCAAATAATTTTTATATTGTTTATGTCTGAACAAAATATAATTACACAAGCAGCTGAGTTACTAAGAAGCTCCTAAGCATAAAGTACACGTTCTTACATAAATAGAAGTGTGCTTTATGCACTTGACTCGGCATAGCTGGGGATCATTCTCCAAGTGGAACACAGATAAGAATGTACAGAGCCAAAGTCTGCACTGTGCCTTATTATGTGGAGTGCTGGTTTTTTCCCCAAAGCTGTTTGAAAGTAGTTTGTCAGCTGAACATACAAAACAGCAGGGATTTCACAGGCACATTCACAACAGGATGCTTCATTTGTAGCAACACAGGAACAGTCTTCTGCCTGAAACAGAAATGAAAGTTGTGGAAGTCCCAAGATACTGGTACAACGCACTCTGAGCTTGGAGCAAAAGGACAAGATCTTCCCATACCCAGGCTAACTTCAGGAGGGAAAGAAACAAATAATTAAGAGACTTCGAATGCATGAGGGGTCTCAGAAGGGGAATTAAGCATTGTGCAGCTCAAAATATTTATTTTATTTTGGACTCACAAGGAAAAGTAGCTGCAATGCATGACCTCATGTAATGGCATGAAGACAGAATTAAGGCAGAGATGCAGTTTTCTGTGGGAAAACCTCTCTCTTGAAGCATTCAAAACCAGTGACATGTTTTCATATGACTTTGCAGTCCAAACTTGGTACTCCACAATGATGACAGAGTTGAGAGCAAACTGTCCTCCATGTAGAAGCAAGGCTTACTTTACATTAGCACATTTCCATTTGATCCCACTGTAGCGGATTTTGAATATAATAATATGAACATGACAACTATGACTATTGTACACAAACATTGCCATCTAAGGTGCAGACCTTGCAATTGGCTCTGCATGAGTGAACACATGCCTGCAGAGAGCCCCAGGGACCTCAGTGTGGCTTGGTGCAGGTAGAGAGGTCCGCCTTCGTGAACTCTGTCATGTACTTCTTGTACACGGTAGTTTGCAGGGCTGTTACTAGCAGGTCAGACTTCTGTATCAGATGGAGACTGACTACAGAGCTTACTTCTGAGAGAGAGACATACCAGATGTATGTATACCATACCACAAGATCCTTTACTACTTTTGAGGAAATTCTGCTCCAAAAAATTACAAATTCTTCATATTGTATTTCTCAATAAGTAAATGTGGAGACTCCAGCATAGCAGTGGGGAGTACAGGCCACTGGCTGCACAGAGATAGGAGGTCACCCTGCAGACTTCCAGGACACAGACTCAGTGGTGACATAGTGCAATGGCCAAGCCTGCCCCAGAAACACCCCTGGGACCCTGCTCCTCCACACCAGGTGCACCAAGATAGCAAGCAAGAGGGACAGAGTCTTGCACACACATCCAGCCCTGGTCCCCAATCCAGGTGTGGGGCAGGAAGGCTCAGACTGGCAGGAACAAAGTATGGAGATGCTTAGTGTGGGGGGAACCAGGTGTGGGGTGAGAAGGTTCTATGTGGGGCAACCTGGGTGAGGGCAGCTCGGTGGGGCATCTGGGTGCAGGAGGAATGATTCTCTGCAGGGTGGTTCAGGAGAAGGTGGTTGGGGCTCAACAGGGGGGAGGGAACTGTGTGGGGGGGATGGGGCTTGGGGGGAGATCTGGGTACAGCTGGTTGAGGCTCAGTGGGGTGGGGGTGCAGAGGTGTGGAAGGCTTGCTTGGGTGGGCCAGGAGCAAGATGGGTGAGGATTGTCGGGGTGGGGATTCAAGTGCAGGGGACTCAGCAATGGGTGGTCTGGGTGCAGGGGTGTGGCTCTGGATGCAGGGGGTGAGGCTCAGCAGGGTGGTTTGGATGCAGCGGGCTCAGTGGGAGGGGTCTGGGTGCAGGGGTGAGGCTTGGTGGAGGAGTCTGGGTATGGCGGGCTCTGGATGCATGGAGGTTGGGCAGATGGGGGAACAACTCCCTGTACAGTTACCCCTCCCTCCACAGTGGAGGAGTGATGGGGCAGGAAGCAGAGAGGAAGGATGCAGAGCTTCCTGCAGCTGGGGGAGGTTTCTGGGGGCTGCTTCTTGTAGGGGAAGAGGAAGGTCCATCCTTCCCTGCCCCCAGCCCAGCCAGGAATAGCAGCTGATCCTGGCGCAGGGTAGGACCCACTGGCTGGGGTGGCCCCCTCCCCCACCCCCAATCCCACAGCGATTTATCTCTCTGCCAGCTGCTCTGGGAAAAACCACAAGCCCACTCTGCTGGAGAAGGGTATGTGATTGCTCTTGTGGCTTCCCTTTGCTTCCCCATCAGAAGTCATATTTCTGCGGGGAAGCAACAAAATCTGCAGGGGACATTAATTCTGCACACATGTGCAGTGGTGCAGAATTCCCCAGGAGTATTTAATGCTCTGTCAGGTATGGCTAAGATTAGCCTAAATGAGATATTTTACACATAGTGCCACCTAGTGGCTGAACAGTATAACTGTTTAGTATTCCATTGTAGGATCTGGCCTAAACATCTGGTTCATGTCTGGTATGTATTGCTTATACATCTCCAGTACATACGGAAAGTCAGAGCACTTAGAGTTCCAAACTCCAAAGAACATCATTTCTTAAAGGTGAATTTAAACTTCGTGTCTGTGCTTTCCAGGTGGCTGGGTACCCTCAATAAGATAGATCCTGAGTGGATGAAGTCCTATTATAGTCAATGGGACTACACACGGGAATAAGTGTTGCCTAAAGTCAATGGGACTACTCAAATGCTTTGCTGGATCAGAGCCTAAATCTTTAATGTAGCTTGCTCACTGTATTCCACTGAATATTTTTTATTAGAATTGCTCCAGTGCAAAAGGCAAAATGTAATATCTTAAATGTTGCAGCATTGGGTAAAAAGGGAAAGTCTTATTTGAAGTTAATATGAAATATTAGACCCAAGAGTGAAAACTCAAGTGTACTAGGCTCAGCTGAATTTAAATGAAAACAAGTGGTACCACGAAATTGCTGCCTAAATCAAAGGTGTATGGTGGTGCTGGAATGAGCAGAGAACCCTGTTTACAATCAAATAGTCTCCAGCATCTATGCACACAGCCTGGTGGAACTCTGTCCAGATGTGTGCCCTAAAGAGCACACTAAACATGGCCTCCTAGTCAGGGTAACCCTTAGTCTGTAGCTTCTGGTGCCAGGATTTAAGAGAAAAACTCCTGTGTTCTAACAGTAGAAACCACATATTCCAAAAGTTTTATATCAAAATGTATTCTCTGAGTAACACTGCAAACTTTCCATAGTGACTGTACGGGGAGAGTATTTGACACACAAATATTTAGCAACAATTTTCAGCTGAAAGCTGAACGTTCCCAGAATCACAGGGAGGAAATATAAGTGATTAATGGATTCTCTGCTGAACAAAAACTACTTAGGCCTGTCACTAGATAGTTGCTATGGTTTCTTGATGCCTCCTGGCAGCAATTTGCTAGCTTAGCAAGAAAAAAGATACAAAAGAATGCTATAGAAAAATGCTCCATGAAACACTAACAATTGTTCCATGCACATTCTATGCCTGTCCTGAAATCAAGCCTTGAATATATACTTTCAATTAATTTCTTAAAACAAAGAGAGGTCTTTATTACAAACACCTTGAAATATATCTTGTTAGTAATAGGTAAAGCATACTGGAGAGTTTCAACTGGATTAATGTTTTCTTCTTCTAAAAAAACAACCTCTCTTTGTGAGAATAAACACTCTTTGCAATTTCTGAATTTTCCAAATGATGCTAGGGTAAAATGGACTCTCCGTTAACAGATGGAAGTTTTCATGGGTATGAAATATATAAGGGAGAAGTTAATTCAGACTTGTTTAATAAAAATAGATAAGAATGAGCCAGAGGTGGTGTTTTTAAAAGCACCTAAAAGTGAGATTTGCATCCTCACTCTGGCCTTTTTACATTGTGTAAAGGGGCCAGTGTGACATAAAGGGGCTCTAGAAGTCCCAGATCCAGGTACTAGAGAATTTTCTCAGGATAGGAACTGATGTGGCTATCTACACACTGTCCTCCAAGGATCCCGCCACTAGCCATTGCGTAGAGGCCATGCTACGTAGTGAAAGAATATATTGGTGTGGGGGCTTAGCACATAGTGCTGCAGAGATTCTGGACAGCACTGCCACCCATTGAGCAGCCTGGCAAGGCTGCTGTAATTTTCATAGGCACTCAGTGCTATTTAACTGAGTTAAGAACATAACATAAGAATGGCCATATTGGGTCAGACCAGTGGTTCATTTAGCCCAGTGTGCAGTCTTCTGACTGGCCAGTGCCAAATGCTACAGAGGGAATGAACAGAACAGGACAATTATCAAATGATCCAGCCCCTGTCATCCAGTCCCAGCATCTAGCAGTCAGAGGCTTAGGGACACCCAGAGCATGGGGTTGCACCCCTGACCATCTTGGCTACCAGCTATTGATGGACCTATCCTCCTTTAACTTATCTAATTCTTTTTTTAACCCAGTTTTAATTTTGGCCTTCACAACAGCCCCAGCAATGAATTCCCCAGGTTGATTGTGCATTTTGTGAAGAAGTGCTTCCTTTTGTTTGTTTGTCTGCTGCCTACTAATGTCATTGGGAGACCCCTGCTTCTTGTATTACATGAAGAAGTAAATAACACTTCTAATTCACTTTCGCCACTCTATTCATGATTTGATAGACCTCTATCATATCCCTCCTTAGTTTTCTCTTTTCCATGCCAAACAGTCCCAGTCTCTTCAATCTCTCCTCATCTGGAAGCTGGTCCATACCTTTAACCATTTTTGTTGCCCTTCTCTGTACCTTTTTCTGATTCCAATATATCTTTTTTGAGATGGGGACTACCAGAACTGCACACAATATTTAGGGCATGGGCGTACCATGGATTTATATAGTGCCATTATGATCTTTGCAGTCTTATTATCTATCCCTTTCCTAATGGTTCCTAACATTCTGTTAGCTTTTCCGACAACTTTTCACTGAGCAGATGTTGTCAGAGAACTGTTCACAATAACTCCAAGAGCTCTTTCTTGAGTGATTACAGCAAATTTAGACCCCACTTGTTACCAGATTTGCCCGTTACTTTGTGGTATGCTCATTTATTAGGGTTACTCTTCTGTGGCGGGGGGGGGGGGGGTGTTCTGTAATTCTATCAATGTACTGCTTGTTTCACTTTTGCTCTCATACAGAGCTTCTACTTCTCCCTGGTGCAAGTTCCCTCCCAATGGAGCTATCCTGCAGGACCTAGGTTCCCCAGGGCGGGGTTCTTCCAGTCCCAGAATCAGCCGAACACACACACACACATTAACAGAGCGCGTCTGAGAGGACCAGGTTAATCAGCACTCCCAAGCTGACCCCTTCTATGTCCCTGGACTCAGTAGGCTAGGTCAAGAAGCATTTCCAAACTGTCACCCTCATAGGCCCTTGGATTCAGCAGGCTAGGTTGAACAGCACCTCCAAGTTGTCATGCTCATATGCCATGGGCACCGCATGGGAACAGAGCACACCTGAGCAGACTGGGTTGAGCAGCACTTTCAATCTGCCATCCTTATATGCCCCTGGACTAAGCAGATTGGGTCAAGCAGCACTTCCAAGCTGCCCCCCTCATATGTCGCAGATTCAGCATGACCCAATCCCCACTTGCATATTACAATTGTTCTGGTAGTAACCCACTTGATGAGAAAACCCCACAGGATTTTTGAGTGCTGCAGGGATCTTTAGCTTAGGTACAAGGAGGTTTGCAACACAGCGAACAGGGAAGCCACACAAAAAAACAACAAAAAAAACAGGAGGAGGATAGAGAAAGAAGCAACCAGCTTAATCATGAAAGTTATTTATTGCCAGGTAATAACCATACAAGGGGAGCCAAACAAACAAAACTGTGATAAAATTTAAGTTAAATTTAATATTATAAAAGTCAGGTTTAGAAAACCATAACTGATCACACAAGTCAGGGTTAGAAGGCTATACTGAGAGACATATGGGTTCTCACCACTTTGTGAAGCTTGAATTGATCAGGATTCCCAGGTGGTGGTGGTAGCTGAGAGTCTGGAGTGCTGGAAACAGGCAAAGCCCCCAGCACAAGCAGACAGGAGAAGATGAAGTACCAATGGAACTGATATGGATTTTGGATCCAGGCATCAGAGCACTTACTTGAGCCTAGATAGGGATTTTTGTAGGGGAAGAACAATGGTTCAAGGAAGAACACTAGATTTGTTTATGGGTAAACTGATGGCTCAAGGGAGTATACAAAGTTGTTTTGTTCCGGCTAGACAATAGAAGCTGATCATTCCTGCTATCGGCAGTGGTCCTTCTAGGGAGCTCACAATGCAATTAGGCAGCTTCACTATTTTGGATACCAATAAAGGATTTATTACTAGAATTGGTCTGATAACTATTGAGCTGGGTGTGTGCAGGTGTGGGTTCATTAACATCTGGAATAGAGTTCCCCATGATGCAGTGCTTCCCTGTTTTTCTGATCCCAGAGTTCATTGTGATTCTTGCCTTGGAATCTCTGTTCTCCATTCTGTGCCTCCCTTTCCCATCTTCAATGCAAATGAGGCTAGGAGAGTTTCCTTAATCCTGTCCCCCTTGTGCGGAGGGGTTTAGGTGCATCTCCCACTGCCTTTTCATTGCCTTTTGTAAGTCTTTCTTCTGATTGGCTTTGGTTTAAGCAGAGGTGGGGGGCCCTTTGTGAATCAGACAGGTTGGATACTGTGCCTGGTTCCCCAACAACACAGAGCTGACAGGTAACACCCTATTTTGTATATATAGTTGGGATTATGTTTTCCAATATTCATTAGTTTGCATTTATCAACACTGAATTTCATGTGCCATTTTGTTGCCCAGACACCCAGGTTTAGATCTCTTTGTAACTCTTCCCAGTCCGCTTTGGACTTAACTTTGGAGCAGCCAAGTATCAGGAGGGCACAAAGGTGGCTCCACCACTCTTGGCGGCAAGTTCTGTGCTGTGCTTCTACAAGGTGCCAGCACAGAACCTCACCCTGAGTGACTTAGGAGCACAAGTCCCATCAACTTCCCCATGGATTCCTGCTTCTAAGTCACTTGGATGCTTTAAAACAAAACAAAACAAAAAAAAAAAACAAACCCTGACTTCCAGGATAATTTGGTATAGCATCATTAACTTCAAAACAGCTATGCCAATTTACACCAGCTGAGGATGTGGCCCACAAGAACTGTCACCACACTGGCTGATTATATAGGACATTAAACTGCTCAGTGATAACAATTAATAAATTAGCATATATTTATGTAGGTCATGCCGGATGCCAAATTATACAGTATTTGGATTCTCTCCAGGTAGTTTTGCCTCTGTGGAGAGAGAGATTGTTCTACTATCTAATGAAATAATTTACAGGAGTTATGATCCAGTGTCAATTTTGTTGTCCAGTATTGTACCACCCAAGATTGAAAATGTGATAGAGGAAAAAACACTGGTGATTAGTTATAATACTGTAGACAGCTACATTAATATTGCAACTAGACAGAAATATAGCTATTAAAAAGAATTTACAAGGCAAATTCTAAAAACTCCTGTAAGTGTTTATGCAGCTACATTCTGTGAACAAAACTGCTTGCTCTCTCACTCTCAGTCAGTGGAGACTACCATCTGATTGATAACATGGCATCAGCTTCATGTGATGATGCAGGGTAGGACTTAAAGAACCAGCTTGCCTATAAAAAAAAAAAAAAAGGAATGGAAATCAAAGTTTCAAGTTTTGGTAACAGAAATTAAGCATTTTTTAAAAATCAGAGAATTTAACTTTTTCCATTGATTTCTAATCGGAAAGCGATTTTGGGCCTCAGACAGCAATTTTTTGATGTGCAGTAGTCAGATCTGCCATGTGCATATCATTATATACAAAATCCACTACCAAAGGATCAAGGGAGGATTCACTCCAATGGCAGGAGGCAGGTAGCATTTGCATTGCCATCACCATACCCTTTGAGGGATTATTTCAGGAGAGCTGCTTTAAATTGCAACTGAGAATCCATAGGAAGTTAAAGCCCACTGGTGGAGCCTGCACAAAGATTCAGTGAATCAGAACATTTCCTAGTCAGGCTGGTCATGCTCCTTCTCTGGTGAACACTGCCAACCGCTGAGGCACCACTCCCCTGCTCCAGCCCTTCCATCCCCTGCAACAGAGTGCTTACAACCAACCCCACCCTCTCCCTGGCTAGATTTTCTGCTGTTTGGAGCCTTCTGCCAGGTATCAGAGGATAGGGTCCCTACTGTGTACCCATAAATTACCAAGATGATGACTAGGAATTTGATTGTTATTCTTCTGATACTTAAGGTACTTAATTTGTTGGTGATTTATTCCGGTATATAATTAGCATAACATTTATTTTACACGGGAGTGTTTTGCAGACCCAGGAGTTGTGAAATGGCATGGAACTTACATTCTGTATGTTCCACCAACATAGAAAATCTGTGAGAAGCCACATATCTGACTCAGAATTTGAAATCTCAGAGTCAGGCTGTCAACATGGCTCCTCACTGACGATATGCATCTTTAACATTTTAAAATCAACGTTGTTATGGCTCTGGGGTGAGCTGTCCCATTGCCCTCTCTCTCCCCCAGTCTCTCCATATGCAACATCTTTCAAGTGACAGGCCTACAGGCATTCTCAGCATTCTCCCTAACAACTGCTTCACTCCTATCTGGAAAAAGAAAAGGAGTACTTGTGGCACCTTAGAGACTAACAAATTTATTAGAGCATAAGCTTTCGTGAGCTACAGCTCACTTCATCGGATGCAAGTGAGCTGTAGCTCACGAAAGCTTATGCTCTAATAAATTTGTTAGTCTCTAAGGTGCCACAAGTACTCCTTTTCTTTTTGCGAATACAGACTAACACGGCTGCTACTCTGACTCCTATCTGGGGCATTTCCCACCCTCAGACATGTGTCAGACATTTGGCACTACTCATTAACTGCCTCAGTTTTCCCACTTTTGGATAGAAGGTGAGACACAGCACGCCTCCACTGTGCCTCAGTTTCAGCCACAGTAATGCTCAGCTCTGCCTGAATTTTCTTGATAAGAACAGGCATTGAACTGGCTTCTTTGGGTACTGAATCAACAGAATCACTAACCCAGGAACCTATCCTTTCAACAAAGCCTGTTGCCAACTGTGTCCACATATCTATTCAGGGGACACCATCATAGGGCCTAATCACATCAGCCACACTATCAGAGGCTCGTTCACCTGCGCATCCACCAATGTGATATATGCCATCATGTGCCAGCAATGCCCCTCTGCCATGTACATTGGTCAAACTGGACAGTCTCTACGTAAAAGAATAAATGGACACAAATCAGACATCAAGAATTATAACATTCAAAAACCAGTCGGAGAACACGTCAATCTCTCTGGTCACTCAATTACAGACCTAAAAGTGGCTATCCTTCAACAAAAAAACTTCAAAAACAGACTCCAATAAGAGACTGTTGAATTGGAATTAATTTGCAAACTGGATACAATTAACTTAGGCTTGAATAGAAACTGGCAGTGGATGGGTCATTACACAAAGTAAAACTACTTCCCCATGTTTATCTCCTCCCCCCGCCCCCCCGGCCACTATTCCTCAGATGTTCTTGTCAACTGCTGGAAATGGCCCACCTTGATTATCACTACAAAAGGTTCCTTCCTCCCCCTCCCCCCCGCTCTCCTGCTGGTAATAGCTCACCTTACCTGATCACTCTGGTTACAGTGTGTATGGTAACACCCATTGTGTCATGTTCTCTATGTATATAAATCTCCCCACTGTACTTTCCACTGAATGCATCCGACGAAATGAGCTGTAGCCCTTGAAAGCTTATGCTCAAATAAATTTGTTAGTCTGTACGGTGCCACAAGTCCTCCTTTTCTTTTTGCGAATACAGGCTAACACGGCTGCTACTCTGAAACCGGTTATAATAGCGTTTCCAAGCATGACATCAACAGGGATATCTTCTTAAGCTCCCACCATCAGCATTGCCAAACCTTCTTGGGTCAGCACAAGAATCTGTGCCATAGGCCGTGCTACTGGTTTTACATTTGGAAGTGTTACCCTTTTACAGTCTCTCTGCATTTCATGCAGCCTCACCACATGAAGTTTGACCAGTATATGAGCAGAATCTGTGTCCTTCCATTCCTTGAACAACTCCCCATTAACTTCCACCTTCCACTCCTACTGGGTATCAGGTGGTTCTATATGCACAAAAATGCAGCATGAAATATGGCCAAATGGCTGTGTGAACTCAGTGGCATATACACTGTACATCCCCTCTGGGGCTGTACTGCTCTGATTAGCGTGTTGCATTGGTGTGATGGCATCCCAGCCCCATTCTGGCCAGGCAACTAGTAGGTTCCTCAGCTGTGGTTCATTGCCAGTCCCTGGGTGCTTGAGCCCTGGACAGTCAGCCCCTGTATGTCCCATCCCCAGGTAGTGATAATGTTTCAGATCCTTGAGATCTCTCAGACATTGCAAGAGAATTCCTGCCCCTAGTCCTCTGGGTCCCTAGTTTGGGGTTGCCCCTACATGTTCGCTCTTTGGCCAGTCAGCCTTGGGCTATTTCACAGAACCATCTTTACTATCCACAAACTCATCAGCTAACCTGCCTACAGTACACAGGTATTTGGGCTTCTGATCCCTCAATCCCATTCTGAAATCATGGGGACGCAAATCATAAAATGATTCTTACCAAAACATTTCTTGCAACTCATACAGGGTTGTGGCTCCCCAACATTTGCCAGATTTTCAAAGGTAATTTCCTAGCTGGGTTGTCAGCTTCAAATAAGTTACACACTTGTGTTTTTGAGCCTCTTCAAAACCTTTTCCTGTAAGCCTGAGGAGTCCGCTCAGATTTAAGGAGTAAGACTTTCTGAAATCATCTGTTGCTCAGAGAATCAGTCCCATCCATTTGGCTGGAAGCTTCTATGCCTTTCACACAGTCATCCCTACACTGGGGACTAGACTGGAGCTGGCACCGCACTGTGTCACTGGCCGGTGTCATGAAGACATCACCAGCTCGGACTTGTTAAGCTCTTCAACTTCCTCTCTTGGAACATTTTCAGCTCATCTTTCCTGAACTGTTCATAATTCATTTTCTGATGGTCTCATCTCACTCTCTTTCCTGAAAAGAGCATAAACCACTTTTTTCTCTTGCTTCTTCTTTTGCAATACTTGTTCTTACTCCTGTTGCGACTTATTACAAAATTACCACTGCCACCAACTGTTACAATTCTGGGATAAACTGTATCTTTGTCCTTTCTCAGTTTCTCTGTGGACTCCTTTTTCAAGTGACAGGTCTAAGCATGCACTTCTTTCAGAGTGGAATCCAGCATTTGACCCCACTTCAGATTGGCTCACCAGACTGGAAATAAATTTGTTAATCTCTAAGGTGCCACAAGTACTCCTTTTCTCTTTGCGAATACAGACTAACACGGCTGCTACTCTGAAACCTGTCACCAGACTATAGCATTCTCTGTTCACCAACCATAATAAATCATAGGGTCCAACTGGCTTTGGCTCCTGCTAGACTTCTCTCTGGTAGCTGTGACCAGTTTGAAAATGCAGTGAGCAAAAGCAACATGTTCAAAACAAAGTATTTACTTCTTCATAGGAATGTAATGAGCCGAGTGAAAAGGTTTAAAACAAGGAAAGCCTAAATATATATTGTCTGGGCTAATCTTAGTATTTGCCTCTGATACAGCACCAAGTAGAGGGTTAGTGCTGAAAAATAATAATTACAGTAGAATCTCAGAGTTCTGAGCACCTCAGGAATGGAGGTTGTTTGTAACTTTGAAATGTTCGTAACTCTTGAACAAAACATTATGGTTGTTCTTTCAAAAGTTTACAACTGAACATTGACTTAATACAGCTTTGAAACTTTACTATGCAGAAAAAAAATTGCTGCTTTTAACCATCTTAATTTAAATGAAACAAGCAAAGAAAGTTTCCTTACCGTGTCAAATCTTTTTTTTTTTAAGCTTTCAGAAAGTCTCTTTTGTAGTACATAAATAAAGCGATGTGATGCAATCAAGAAAGGAAGGTTAATTCTCATTGCTGTTATAAATCCCAAGCCTCTGTAATAGGAAAGGGGAAACACTGGAGATAGTGTTTCTCTTTTGTCGTTTCACAAATCTCCTTCCTTAGTTTCAGTGGATCAGATTTTATGGTTGACACTTTTGTGGATTGCTGGGCATTAATACCGCTGAATGCTTATATCAGAATTGTCTTTGCAGCAACTCAATGCAGTTCCTCCAGAGCTGTTTCCATACAGAATAAGACATGCACTTCCATTATCATAATAGCTTCCTGCAGTGCTGATACAATCTTACTTCAGCAGATTAAGATACCATAGAGTTAAATAACTATTTTTCAAACGTATTTCAGTCATTTTAAAGTCACAAAATATTTTATTTATATTTACACACATATAAGTCAGGAGTAACTCTACTGAATTGCATCAGTGTAAAAATGATTTAAGTTTCAGAAGAAACAGGCAGACACCCTTTGAGCCTTTTTTCATGTACAGAATTGGGTCTTCTTTCAAATATTTGTGTGCACAAGGCTAGTTGGAAATTAGGCCAGAACTGTGCACATTGAGTTCTCACCCATACTAGTAGGCCTTTGAAAAGAGGGATCTGGGTGTTATTCAGCTATGCAACCCCCAATCCTGCAAATCAAGTAGTCACTGAGGGGATACTGTGTAATCAATAAGGTGGGGAGGTAGAACACAAGATGACCTCAGCTAAGTGGTGACCCATGCTATGAAGTTTATTCTGGCCTGTTTGAAAAAATGAGAAGTTATTTACTCTGTACAGTAACTGGAATTCTTAGAGATTTGTTGTCCATGTGCAGATTCCATTAATGGTATGCGTGCACCCCATGTGCTCAAGTTCAAAGCCTTTGGGCAGCAGCGTCTGTATGGTGTGCATGGGTCTTTGTGCTCATCAGAAGAGCATAAAAGGGTGGAGAGCGTAGGCGCCAACTTTTCCTGACACCAGTGGGTGCTCGACTCCCCCCACCCCACCCCCGCCCCAACTGCACCCATGCCCCGCCCCCATTCCAACCCCTTCCCCAAAGTCCCAGCCCCAACTCCGCCCCCTCCCTGCCCCATTGGACTCTTTCTCCAAATCCCAGCCCCAGCCCCTCCTCTTCCCTGAGCGCGCTGCTTTCCCCTCCTCCCCCATCCCTCCCAGTACTTGTCGCCATGAAACAGCTGTTTTGTGGAGGCAAGCGCTGAGAGATGGGGGAGAAACAGGGATGCAGCATGCTCAGGGGAGGAGGCAGAGGGCAAGGTGAGCTGGGCCAGGGGGGGTGAAGCGGGGAGCTGCTGGTGGGTGCAGAGCTACCTACCAATTTTTCCCAGTAGGTTCTCCAGCCCCAGAGCACCCATGGAGTCGGCGCCTATGTGGACAGCACCAACTGCCATCAGTTTCCACAGAATCAAAATATAAGGAACTCTAAAGTGAAGAGATGGAGGTCAGGTCACGATATCTACATATGGACAACACATCTCAAAGAACTCCAGTTACTGTACAGGTAAGTAACTTGCCATTCTCCTTTGAGTGATTGTCCATATGGACATTCCACTGATGGTGACTCTCAAGCAGTCAACCCCATACACTGGAGATAGGATCTCAGAGTCTAGGAGAAGAGAGACTGGAGTACGCCTTTCCAAATACAGCATCGGACCTGGAGACTTTGGTAACTGCATAATGCTTAGTGAATGTATGAACTGATCCACAAGTAACTGCTTTGTGTATACAAGATGGAGCTATTCGTCAGTGAGGTTGCTGAAACTGCCTGAACACTAGCAGAGTGAGTCTTAAGGATAGTAGGCGGGTCCTTATTTGCAGCCTCATAGCAAGCCCTTACATTAGTAAGGCTTTTGCCACAGTCCCACATGACATTGCATAAGCAAGCTAGGGAAATGTGGGCTAGATCAAATTACTATAATGTGAGTGCACAACTAGCTGAAGTACTATACTCAAAGAATAGTTATTAATGGTTCACTATCAAACTGGGAGAGCGCATCTAGTGGGATCCTGCAGGGGTCAGTCCTGTGTCTGGTACTATTCAATATTTTCATTAATGACTTGGATAATGGAGTGGGGAGTATGCTTATAGTATTTGCAGATGACACCAAGCTGGGAGGGACTACAAGCACTTTGGAACAGGATGAGAGTTCATGAACTTGACAACTTGGAGAACTGGTCTAATTCATCAAGATGAAATTCAGTTAAGACAAGTGCAAAGTATTTCACGGTGGAAGGAAAAAATCAAGTGGACAACTACAGAATTGGGAATAACTGGCTAGATCATAGTACTGATTAAAAGGATCTGGGGGTTCTAGTCTATCACAAATTGATGGTGCTGCAAAAAAGACTAATATCATTCTGGGGAGTATTAACAGAGATATGTAATATGTAAGAGATGGGAGGTAACTGCCCTGCTCTATTTGGCATTGGTGAGGCCTCAGCTGGAGTATTGTGTCCAATTCTGGGTGCCACACTTTAGAAAAGATGTACGCAAACTGGAGAGCAACAAAAATGATAAAAGGTTTAGAAGACCTAACTTATGAGGAAATGTTTTAAAAAACTGGGCATGTTTAATCTTGAGAAAAGACTGAAGGGGGACCTGATAACAGTCTTGAACTCTGTTGAGGGCTGTTATAAAAAAGATGGTGATCAGTTGTTCTCCATGTCTGATGGTAGTACAAGAAGTAATGGGCTTAATCTGCGGCAAGGGAGATTTAGGTTAGATGTTAGGAAAATCTTTCTACCGATAAGGGTATTTAAGATCTGGAATAGGCTTCCAAGGGAGGTTTTGGAATCCCCATCACTGGAGGTTTTTAAGTACCGGTTGGACAAACATGTCAGGGATGGTCTACTTGGTCTTGCCTCATCACTGGCACCTTGATTAGATGACTTCTCATTGTCTCTTCCAGCCTGACATTTCTAGGATTCTATGATTGTCAGAGACCCATCTTCACAAATATTGAGAAGATACAGCCTTGTCCTGAAGGCCAGAACACATCTAAGCTGGGCAAAAAATTTTTGGTGAACAGCAAATTCACTGAAAAATTCATTTTTCAGTTCAAACAAAATTCAGCTCAATTTCATCAAATAGTTTTGGCAAAAAAAATTGGAAAACAATTCTAAAAAGTTGAAGCCACTCGTTTTGGCCATTTCAAAACAAAACATTTCAACTTTTCATTTTGAAAAAGCTCATTTCAACCATTTCAAAGCATTTTATTTTGACTTTGCACTTTAAAATGGTATTTTGTTTGGATGTTTAGGTCATTAAAAAAAATGAATATCCCAAAACGAAAGGCAATTTTTTCTGTTTTAGGTTAAACAAACATTGTGTTTGACCCAAAACATAGGGTTTATTCATTTTGTTTATTTGTTTCAGGGGTTAAACCAAAAAAATTCAGTTCACAACGTAAACTATTTACATATTGCATGTTTTCTAGAAATGTGCAATTCCCACAGCAGTAATTGTACTTGAGGTGCCCATCATTGGCAGCCCTGTATTTTTTGCAAGAGAAGCAGTACTTAAACCCCAGGGACCTCGACTAGATCATTTTCATAAAGTCCAAATCAGTTGTTTGTTTGCTTCAAATTTGCCAGTGGATAATAACTACTAACAACTAAAACTATAACCATAACTACACAGCAAACCCTTCGTCTGGTTGACAGAAGGCAACTGAGAGGAAATGATAGCGGTCTGTGAACTCCGCCCTTTTGTATCCTTGCTGAGGCACGTGAGGAGCTGCGTGGTGTACACACACGGCAGATACTGCTGTCCAAAAGACTCTGAACTTGAGTACACGGGGTATTTGTGAACCATTAATGGAATGTGTATGTGAACAATCACTCAAGGGGAAAAAAACTATCCTTGCTTACCTTCTAAATTTTGGCTCTAGATAAACTTAAAGGACTTTTCAAATCCACTAGGTGGAGTAATTTGTCTTTTTCTGTTAAATATAGTTTTACAAATATTCCTCAAAATTAATCTCTAAAATGTAGGCAGGAATAAGTAATTATACAAATTATGAAGCAAGAATCTTGTCTTACAAACAATAATCTTACAGAGGTGTATATATTTATTAAGGCCAGAATGTAGTATGTGCTCCCTCCTCACTGAAGTTATGATTAATTAAAATAGCTACAGTCAGGAAAAGGGATCTGATTTCCAGAACATTCATAGAACCAAAGAGGGAATTCAGTAATTGCCTTGAGCCCCATAACTCCAACCTAAACCTGAATTAAATTAT
The DNA here is from genome assembly GCF_009764565.3 of Dermochelys coriacea. Classification (NCBI taxonomy): domain Eukaryota; kingdom Metazoa; phylum Chordata; order Testudines; family Dermochelyidae; genus Dermochelys; species Dermochelys coriacea. Next base: position 95,118,002 of record NC_050070.1, on the reverse strand, counting down.
AGGGGGAGTCAGCTTTTATACTTTTTTAAAAATGCCTGAAGGATCAGACTTCACTCTGTAGGACTTTATTCGCTCATGCAAAAAGAAAATGGCCATTAAATAACCGGTGTTGACACTTAAATGTTTCAGTAATCAATGATTAGAATAAATTATTGAATCTGGGGTCTTTTTTTCTAGTCAGATAAAATCTGGACATTTCTATCAATTTCAAATATCAATTTTCCTGTAAAGCTTTGAGCCTGTGAATTTGTATCTATCTGTTTTAGTTCCCTTCAGGATCTGGCATAAAAGAATGACCAGTGGTGCCTTTGATTTACTAGTTCATTGTATATGGTTTATGGGGGTGGTCCTGTGGGTCCTGCTTAACATTTAGACTCAGAAGCCACAAAAAAAGTAGGAGAAAAGACCAAGTGGTGCACTCCCCTAAGAGGCTGGACTAAGCAGAACTGGCTATGAAAAAACATAGTTAACATCTCAGCTGCTATTGTCATTGCACCATTTGCCTATGTTTCCTCTTTGCGTATATTTGCACAACATATTTTATCAGTGGAGAGTTCAGGTTGCTCAAGTGCATTTCCAAAAAACAAAACTGCTAGAAAGTCAGGAAGCTACCAATTAAGCTAGCATTCACATCCACGTCAACCTCAATTCATGTTTCTTACCATCTAAATACCAAGGTACTCAAACACACTCACAGAGTGCACAAGTAGCTCTCTTTATTTTATTTATTTATATCCTGATACATCTGAGATTACCTGTAGTAGATCAGTTGGATGGTAAGGAGTGTAAGGTTATTTTACTTCCATTAGAATGTAATCAGACTATTTGCTGGTATTCATTCTAAATGATTTATTCTACTTTAAAGGGGGTGGGGAGGGAAAACCATGCCTAAACTGAGAAAACATGGAAAATTTCAGGAAATATAATTTAAGAGAAATATTACAGTAGAAATTATTTGGCATAAAAGATGAGGTTTATATGGTGTTTCTACCTGCATTTCTATATTTTACAAATGCTCAAAATATGAATGAAATGTTAATGTTTGTGCACAAACTTTTTTTAAATTATGAAATACAAGTGGTCAAGTTATCAGAGAAATGTTAATTTGGACAGATTGTTCCTAACAGCAATGGGAAAATACTACAAATGTATAATGTGGGTGAGTTTGCTTTCATAAGAGGGCCTTCATACTTGTATTTTCTTATTTTATTTTAAAAACACATCTTTTCTTTTGTATTAATGCCACTGCCTCACTTTGAAGTGTAAATATATATCTTAATGCAAAGACATACAGTTTGGACAAACACCAGGAATCACAGCAATGCTTTTAAGAAGTCAGTCATGCTGCATTCTGGTATGCAAAGGCCAGTATATGGGAAAGATGAATAGAAAGTGTGATCTAATGATCAAACACATTCTGAACATTCATAGGAAGGAAAGAAGGAAGGAAAGGAACACTGTCAAAGTATGGAGCCTTGTTTACAGAGAATAACTGAAAAAAAGCCAGACTAATTTCTCTTACCTTTTTTTCAAAGTCCATATTGCTAGAGTTGAGTGTGTACGGGCACCATTTAAAATTTAATGAGATTTCCTATTGTGCATATTCGATGACCTGCTCAAATGTTAATAACATTGAAAGATTTGTTTCAGAATGCAAACTTAGCAAAAGCAAGCATTCCTCATTGGAGGATCCTTACATGACAAGATATTTGATCTAAAAAGTTAACAATATTTTTTATTACTATTTTTTTAAAAATGTCTTCTTCATAACCAAGAGCTGAAGGGATTTTTCCCCTCAGACTTTCCAGAACAAATTTCACTTTTGGGTTGAGACAAAACATGAGATGTTCTCCAACAGCAAAATCTATCTGTAAGTTAAGATTTCATGAAAAAGAAGGGGTTAATAATGGGAATAGTTTTGCAACCACAGCCGTAGCTTTGGCTACCCGTGAATAATATATGTATTAACCACAGTTCTCAAACTGTGGCCTCTGCTCCCTGGAAGCAGAAAATGACTTCTCATTTCCATATGTTGAATTGCATTAAAAGATATTTAAAATACTTGGATAATATTACTTTTTCATGCAAACAATAGCTGCAGCTGACTCAGGGAACCGGTGGTCTGTGCAATCACAAACCAGAGGAAAGGATGTCTATGAGAAACTCTGTATTATGATACAGTCCACTCTATGAAAAAGTTTCAGAAGTCTTGTGATAGGTGCACATTTCCTATATTACACAGATGAATGTGTGTTCATAGCTTATTAGTAACTTCCATTGATTTAAACATGATTTGTGTCTCTTCATTGTCAAAACATCTGTTAATATAAATATGTATAAATCTGACATTACCACTAATATACACAGCTTTATAGGGAGAAAGATCCTCAAAGGCATTGAGGTGCCTCCCAGGGGTGTTAGTTGCCTAAGCACCTTTGAGGATCTGAGCCTTAGGGTACCATCTACACTTGGAGCTGGGGGTATGATTCCCAACTCGAGGAGACATACTCACATTAGCGCTGACTGAGCTAAGCCGCTAGAAATAACACGTAGCCATGGTAGCACTGGCGACAGGACAAGCTAGCTGACCCAAATATATACCCATCCTAGGCATGCGCTCACGGAAGCTAGCCCATCCCACCATTCATGCTGCTGTGACTACACTATTTTTAGCATGCTAGCTCAATTGGAGATAGCAGGAGTATCTCTCCGTGAGCTGGGAACCACACCCCCAGCTCCAAGCGTAGACATACCCTTAGTGCTGGATAGTCCTGTGTCCTTCAACTTTCAGTAAATATTTACAGATCACAAAGGTGTGTGTACTGATTGTGTGATAACTTGACTTACACACTTATACAAACACTGCTTTTTGCAGTGTTACAGATTATAATCTAAACAGTGTATATATCGCCCAAGTATTCAAACCAAAGCGCCTAAAGTTAGACACCTAAACCCATATTTACACACCTGAATAAAAATGGCTTGTTTTCATAGGTTCTGAGCAACTGCAGTGCACATTCACTGTAATGGCTATCAAAAGGATCACTGAAAACTCAAGCCACTGTTATTAAGGTGTTTAACTTTAGACAAAGCAATTGGAAAATTATTGCCAATGTATTTACCAAGAATAAAAGATTTAGGGGATCTAATGCCTCCCTGTAATTCACAGAGGATTGCCACAGGCTCCCACTTCAGCAGAATAGGGGAACAGATTCCTTAAAATACAGGCTACATAACAACATCAGTACTGATCACATTATACTTCCTCTCCACACTACTCCCGTTGGATACAATCTGTATAGAAAGATCGATCCAAATACTGCATTGCACATATCTGGCTGGTCTTGCAGTCCCCTTCACAGACAATGCTTTTGTCATAACTCACAATGAAATTATTGTAATATTGTTGAAACAGTTTGCTGTGTGGCACAGTGAATTGCTTTGCCATTTCATATAAATTTTCTGGCTTCAAGTCTTCAATACCATATGCTTTGGTCAGGATGTATTCTAGTTTCCAGTTTGATTCATTTTTCATGTTGGCATCTGTGAGGTTCAAATAAAACTGCCAAAGATCCTACAGGTTTAAAAAAAAAGGGGGGGCACAGTTGTATTGCTTTCTTGCTTGCTTCATTAAGTTTCTTGAATGATATATTGATTAGGAAGCTGTCACTGCTTATTATTCACAAATGAGTAAAAGGTCATGCCCCACCCCAAGAGTTGGGCTCACACATAAGCTGGCACTTGCATTGCAATAATGGTAGGGGGAGGAAAGAGAACAGAGACACAAATGAGGTAGCTACGTTATTGGAGGTGCTTTCCTTCAAAGAAGAGGGTAAACCAAAGTCCCTTATGCACATCTCTGGTGGCTGGCCAAATGAATGTTAAAACCAGATCTAGGCTACATATAGGGAGAAAAGCATAGTAAGGGCTGAACTCACTTTTCCCCAGGCACCATTTGGTGGCATATGGATAGGTGGCCAGTGGAGGCCCTGGGAAGAATGTAGGAAAATGAAGACGTGCAGGAATGAGGGTCATGTAAGAAATGGGCAGAAGATAAGCACATAAGCTTTGCCATTGACTCCAGTGAGGCCAGGATTTCACCCTGAACCTTCTGGAAGTTCTCTGAAAATGTTTTATACAGTGCCAGACTAAGTGCACCGAAGTTATAGTCTCTATCACCAAAGCTCACATGTGTCTAAAGAGACACCTATCCATACGTGCCAGGATTTTACCTGCCTTTTCCACGGCTGAACAAAAACTTTTTTCTGACTCTTATTCTGTGTTCTAGGATTTACACAGCAGAAAGAAAATGGGAAGTGGATCTTTCAGGCCCAGTAAAGGTTGCATAGTTCCTATTTGAAGATTTTTCCCTTCCTCCTCCCACCCTTCTCTGCCTATCACTGAGGAGATAGAACCCAGCACCAATCTGGCAGCAGGACACCCAGTATGAAAAAGGCTTGAGATGTAGCTATTTTAATACTTAACACTAACACAATTCTTTTAATCTTCACATACCAATAAGCTATAATGAAGAGGATCGTACTGATACAGTCTGACTCCAGGATTGTTGGACTCTCTCTGCACCACACTTTTCACTGGTGTCACAGCAGGTGCTACAAACAAAGAATTTATTGGGTTTTCTGAAAAAAAAAATTGGGAAATAATCATTCCCTTTAGGGTAAATGCTTTCAGAAATTCATTATTTACATTTGAGAGTAAAGACGACAAGATCTAGGGTGCTTGGTTTAGGTACTTTAGGGATTTTTGCACAGTGGTAGCTATATTAGTGCAACCGCCCAGCATAGAGTTGCTGTGCTGGTGCAAACCTAGATAAGTCTCACCCATATAAACTCTGCTTTACCTCAGTGCAGGGCATCTACACTGGAGACTTGCACCAGAATAGCTACATTGGCACAACAATCCAGAATGTAGCCATGTCCGACGTATCCAGTGCATTTCTGTTGTTAGCCTAGTGACAGATATGGCAATTTCCTGCACCACCTCACTGAAGAGAGACAAAGTGGGTTAAATCATTTTTCTTTTATTGGACCAACTTCTGTCGGTGAAAGAGAAGAGTTTTTGAGATTCATAGAACTTTTCTTCAGGTCTTTATTGAATTAAGTTTATGTATCATTGTGGGCCAGGGATTGTATGCAATTCCATGGGGGATGGGAACAACAGTCCTCCAAGAACTATGAATAATGTGGGAGTGAGTAGGCAAATTTACTCAGGTTATAATACCTCCAGGGAGTTACCACCACCAGGAGAGATTCATGTATACTGATTCAGACTGGATTCTCTAGAGAACCAACCATCAGAGAAAGGACTTTTGGATAAACAGCTTGAGTTTAAACTGTCCAATTCTTCCTTTTATTTTTTTAATATATTTTCTCTGTAATGCTTTTATCTTCAGAATAAATGTGCTTACTTAGAAAGAGCTGGGTGTAACTTAACTGTAGGTAATTATGCTTGCTATAGCCTCTGAGGAGAAGGCAAAGCAGACCTGCTCCAGCAGTCTGATTTGCTGGGGAACTCAATGTAAGCAGGGAGCTGCGCAGCCTGGAAATACCCTGGTCAGGAAGGAGAGAGACACATCCAGTGTTCCTTCTAATTTTTCCCATGCATGTGCAGAATTAATTTTGTTATGTGCACCAATATGGAGATGATGTATCACACATCACCTCCATATTGTTGGTGCACATAACAAAATTTAATGTGGTGGGGGTGGGGCCAAGGGGTTCAGCGTGTGGGAGGAGGCACAGGACCGGGACAGAGGCTTGGGATGCGGTGGGGTGAGGACTCCAGCTGCGGATGCGGGCTCTGGCCGAGGATGAGGGGCTCAGGGCGGGGGCAGAGGGATTTGGGGTGCAGGCTGCCTTGGGGCTACAGTGTGGAGAAAGGACTCCCCCTAGCTCTCTTTCCCTGAGCAGCACCTGGGCTGGGGGGCATGGAGGGGGGAAGGAGAATAGGCACCACTCCCTGCCACAGCAGCTCCAGACTGGAGCCGCAGGACAGGCGCTTCTTTGTGGGTTGAGCTGCAGCCGGGGAAGGGGTGCTTCTACCCTGGCAGACCCAAGCAGGGGCTGGCTTGGGGCCGGTGGGGAGAGGCGCCTCTCCCCACTGCAGCCTTGAGCGCCTGCACAGAGCTTAATAGGCTGCTGCACGGCTGCAAAGCTTCGAGGGAACTCAGGACACATCTCCACCCAAGAGAGCTGATAGCTGGGGAGCCAGAAGCCTGAGCATGAGTGCCCTTGCTGAACCATGGAAGGGGAATGCAGGTACAGGTGCCCTGATCTGTGACAAGCCTCACTAAAGGACACAGATCAGAGATATCTTCAACTTGCGTCTTACATGCAGCTTCCTTTATGTTTTTTGCATTATCAGAAATGCCAGGAGCCTACAACAATTTGCCCTGAAGCTCACCTAACCAGACTCTGAGAGAAATCCCTGCTGGCACCTGTTATGTCTACCCTGCTCTTTACAGCAAGTCAAAGGGAGGATATTTGAGGACTTTCAGTAGCTAGAATACACAGGTACATGTATTTAGAGCATCTCTATGAAGAAAGTTAGATATTCCTTTATGCAGCCAACATAACAGTGCTGAAGGCCACAAGCGAGTAGGAGCTCTGAAAGCTGAAGAACAGTGCTGGAAAGCCAGCAGACTCTTCTGAAGGAGATAAAATGGACTCTGTATCTCAATACATGGATTTTGGCTGCAAATTCCAATTGAGCTTGAATTCAGCAAAGCTTTGTCAATAAACAAATGCCTGAAATGAGAACACACTCTGAAAAGAGCAACGTTAAAAGAGCAAAGTTAGCAAGATTAGATATGCAAGTGCCTATTTTTGTCAGAGGAACAAGACAATAAAACAGATATTGAAGCAGAGTGACTTGCACAATGCAAACTGCAGTGACAAAGCAGCAAGGTTGGTCTGTCCCCCATACTGAAGTTTGGATGTATAGTCAGTTAATTAAATGTGCAGCCAGCCCTGGGAACATCATCTAGGCAAAATACTGCCTTAACAGACATGGTAAGAACAAACTCTATAAAGGTGGTTCTCTCACTTGGTGCAATTCCTTCTTATTGGGGTGTCAATGTTAAATTGGTCTATGTTAAGAGGACAGTGACTTAGAGTGCAGAGCTGATTCAATGAATTCAATTGTTTTTAGAAATTCATATAAAACCTATTATATATGTGGAGTCAATTATGGTAAGTTTATAGATACTGTAACGAACTCAGGCACTGAAGTCACCGTTTTATGGTATAGATACAAATATTTAAGCAGCGATTTCTATTAGAAACAACATCCTTTGCAGACACTCTGACTCTTAAAAAATAAGTTATTTCAGAGCACAATGCAAAACCTTCAAAGCTAGGTGCTTTGAAAAAAGAAATCACCTGATCAAGGAGATGGCACAAGCAGAGATTTCTTTTCCCAACCCCCGCCCCTTATCTTAATTAACTTTGAAGCAGCAGGGAACCCAGGAAAGAGGTTCAATAATGATGCAGGAAACACAAAAAGCAGGACATGTTTCCTTGGCCTGAGAATTCCCTTTGACATACATAACACACAATAGGAACTGGCCAGTGTAATTTGACCATGTCACTGAAAGAGAGGAGAGGAAATACTAGAGATGCTTGTCTAGGAATTATTGGCGTTCATGAGAAGTGTGACGCTTAGAAAGCCTCTTCTAATATCAGTAGAAAAGGAAAATGTGGACAGTCTGTCTTACAATACAATGCAAGGTTCTTCTGCGCAGTTCTCATTATAGGAATTTGGGGAGAACAGCATTTATACAGTGTTGTCGTAAGTGTTCAACAACCTTGATAAAAAAATAAATAAACAGCACTTTCATCCCCATTTCTTTTTAAAAATAATTCACACCAGAATTTGGCCCCAATATACACCAAAATATTCTTTTACTTGGAGTCAATCAGGAAAGGATGCAGCAAAGACACTTGTATTCTACAAACATCATTACCTTTCTCATCCAGAAGGATCATGATGCTATCTCTGTGAGTGTGTCCAAAAAACTGTCCAGCAATAACATCACTATACTTGCGAAAAATCTTTACTAATCTCTCATTGTAATATCCTCTTATGGCAGTAATGTTCCTTGTGAAAGGCAGATATCCTATTGGCACATGTCCTATCACATATACCTAAAAATCAGATAGATACAACACAATTAGCATCCTCATATGAAGCAAACATTTTCAGCTTTAGCCTAGAACTGTTTAACACTGAGTCTCATAATAATGCGATCTTTAAAAGACTTTGTCAGTCTGAACACTACAAGTTAGTTTTGTTATAAGCAAGCATGAGTAGTTAGTAACAGAGTGTAAAGTAATTATGAACCAATATGTAGTAACCTTACATCAGAAAATGAGCATAAGCAAATACATTTATTATAATATTAGGGAAGTGGCAATATTAGGGAAGTGGCAACTCTGAGAACTAAAGCTGCATACATTTCCTTTCTAAGCCTTTCTTTTTGAACATTCATTAATTTTTTGAAAAATATTTGCCATGGTGACATTTTTTAGCATTGTTCTTTGGACTAGTGTGAATATTTTGGGTAAGGCTGTACAAAAAAGATTTCAGTCATTTAGGAGACAAGGAGAGTGAAAAAAATATACTTGTTCCATTATTAAAAAAAAAAAACAAAAACAAAACTTTGTGCTGTTTTCTTGAACTGTTTTATGTTCCAAAATTGTTTGATATTTTATTGTAAGGTTTAAGAAATGGAATACGACTGTTTGATTAAATATTGTAGCAATATGTTTCCACATGGGAGACAAAACTGTATACACAATTTTAACTTTCATTCCTTTACTTCCGCATACTTAGTAACCTGAACAACAATTTGCGTATGCAATAAGGATAGAGTTTGTGAAATATAAGACATGCTTTTCATGTGTATTATCTGCTAAAGGGAAAGAATGTAATATTTGTACTTCAAGTACACGTACAAACATACCCATGTTCTTTGGTACCATGTTACAGATGCAACTTTTCAACCAAGTTCCCATTTAAATAGCAGAGATGTCCTCTGCATTAAGTCTTGTAGTTTTTTGGATAATTAATTCCATTTTGGATTTCCTGAGCTATGAAAGTACTGTAATAGTCCTTATAATGCAGACATGATTCTGATCTCACTTTCCCCAACACAGAACAGGAGTGAGGTCAGAGTTATAATGGTATTAGACCTGTATAAGTAAGACTAGAATCAGGTCTCTCTTTTCTTTCCTATTGCTCACTAGTGCATGTAGCAAGTAGCAAATATACATTTCTTAAAGCCTCTGCCCTATCAAATCAATTGAAAATTCTAAAATAGCCCTGAAACTTGATTCACTTCTTTCTCTTTTCCTTTTGCTAGCTTTCTTTCAATTTACACAAATAGATATGATGGATACTACTACTGACATTGAGTTGATTCATTGTATTCTGTGTGTAATGCCTACCTTCTCCTTCTTTTGAAGAGAGATTTCTAGTGTGCTCTCCAACCACGCTAACTGGTTGGCCGGGTCAGTTATATTCAGAGTCACATGGTTGGGACTATAATATAGATTTGTGTTCAAACTGATTATCCTGAGTGGTTGAGGGCTAACACTGGATTGAAAGAGTTGTGTATAAAAGCCACCTGTGAAAACAAGATCAACTTGATTTAGTGGAAGAATGCTTTCAAAAACACAAGTTTATCACGAAAGGACTACATTGACAATTAGAATAGTAAGACTTCTATCAACCAGATTCTGAAATGCTTACTCATATCGAGCAACACCTTATTTCTCAAGTAATCTAGTTGATTTTGCTGTATTCAATATCATTCAGAGGTGAGGAAAATGACACAGGGCACTTTTTAGGACCACTTCTACTTTTTGCCCTTTATTTGTCAATTTGCATGTGTGTATGAATTGGATAATTGCATAAGTGGTGCTAAGTGCAACAATAATATCCTAGACATTTGGGGGTATTCTCAAAATTAGCATTGTGTGAGTTCACTGATTTTCCTGTAGCTACAGGATGTCTGATTTCCAAAACAGAGATCCAATTAAAGAAAAATACAATGTTTTTTCCATCCATTCTGGCTCATGAAAGGAAGCCTATGTTATGCAGTAGTGTGAAAAAATTAACCCACAACTCTGGCCAAACCTCTATAGCAGCGGTGGGCAAACTTTTTGGCCCAAGGGCCACATCAGGGTGTGAAACTGTATGGAGGGCCCAGTAGGGAAGGCTGTGCCTCCCCAAACAGCCTGGCCCCATCCCCTCCCACTTCCTGCCCCCTGACTGCCCCACCTCAAAACCCACAACCCATCCAATCCCCGCTGCTCCTTGTCCCTTGACCGCCCTCTCCCAGGACCCCTGCCCCTAACTGCACCCTGGGATCCCAGCTCTTATCCAACCCCCCCACTCCCTGTCCCCTTATGGCCCCAACTCCTATTCAGACCCCCGCAACCTGACAGGCCCCCCGGGGACTCCCATGCCTATCCAACCCCCCCTTTTCCCCATCCCCTGACCACCCCGCCCCATCCAACCGCCCCCTGCTCCCTGTCCCCTGACTGCCCCCCGGAACCTCCTACCCCTTATCCAACCCCCCTGCTCCCTGCCCCCTTACCCTTACCATGCTGCTCAGAACAGCAGGACCTCACAGCCACGCTGCTGTGCTGCCCAGCAGGAGCGGTGGGCTAGAGTGCAGGTGGCATAGCGAATTGATGCTGCCGGGGGGGGGGGGGGCCTAGCCTCCCCGACCGGGAGCTCAAGGGCCGGGCAGGACGGTCCCATGGGCCGCATGTGGCCCACAGGCCATAATTTTCCCACCTCTGCTCTATAGCATACAGTAGAACCTCAGAGTTACGAACACCAGAGTTATGAACTGACCAGTCGACTACATACCTCATTTGGAACCAGAAGTATGCAATCAGGCAGCAGCAGAGACCAAAAAAACAAAAAACAAAACCAAATACAGTACACTACTGTGTTAAATGTAAACTACTAAAAAAATAAAGGGAAAGCAGCATTCTTCTTCTGCATAGTAAAGTTTCAAAGCTGTAGTAAGTCAATGTTCAGTTGTAAACTTTTGAAAGAACAACCATAACATTTTGTTCGGAGTCGTGAACATTTCAGAGTTATGAACAACCTCCGTTCCCGAGGTGTTCCTCCTAACTCTGAGGTTCTACTACAGATGTTGTGGAGCGGATCCCTTGGCTAGTATACCTCCACTGACTTCAATTAACACCAGCTGAGGATCTGCCCCTCTGTGTGTTATTTTTCCATGAGAGTCTCTCTCTTCCCTTCTTGCTCTCAAGTTCCAAACTCTTCCTTGATAGTTATGGTCTTATTTTAGATTGTGAACTCTTCCATGAAGAGAGTGAGTCTCTTATGTTTGAACAAAGCTTACAACATTGTAAGTGCGACCCAAAGCAGGGAATTATTATTATACTAGAACAAGAATAAAGTCTCTCTACAAGATTAACTGTAGACAGGAATTGCTATATAGCAAATATCAGTAACTCTTTTACCTCTGGAGAAACTGGGCCAGATGCTCTATTGCACTGATTCATCCTTGCAGTTTAGTGAAGTAGAGAAGGAAAATCTATAGAACTGTCAGTCCTCTCAGCATTAGTTTTATAAAATGTAGCTACTATATTTTACCTTTCTTGAAGGTACTGATTGCCTCATCAGTTAGCCAAGGTTTCCAAAAATTTGCTACTGCACTGTAAACTTCATTAGCAGATACAGGCAGCTGATCCTGCCAAAAAACAGAACTTTCATCACTCTGACACACAAATTCATGGATTTTTAAAGCCAGAAGGGACTATCTGGTCTGATCTCCTGGAAAACATAGGCCGTAGAATCTCATCAAGTTACTTCTGTAGAGTAGTAAGGAGTGGGAGCTTAAGGTACTTTTCTGACTACAAGATATCACTGATGACCAGTGCAGCTCTGGAAATTCCTTTCACAGTAACAGAAAGATATGTGGTACATGCAACAAATGGCCCTACTTACATGCAAAGCCTAAAGATCCTTTGTCCACAGACCTTGAGACAAGAGACTTTACCCCAAGTGCCGACACAGTTTAATTTTTTACATTTTATTTCAACAAATCTGAAAACCACCATAATGCTATTTCCCCCAGCCCTCTTTTGCTCCCAAGCTAAAAACGTAAACAGGTTTTTTTTAGGGGAAAAAACTTTCCATCTTCTGTTTAAGTTTGATGAGAGAGTTCTCTAATCAGGTTTTGCTGAGGCACTTGAGCATTCCTTGGGTCAGATGAAAGTGTAGGAGTCCTAGTTAAAGATGTTGATAAAACTTTTTCACATAAAAGTCAAAACCAAAATGTTTTCACATAAAATGTCAAAACCCCTCCCCCCATCCCAGAATAGCCTAGTGGTTAGGGCACTCTCCAGGGCTGTCAGAGGTCCAGGTTCAAATAATCAGAACCAAACACCTGAATTTCAGTCAGAACTGAATGTGAAGTCTCTTTTCTATGGCATTTAACACCACTAGTAAATGAGTGCCAGAAAAATTTAAAGCAATAGGATTAGGGCTTAACAACTCAGTTGCACAAAAAATTTCAAAGTTTCAAAATTTGTTTTTCTTTTTGAGGCAGGATGAAAATGACACCTTTCTGATTCACAAAACATTTTGTTTTTGACTCTAATGGACAGGAGGAAATAGTATTATGGTGGTTTTCAGATTTGTTCAAATAAAAGTAAAAATTAAACTTTGTAGGCCCTTGAGGTAGACACTCTTGTTTCAAGGTCTGTGGACAAAGCATCTTTCAGTCTTTGCATGTATGTACAGCTATCAAAAATCAATCTATATCTTTTTGTTGCATGTATCACATATGTTTCTGTTTTTGTGAAAGGAATTTCCAGAACTGCACAGGTCAAATATATAGTTTGTGATCATCCAACAGATATGCTTAAATCTAGCACCAGATTTGAGGCTGAATTGTGGGTTCAAGGAGGCTTCGATCTGGCTCCCAAACAGAGGGTCGTGTTCTGTGTACATTTGGATTACACACTAAATTAGGAAGCCTGTTCTAATTGGAGCTACCAGGTAGGCTTGTGCAAGAGGGCCAATGTGACAACAAAGACTGAAAGACTATTCAACGATATATTAATCTATTGATATTTTCCACATATTTTGCAACAAGAAAAGGACCAAAGATCAATAAGTAGCTTTACTCAATCAGTTGGTGTTCAGCATATTGGGGCATATTTCCCTCCTGCTTTTGGACTGCAACAGCAGCTATATGTGCTGTGCCACATCAATGTCAGTTTATGGCAATAGTGCCAATAGTAAGTAAGTGCTTATACAAATATAGCCCATACAAACCTGCAACACCCTCACATTTTGTACAGACAGTGTCTCTCTTGTATACTCCCACATGATTCAAACTATGGGGAGAAAACATGGCAATTCTGCACATCAATGAAGTCTGATATTTCAAAACAAAATGCCATATAATAAATACTCACGTTTTAGAATGCAAAGCTGAGGGAAATAGGTGCAGTTTCACTTTAAACAGCAAACAAGTTTTTGGAGCATGATATTTATCTGTCCTAGTTTACTATATTTCAATTTGTTATATTGCATATGCTTTACAAATACAACTCACATTCACCATACAGGGTGCCCATTAGATAAATGCTAATGTCTGCACTGAGAATTTACATCAGTCGATGTAAATGAGAATATCTGTATGAAGCTATCTTCCTCTAGATCTCAGGAGGTTGCTGCATGTCAGTTATTGTCCCTAAATGCTGATAGTCCTTTAAAAAAAAAAAAAAACAAAAAAACAAAACCACAAATCTGAACTAAATTTCATTTAAGCAAAGGGGAGAAACAGATGTAACTATACATTATATTAACCCCTCTCCCCGCGTTAGGGCTAATGGACATACAGAATGCTGCTTGTGGGGAAAAAGGACTGTTTAGAGTGTGGGAGGATCTTACAGAGTCCTAGCTAATATTTAAAAACAAATTGCTGCAACTGATCTGCTTACAAAAGATCTACCTCTGCCCCTGAGATCAGGTGGGAGAATTTGGCCCTTACTCCTTTGAACTGCTGGATTAACTTTGAAATATGTTTAGTGAATACGTTCAGTTTCTAGTGTTCACTATGTTTTCATCTATGCCAAGAACAAACATTGCTAACACAATGTGGAAGTCAGAAAGGCATTGGGCCAGACTGGAATGAACTATGGGACCAATAACTTGTCAGTGGAAATATCTGTAGCAGTCCCAAACAAGACCAAAAACTACTAATGCAATTTTTGATATTAGTGAAGGAATTAGTGATATTAGAGGGATTTTATATTGTCAGTTGTTTTTGTTTTATGTCACCATTAGAAAGCAGAGGAAATTAATTACAAAAAATGTACACAGTCCTGATCCAATGTCCAGTGAAGTCAATGGACACACTCCCAATGAGCTTTTAAGCAGGCCTTGAATATTACTGGCACACTGACAGATCCCATTAAAGATGCCATCTATAGTACTGAGCTCAAATATTACATACATATGCATGATTTACCCAGCATAAAAAAAATGAATTTTAGATAAATTGTGTATATGAGGTAGTGGTTTCATGATTTGTAAGCATCCAATTTATCTAAGTCAGTTTGCAATACCATAGGTCAATAGAAAGATTTGATCCGACATCAACATTAGTTCAGGTAACTTTACACACAGAGAACGTTGTACTTCACATCACTGTAGTTTGGAAATATTTACACTCTTGAAGATCTAGGTGTAAACGGGACAATCATAGGATACTGCCTCCAGTATACACACACACACACAAAATTTCATTTTTATTGCAGTGTTCCAGCTCTTTTAATTAGACTCAGCCATTCTGGTAAAGAAGCCCATCTGCTCATATTCCTAAAAACTCATTTTACCTGTGGCCAGTAGTCGTGATTACCCAAAGCAGGAAACACCTGGAGATCTGGAAAGAAACTTTGAATGGTGGAAGTCATATTGCCAATAACATTAATGACCATCTTTGTAGAGAGTTCCTCCACTGGAACATGAGGTGGGCTATCCCTAAAAAGAAGAGAACTTCATAAGTGTCAAAGTAGTTATAACACTGTAAAAAACTACTCATTTGTTGTTCTGAACAACTCTGCCAAGGGGCACCTAAATTCTGGCCTAGAATACTGCTACAGAACTCAAATAAAAAGCTAGTGCATTGTCTGAGAGGGTCCCTGCCAAGTCCCTCCTTCCCCCCTTTATAAATAGGTTCCATGTTTAACAGAGAATCCCATGATAAATACTTACCACTATTAAGACTTCTCATAATCAAACCAACCCACTCAGAGTTGATACGTAATCTGGATTTCATTGCTTCACTCCCCTCCCTCCCATAAGACATTTAATGGGGGAGGGGTTATTTATTTATTTCCCTTCCATTCTGTTGAAAATAAACTGCAGTGGGTTAATCTAGTCTGTTTATATATACACACTTGTCAACACCCTACCCCTGTATTTATATAGTGCGTTTTAGCTCGAAAGACCCTGAAACACAAAGACAAACCAGTAATCATAGGCATCACTACCCATCACTAAAATAAATACCCATCACTAAAAATAAAGCATCCACTAATTTACACTGAAGAGGGAATTGTAGGTAGGTAGAATGTGGTATTTTGGCTAGGACACCAAACTAATCACCTCGAGTTCTTACCGAAAATACCACGATAGTCCTGTTTAACTACTGACATGGCCCCCATCACCACAGTGTTCAAATGCTTCATAAGCATTTATCATCACAGCATCCCAGGATAATGGGAAGTATCATTACCCCCATTTTACAGATGGGGAACTGAGGCACAGACAGAGTAAATGTCTTGCCCGGGATCAACATAGGAATTGAACCCTGCTCTCCTGTATCCCAGGCCAGTGTCTCAACCACAGGAGCAGCCTTTGTTGATGATAAGTGGGCAGGTTTGTTCTAATTCTCGTCAAAAAGAGAGCACCACCACCAGCACAATGCTGAGTTATCAATTCAGTACTGACTCAAAGAGGAGAGGGGTTCCTCCTGAATTTTCCTTAGAACCTGATTTTTTCTTGAAAGTCTCCCATCTGAGTAGTAGCTAGGCCTGACCCAGTCCTGTTCACCACATAAGTATAAACCCAATATGCAGATTCAAACCAAAGACTGCCGGGTCCTTCAGTTGTTAAGAGACGCTGAGGGCAGCATTATAAAACAGATATCTTTTTTAACCAGCCACACCACACAATAAAGGACAGAGAAGTACTGCAGATAGAGAAAATGTAGCAGATGAAAATCACATAGGAAGTTACCATGGAAACAGGAAGGTCTGACTGGGTTCAGGTACCTATAGGTCTCCCCTTTAGGAGTCTGTGACTAGAGGTATCCAGTGATCAGACAGCCTTCTCAAACCAAAAAGTGTTATTTATTTTGTCAATGGGAACAATGCACTTAGAGAAAAAATATTTTAAAATAGTCTATATGCGTGTGTCTGACCTAAAGGCTTACCATCATCTGATGGTAACCTGGCAAGCCTAACTTCTTCAGACTCCCCAGTGGGTACCTTTGTCTCAGCCTGGTTCGCACAAACTACTCCACTCATGCTTGCGAGTGTGTTTCTTTTTAAACCTTCCAAAGTTCTTTTGATCACCTATGCTCCTGGGTCTCTTCCTATCCTGGCATTATTGTCTCTTAACACCCTCAAGAGTTTGCAGAGAAGTGGCTTCTTTTGAGTCATTCTTTTTCATAGATTCTTAGAGTTTAAAGTCAGATGGGACTATTAAATCATCTAGCCTGACCTCCTGTATAACACAAGCCATTAAATTTCACCCATTTATCCCTGTATTAAGTGTATTAAGCCCAATAACTTGTGTTTGGCTAAAGCACAGAAAGGCATCCAGTCTCCAAAAGATGGAGAATCCACCACTTTCCTTGGCAGTTTGGTCCAGTGGCTATTCACCCTTGTTAAAAATTTGTTCTTTATTTCTTCTTCCCCTCTTGCTTGTTTTTGCCAACAGCCAATATTGAACTATACAAATATATTTATACAGTAAACATCCCAATAACCAGGTCAACATACAATATGAATAAATTATTCCACTGCACTTACAAATCTTAAGCATTCAGTCAGTCTTGCAACTTGTTAGTAGGGATGTCAAATGATTAAAAAAATAATTGCAATAATCAATTAAAAAATAATCACCATTAATCACAGTTTTAATCACACTGTTAAACAATAAAAGATACCAATTTAAATTCAACATGGAAGCATGTCCTCTGGAATGGTGGCCAAAGCACAAAGGAGCATATGAATGTTTAGCATATCTGGCACATAAATACCTTGCAACAACAGTACCATGTGAACGCATGTTCTCACTTTCAGGTGACATTGTAATTAAGATGCAGGCAGCATTATCTCCTGTAAATGTACACCAACTTGTCTGTTTTAGCGACTGGCTGAACAAGAAGTAGGACTGAGTGGACTTGTAGGCTCTAAAGTTTTACATTGTTTTGTTTGAGTGCAGCTATGTAAAAAAAAGTTCTACATTTGTAAGTTGCATTTTCACAATAAAGAGGAACTACAGTACTTGTAGGAGGTGAATAGAAAAATACTACTTCTTGTGTTTATCTTTTTAGTGCAAATATTTTTAATAAAGTGAGCACTGTACACTTTATATTCCATGCTGTAATTGAAATCAATATTTGAAAATGTAGAAAAAGTCCACAAATATAATAATATTTAAATTGGTATTCTATTTTTAACTGTGTGATTAAAATTGTGATTAATCATGAATATTTTTAATTTAATTAAATTGTTTTGCATTAATCACTTGATTATAGCCCTACTTGATAGTAATTCAGACAATGCAAATGGAGCAGACAGAAGCAGCATTTACAAGGCATCAGACTCAAATGTATTGCTGCATACAGAAACAAATGTTTGAGTATTAAAACTAGTGCACTATGGTCTTCCAACTCTTCAAAGTGTTTCACTAACAGGGTAGCTATTGACTGACTCGATTACTTACCCTGTCCATATCATGAAGGAAGCTTGTTGTTCAGACTCTTTCATGTACTTAAAGGCTGATAAAATAAGTTGATATGGAGAATCACAGAAAAAATCTCCAAAAGGCCCAGGGTTGGAGGCATTAGCCCCTTTGGAAGAAGAACAAACTTTGGTGTGATCGCCAGTGATGTGGTAAGTAGGGTCTAAATGCAAGTCGGATACATGCCAGAACTGCCCTGTTTTTAGAAAACAAACAGTAATGAAAATGACTATTTCTTGCCAAGGTACTGAGTTTCTCCTTACAGTCTGCATTAAGGTTGAGTCAACATCATCCTCTTTTGCCCATGCTTCACAAATCTATTTATCAACTGAGACTGAGAAACTAGCCTTGGTGAATGTGGGGTCTAAGCCATCAAGTTCTCCCAAATTTAAGCTTTCATTTTAAAAACTAAGTTTCTTGTCTTCATGATTACAACGACAACTTGTAAATGTGAACTGAACGTACAAGATGCAGTGTTGTAATCCTAAATCTGCAGACTGCTCCGGTGCGTCTGTTGCCCCTCAAAGTTTTGCTAAGCAGGAGCAGAGTAAACTTAACAAACCTGTGATCAGTTCCACTGCTGCTGGTTCATGAGCCTGTGTGAGTGGTTTGAAACTGCCAAGAATCGCATCCATTTCATTCTGTTGCCTCTGCTTGGGAAAGCTGTAAGCATGGGCAGCAGAAAATGACCTCAAATTGGAGGATGAGATGGGGTGGAGTGATGGAGACCCTCCTTATTTACCACTAGGTGTGGGGAAAGAAAGAAAGCACCTCTCCCTTCCAACAGCTAGAGGAGGATGGAGTTTCAATTTTTTCAGACATATACTATTCAAAAGTGGATAGGAAAGATGATGCCTCCTGTTAGGGTCCAGAAACAACCTTCTCCCCAGCAGCTGTGATAACAGGCAGCCTAGACTTCTTACCAGCGCATGGAGGCTCTACCAGACTTATCTTTTCTATCTGTCTCTAGCTACTAGGTGTCTGGTAAGTTTTCAACTGCTGTTCCTGAGCACTAAGCAGAGACAAGCACCCAATGGACTTTAGGTGCATATTAAACTAAAAGATGAATTACAAAGTTACATATTATAGGAATACTGACCTTCAGATTTCGGATATGATAATAAATAGCCCTTTCAAGCTGTAGATTTCAACACACTTTACAAAAGAGAAAATTATCTCAGTTATACAAAAGGGAAATTGAGGCATAGAGGCAAAGTGATTGGTCACACAGCCTGACAATGGCAGAGCAGGGAACAGAATCCCAATCAGACTCATCCTAGCATGCTTTAACCAGAAACTTATTTCAGGAACTTAAAAAGAAGATGTGAACATTTGAAAATTGTAATATTGCAATTTCTGCTAATGGTTGCAAGATTTGTTTTCTGGAAACTTGCAGAGGTTTGCATTTGAAATGCATGAGTCACAGAAAATGAGTATGGAGCAATAGTTCTTTTAAAACATGTATATAACTGGAAAAAATAAAATCACACATAGAAAATGTGGAGTTTGCTTTGCTGACCAAAGGCAAAACACAAGTTAATGTTTATTATACCAGCGTAAATACATAAATTTCAGACATATTGCATGTTTAAATAATGCAGAGCCTAGCCTGAACCACACATCATGCAGACAACATAACCTATACTCAGCTTTGGAAAGATTAGATTTTTTTATTGGTAAATGTCAGTAACATCAATTTCACTGTACACACACACACACACACACACACACACACACACAACCAAAAAAATCCCCAATCTGGTTGTTCCATCTCAAAAAAGATATATTGGAATTGGAAAAGATATAGAAAAGGGCAACAAAATGTTTAGAGGTATGGAACAGCTTCCATATGAGGAGAGATTAATAAGACTGGAACTTTTCAGCTTGGAAAAAGGACAACTGAGGGGGGATATGATAGAGATCTGTAAAATCATGACTGGTGGGGAGAAAGTAAATAAGGAAGTGCTCTTTCTCCTTCTCATAACACAAGAACTAGAGGTCACCAAATTAAACTAATAGGCAGCATGTTTAAAACAAATAAAAGGAAATATTTCTTCACACAATGCATAGTCAACCTGTGGAACTCTTTGCCAGAGGATATTGTGAAGGCCAAGAAACTGGAATGGATGACGGGGATGGATCACTTGATGATTACCGTTCTGTTCGTTCCCTCAGAAGCACCTCTCATTGGCTGCTGTCAGAAGACAGATTATTGGGCTAGATGGACCATTAGTCTGACCCAGTATGGCTGTTCTTATGTTCATCAATATTAGTCACAAATTTACAGATAAGAAAAGTAAGAAAAATGCTACTTGAGAAGATATTAAGAGATTGATTTAAGGATATTTACTTTGTATATTTTGACATGTGACGGTCACAATTTGTGTTTGGATGCTTATAAAGCTTTAAGATTTTGAATCTTAAATGTCTACTATCATTAAATAATTGTGTGATCCCCCATTGTCAGACACGCACCCCGAATAACTTCCCCAAACTGTGACAATTTAGATCAATAACAATTGGGGGATGGGGGGGGGAAATGTTTAAAAATAAACATTGATCTTCTCCCTTATATAGCATTTAAAAGAAAAACAAAACAAAGCAGAGCTCTGCCCAGCCTCCGTGTAGCATGCTCTGCTCAGGTGAGGCGCCGATTGATCTGGGAGAGTGCTGGGAGTCACACAAATGCCTCCGCCTTGGGCACGGAAGTCAACAGCAGGGCACTGCACGTTTGGTGAAGAATAAAGCAAAGTGGGGGGGGGGGAGGGAGCGAAGAGCAAGGAAAGGGGCGGGGGGGGGGCGGGCAGGGAAGTTTCTGGAGATTTAGAGCCAGGCGCAAAGGGAGGCTGAGGACATAGGAAAGCAGGGGAGGGACGGTGGCAGTGCCGCAGAGGCAGGGGCAAGCCACACGGGAGGGGTGGATGTAAAGCTTGCCCAGGCTGAGGTGCCTCCAGTGAGGCACCTAAGGGGGGGGGTCCCTAGCCCCCCCCCCGCAGCAGGGGCCCAGAGGAGAGCTCCGTCTGCCTCTCATGCTCAGCGTGGGCTTTGCAATTAATCAGCAGCCGGGGGGGTGAAGGGGGAGGGGGGGGCAGGAACAAGCCCGGCTGGCTGGAGCTACGGACTGGCCCCTCCTTTGTGTCGGGGTCGCTGCCGGTCGGGAGGGTCTGGCTGCAGGCGACAACCCCACCGAGCCGGGGCCCCCGCCCTACTTCTTCTGGGCTGAGACGAGCCCGGCGGCCGCCCCGCAGCGCCCAGCCAGACTCACCCACGGCCGAGGGCCCTGCCGGGGCGGCGGCGCCCGGGGCCGGCGAGCAGCGCGGCGGCGGCGGCGGCGGCAGCAGCAGCAGCAGCGCCAGGGTGAGCGCGCAGCGCCCGCCCGCCGGCTCCATGCCCCGCCAAGCCGCCCCGGGCCAGGCGCCTCCCACGGGAGCGGCCGCGGGCGGGGGAAGGAAGGGGAGCGGGGGCAGGTCACGTGGCCCCCTGCCTGTCCTGCCGCCTCGCACTGGGCCCGGCTGCTCCACGCTGGTGGTTGGCCCCTGGGGGCGTGTCTGCACTGTACCTTGCACCCAGGCTCCGATGCGGGTCTGAGCCCCCGCTGCCCCCTCTTCGCTCCGCACACAAACGAGTCCGAGCCCGCAGGACCTGGGTCCTAGGACCCTGCTGGTCAGAGCTTGAGTCCAAGGGTGACTGGGTCCAGGGCCTTCCCTTCTGCAGGGTGGGCGCAGTCCTGAGTCGGAAGCTCTGCACAGAGCAGTATGGATGCATTAGCATGACTGTGAGACCCAGGTCCAGCCGTTGTAAACCCACCTTTACAGTGCAGCGTGGATGCTCAAGCGTGGACTTGGAAACCCCAAATCCACAAGTGCAGGTCCCACAGACCCAGGCTTGGGGCGGCGTGTAGACATACTCTTAGAGGTAGGAACTGTTGTCCAAAGAGCAGTGGGGCCCCTTTCACTCAAAGCCAAGACTGACAATAAGAAAACTCACCTGTTGTAACTAGGAAAAAGAAAAGGAGGACTTGTGGCACCTTAGAGACTAACAAATTTATTTGAGCATAAGCTTTCGTGAGCTACAGCTCACTTCATCGGATGCATCTGATGAAGTGAGCTGTAGCTCACGAAAGCTTATGCTCAAATAAATTTGTTAGTCTCTAAGGTGCCACAAGTACTCCTTTTCTTTTTGCAAATACAGACTAACACGGCTGCTACTCTGAAACCTGTTGTAACTAGGGTGTTTTATCTCCCCTAGGACAATTGGCAGGAGAGCCAAAGTCCACGTGTCAGAGAGAGACAATCACACCTTTAGGGATGGAAGAGCCCAATGAGATCAACCAGCCCTCTGCCCGGAGGTCACTGCCGGAGTGCAGTGCTCTCCGTTAGCTAGTGTACAAGAGATGGGCCTTACAGCACTTGCCTAGGACAGTTATTAGCAGAGCTCATTGTCACAGCCTTCTATTATTAGGGCGTATTCTGCACTGCATGCATCCAGAAACCTGACATGTAGGGAAGCCTGCTGGAGTTACAGTGCAGAACAGACTAAATATATCTGAGGTATAAGATTACAAGTGCCTTAGAAAGAGGAATATGGTCGTACTGCATAGTTAGGAGAGTTGAGTTGTGTTCTTGTTCCTGAGTCTGACTCTCACCCGGTGGCCTTAGGCAAATCATTTTGACTCAGTGCCTCAGTTTCTCCATCTGTGAAATAGGGCTAATGATACTTTCCTTTGTAAAGTGGCTTGAGATCTGTGGATGAAAAGTGCTATGCAACAGTGAAGTAATATTATTAGCAGTGTAATAGACAGAATTTGGTCCTAGGTTCCAGCTACAAACAAAGGGCCCAATTCTGCAAACACTTGGGCATATGTATAACTTTGCTCCTTTTGCTCCATGGGACTGCTCCCATGAGCAAAGTTGCATGTGTGTATAGAGGGCCTCAAATCCTGCACAGGTCACAGATGGACCTCTGCACCTCATAGAATCATACAAATGTAGGGCTGGAAGGGAGCTTGAGTAATCATCAAGTCCAGCCTCCTGTGATGAGGCAGGACCAAATAAACCTAGCCCATCCCTGACAGGTATTTGTCCAGCCTGTTCTTAAATAACCTCCAATGATGGCAATTTCACAACTTTCCTTGGAGGTCTATTCTTGAGTTTAACTACCCTGATCATTAGAAAGCTTTTCCTAATATCTAACCTAAATCTCTCTTACTGTAGATTAAGCCCTTTACTTCTTTTCCTACCTTCAGTGGACATGGAGAACAAATGATCACAATCCTCTTTATAAAGCCCTCAACATGTTTGAAGACTTATCAGGTTCCCCCTCAGCTTGCTCAAGGCTAAACACGCCCAGTTTTTTGCACTCTTCCTCAAAGATCAGGTTTTCTCAATTTTGTTGCTCTCCTCTGGACTCTCCAATTTACCCACATCCTTTCTAAAGTGTGGCAATCTGACACAGTACTCCATCTGAGGCCTCATCAGTGCTGAGTAGCACAGGGTAGTTACCTCCTGTGTCTTACTTACAACACTCCTGTTAATACACCTTGTGATGTATGAACTTGCATGTATGAACTTGCAGGATCAGGGCTTAAATGTCTGCAGAATTAGGTCCAGTTTTGCATTGCTCCATTTTCCAAAGCAGAGTTATGGCCAAAGGACTAATCTTTTGGTAATGTAGTTTAGCAGTTTTAATTCTAAATCTTAGTATGCCTTGGAAGGGCTATTCTGAAGCATCTTACATTACAGAATGAATAAAACTCCAGTAATTATAGAAATACTAAAATTAAGTTAAAACCTAATCTGATGTGAGAGTTGAGATGTGTATTCATGATATAAGATAAGGAGAGAGTGAAGTATATTGCAAATACAAATGCTTATCTGTTCGTACTACATGAGGGCTGTGATGCCATTTATAGACAGAGAAGTGAGAATTGTTTTCCACAAGGGAGAACATGAGATTCCAAGGTTAGCTAACCCAGTGATATTGTAATAGCAGAAGTTCAGGAAAATTATGCTTTCCACCTCTAGGCCCTCTCTGTCTCTGTTCTCTAAATGTTCAGTTACTCTCCATCTGGTGATTGTATTTTTCCTTCTGTGTATTTTTCAGTGGTTTGCTTTACTATGGTTTGCCTAACTATATTATTAAATATTTACATCCATCCACAGTTGCAGGTCCCTCACATCTGACTTTTCTCCTTTCCCTTCCTCACTCACAATAACCCCTCAGGCATTTCACAAATGCCACTTCTCCTAACCCTAATTTCCTTTGACATTCATAGTATTTATTTACCTTTGAGATGGCAAAAGCCTCCATCAGTAAAGTTGTATTGGGTAGCTGTTACATGTAAAACGTATGCATACAGGGCATGAAGTGAAGGGGGAGTTGCCTTTGTTTAAATGTGTTTGTAATGCATATAAGGAGAGTAAACAACAGAAGGGATGGAGAGTTCCCTTGTTAAATATTTACCATTCAGGTCTTATATGTACTCCAGAGCCTTTTCTCTCCATCACCTCATTCCTTTCTGCACAAGTAATAAAGACTTAATTCTTTTACATTGTGACACTATAAATCAGTTGTCATGGATATTAATGCCACTAGTAGAGAATCATGACTTCTTTCCATGGAGATGAAGCAAAAGCATCTGCTTCCAATTCTCTGGGAAAGGGATGGGTGAGAAAGGGGATCATGTGATTTGCATACATAAGGGGACAGCTGTGATGTGAGCCATACTGATGGATGACAAACATAGTCTGTATTATTACACTGAAACTGAGGTTTAAATCAACCAATGCAAGCTCTGTAGTGCAGAGAAGAGACTCTTTAAAGCTGCACACATGGACAACAGCGGCTGAAGCAACCCAGAATCCAGTTCCACAAGCCACGAAAACGAGTATTTACTTCCATCTGCACTGAAGGTCATAGAACTCGCACCCACTTCCTCCATTAGCTACATTAAAACACACACAAAAAATAGTAAAGGATTGATTCAAAGCCCACTGAAGTCAGTGGAAGTGTTCTCATTGACATCAGTGAGTTTTGGATCAGGCTGTAAGTGAAGATTATTATTATCAGAGAGGAAAGGGACTGTCAGTAGTTTGAGCCAGGGAGGACCCATGTTTCCTCTCACCTCTCTGCCCCCACTGCAGCATTACAGAGATGCTGCTCCTGAGTTTCTCAAGCAAAGAGAAGCCACTAAATTGGAGTGAAGTCACACTGATTTCCTATGTGACCAAAGTCACCCCATATAGCCCAGCCTACTGTAGCATCTTGCCACCACCACTCCTTGCAATATTAACCCCATTTAGGAAATGTTTTTCATATCACCTCCAACCAAAGCACTGAAACACTAGTCCATTAAATGCAAAACTAGCATGGGTTTAAAAACATTTTAATTTTGAGTTTGAATTGCATTCCATAACATGTCAAATATGTTCCATTTATTGTAAAAAAAAAAAACAAAGACAAGTGTTTCAGAGATTTAATGCAAAGTTCTACCTGTCTTACTTTACAGAACAAGAGTTTGCCAATTTGATGGTATAAAGTAAAACAAAAAACCAGCAACCCACAAGCTCTTCATTAACCTTTCATGCCAGTAATGTTCATGTCACTTAGCTACGTTCAGTTGTGGATGGCAGTTAAATGCATCCAGCAGAAGTAACGCCTGGACAGGGGACAGGTAGCTTCTATGCTTTCTCATAGTGGCGAACAGCAACCACATCACCAAAGGTGAGAGTCTACAAGTTGGAGAAGAAACAGAGAAGTTAAAATGCCATACCATGTCTCATAACATTTTCTACATATTGCTCAATCTATAGAGGTTGTTCTAGTGGATGTCAATCATATAAAAGTAAACAAAACATACTCATGCACCCTTAATACTGAGTGAAAAAATTCAGAGTTGTGGTTCCACAGCAATCATACCTTTCTTATTGCTATTTTCAATACAAGGTAACTCATGATACAATAGATCAGAAAGGGGACCAAAATAAAGGATTTCCTAACTTTTGTGCATTTAAACTCTCAGCCATAACATTGAACCTATATTAAAACAATTTCCTTAAAACAAAAGCAAACAGACAAAAACCCCACTGATCCCATTTCAGAATGTGCAGTGCACTATGTGTATATTTCAAAAGTTCATATGCAATACTTATTATATGTAGGGGATATATGTAAAGGGAATCAAGTGTTCAAATAAATGTAACATGTCCACTGATGTATATGTAACCACTGAATATGGCTGGTAATTCTAATGTATGGAACTCCCAATATATTGCCTCTTAGAGGCGCCAAGAGGGTAGAGTGAAATTTTCCTGATCAAATTCCTTGTAAAATAGTTTGCTGCACACGGGCAAATACCATTGTTACTTGCTTTATAACAAACAAAAGAACACACATTTCTCAACTACATATTGTGTCTGCATTTTTAAGTTTAAACTATTTGGAATTCTCCATACACGAACAGAAAGAGAGAGAGAGAGAGAGAGCATCTGAACAAAAGCAATAGTTAAAGACTGATTCTCCAATGGCCAGGTAACAGAAAGTAAAGTAGCTGAACATACTTTTTCATGCCAAGAACAAACATGAGAAATTTCAGCCCAGAGGCTACATTTCCAACTCCCCCACACTTCCTCCCAGTGTTGTATGGGTTTAAAACGTGTGTACTTTTCAGCCATAGCTTTAGTATCACTACCAGGGCCATCCCCAGACATTTTGGTGCCCTACGCAGCCCCACCTTGGTGGGGTGGGGTTGGCCCCAGGCCTCCATGTGGGGGGACACGCCCAGTTCTCTGTGGGAGGAATGGGGGGGCACTGCGCCCAAGGTCTATGGTGGGCAGGAGCAGGCTTGGGGGACGGGGGAAAACCGCCTTCCAGCACGAACTGCCGGAGTGGAGAGGGTTGGGGCTGAGCCGCTCCACTTCCTGCCGTCCAGTGATTGCAGGGCGGGCCCAACCCCGCACTCACAGGGTGGTGGGAAGTGGAGCGACCTGGCCCCAGCCTGCTCCGCTCTGCTCCCCTGGCTCCCAGCCTTGTGACTTGTGAGTGCAGGGCATGCCCGACCCCTGCTGCAGTCCCCCGGGACGTAGCTCAGGGGCAGGGATGGAGTGGGGGTGGGGCGGGGCTGGGGCTATGGGGAAGGGGTGGAGTGGGCATTGGGTGGGACCGGGGGCAGCTTTCCTGGCTGGCTCAGCTGGCTGGGGGATCGGGCTAACCGCTGGAGCAGCATGCAGCTCCGTAGACCACCAGGAAATTTGGGGCAATTTGGTGCCCCAAATTTCCTGGTGCCCTATGCAGCTGCATAGTTTGCATATGGGTAAAGGACGGCCCTGACTGCCACAACATTATAATCCTATTCCCAAAGCATCACTGGAGGTAGGTGGGTTAAAAGCATAAAAGATTTCTCTTTACATGAACTTCTTCTCCTAGTCATCGTTTTGGAAAATAATCTAAGCAGGAGTACTCCATTCATTATTAAATGCAAAAATCCTCAAGATATATTACCCCAGAGAAATACTTATTCTAAGTAACTAGTTGCACATGGAAGTATAAGACAATTTTATTTTAGTGATCTAAAGTACCAGCTGTGTAAAATGGATTAATGCACATTTAATCAAATAGTTCATATTTTTGAAATTCCAGAAGTGTATTTTGTTTCATTTGGGATTAGTACAATGCTGAATTTAACTCCCCTCCCCCAAAAGTCTAAAATGTCATTGGCACTCTCTGAAGACCGTTAACTAGAGCTGGTTGAAAAATGCTGAAAGTTTTCCATTGTCCATAAACAGATTCAAAGCAGCAATATATCTATAGGTGAACTTTTAAAAATTCTCAACCAGCTTTAAGCATAATTAGCTCTAGATTTTCTATAAAAATAGCATGTTCAATAGATCTAAACAAATAGTTAATCTGATACATGTGATCTCAGTGATCATTTTACTTACCATTACCATTTTGCCATCCTTAATTTCTCTAACAAAGTTTGTCTCTTTGTCATCCCATTTCTGTACATGAACTAGTTTGTCTCCATCCAGGGTCACAACTGACTGGGATATCAAAATATACAAAGAGAAGGATCAATTTAAAACAGTAGCAGATACTATTCAGATTTCTAGGGAATGTATTCAATAGCCTTTACTGGATTCTCTTCAACAAATTTACTCAAACCTGGCATAATAAACTAGTTCTAGTCATTTTAAATCCAAACCCATGACCCCTCCTTGTTTAAAATGAAAAGACCATTTGATTCTTGTTTGTCCAAAAAAGGATTAAATAAATCTAACTTGGTGTGTCCCAGTGACATTTAAATGATCATTTCACATTGGTCTGGTGTAGCAACTTTTTAAAGCCCCCAAAGTTCAGGCAGCATGTACTTCCTCATTTCAGTTGAGAATGATGTCTCCTAAATTGATTTTTGGATTAAAGCGACTGGTACAAAAATATGGATGGGGCATCTAGCAGAATTCCTTCATACTGGAAGGCCAAAACATATGTCATAACATCCAGACATGACTTTGTGTCTCTAGAGGAGTAAGATGCAGTCTTGTCTTTCCTTACACTCCCTTTCTGTGCTACAAAACTAACTAAACTAACTGTAGCAAAGAAGTTGAATCATTCTTCTAGTCCCTCCCCCACCAAAAGATAAGACTTTTCAAATGCTGCAGTCTGAGAGGGTGTTCACTTACTTTGCAGTTTCTGTCATCTGGAGTAGTTTCCTCAAACTCTTCTCCAAGTTTGAAGCTGATTTCAGTGTTCTTGAAAGTGCTCTGGGTCCTGATCATTAGTTTGTCCCCTTCATTGCTGATTATCACCGTGGGCTTAGTGACGTTCCCCACCTGCCGAGTAGCAAAGCCCACTCCTAACCCACCAAATGGAAACAAAAATCCATCAGACCCTAATTTCTTTTACACCGTATTTGCCAAACAATGAGGTGAAACCTCCCATCCTGTTCTGCTCCTTTCACTATCACCTACACTTTACACTTCTCTACCCAGTCATCCATACCTCATCTACAAACTTTCCGACACTCTAGCTCTCTGTATATACTTCTGAGTCGTCAGGTACCCACTTAAGAAACACAGTATATTGCAACAATGACCCCTTAGGTCAACAGTGTAGTACATCAGCTTCTTGTCACTGAATTAGTGACAGTTACTTTTTGCTTATTTAGATGGCAATCTTTATTATTCCAGTGTAATGAGAGGGACCTGTTTGTTTTTCTGCAATCAACTTTTGTTGATGCAGTTGATCTCATTGTCTTTTCCTAAAATCAAGTTTTAAAAACCACAGCATTACTACTCTGGTCCCCCACCCCTCCCCCACACTTACAAACCCACCATGCAAAGTACATCTAGATCATGTTAGCTTTGATAAAGAATGAAACACTGGGAATAACAGAGGAGGCAAAGCCACAGCACTTTCACATTCTCTGCAGCAACACAGGTTATTCAGCTCAGCTAGACAATGATTCTTCTTTTGGTTCTGCTCAGAAATCACTCAAATGCTTTAATCCAGTGCAAAATCCCAAATCCCACCATCACTCTCCAACCTATCTGTGCTGGAAAACATCATCAAAACTTCAGGAACAATTTCAGCAGCCCAACGGGTGATTAGCAGTAGCTCCTTTTACCTACCCAGCACCTTCATGTATTCATCAAAGTTCTGGCTCTCAGTCAGCTTCCAGGTAGCACAGAATGCCTCAACCATTGTGGCCGCAGGAAGGGTTAGACAGTTGGAATGAAGCTGGCAGGTGGGAGGCTGTGTCCAGTCCTGTTGGGATTTTACCCCTAAGAGATCCTCCTGCACCTCAACTGCAGCTCAGCCCCCTTCTTATTGGGACTCGGAGAAGAGGCGGGCAAAGAAGAAAGGACCTAAATTGCAACCCAACCCTGCCCCTCCGCCACCCTTTCCCTCTGTCTTTGAAGCTAAGGCGAGGAGGGGCTGAAGGGTTTCAGTCTGCTCTGTGATTGGATCAGGCCACTGGGTCAGCAGAGCAAGTCTTGTGCCGCCCACCCTTTATCCTGAAGCCCTCTCCTGCCTAGAGAGAGGGCTTCAGGGTAAAGGAGAGAGAGAGAGAGAGAGAGAGAGAGAGAGAGAGCATCATTCAAGTCCTGCTTGAAAACTTGGCAAGAGCAATTTCAGCCTCAAAGAAAAGATGCACAATAAGAGCTTCAGCTTAGCTTCCGTTGCACTCTAAGCTGGTGGCAATTTAAAAAGACACTAAGGAAACTGAAGTCTTATCCTCTTGCAAAGAAAACTCAGTATTTTCTCTTACACATTCAAATAGCAAGGCATAAAAGGAAAGTGTAACAGGCAGGGATTCAGCAAAGAGGCTCTTCAAAAGGGAGGGACCACACTCATGTACCAGGTAGCATTATGTGTGCCAGATCTGCTTACCCGCGACGCCCCAGCCGACATCCCAGTTAAGAGAGGAAACCATCTGAAAAGGAAAACCAGATACTGAAATCAAAATAAGATGCTTGACTGAATACCCACAGCAGGACGAAAAAACGGGTTCTGACTGCATTTCACTTTATCTGTGTTTGACAATTTTTGTATTAAGATCAGAGCTTAAATTTTCAAGTCCATTTTTACCACCCACTTTGGCATTAGTTAGTGCATCCCCCACATGAAATGGAAATTGTGCCAATGCTATCACAATTACATAGCAATCACTCCCCTTTCTTGTCACTGCCTGAAAACATCTTCTCTGCTAAATTGACAGCATTTGGAAACTATTTTTAAAAACTGATCTTAAAATTATTTCAGTTTAGCACTTTGTTTGTTCAAGATACTTGATGGTGACCTAATCTCCTGCACGTTTCTCACAAAGCAGCCTGGTTCTGTTGGCCAAAATGATGTCAGCCATTCAGACAGGCCTAAAACTTGGAGGGATTCCAGAGCCCCCTGGGCTAACACCTTAAAACTTATTAGGAAAACTCAGGGACTGAAAGAACGAGCTATTCTGTAACTCAAGGAAGCAAAGCTTGGGGACCCTCTGCCTGTCCAGGGTTAAGAGCTTGTACCTTTATTGAGGTATAAACAGATTGGGAACAAATGGGGAGATAAGTTTGAATTCTCTGTAAATGGGTTCTTTGTCAATGATTGGCATTTGTGTTTCTTTCAGGCACTTTTCAGAGTAGCAGCCATGTTAGTCTGTATTCGCAAAAAGAAAAGGAGTACTTGTGGCACCTTAGAGACTAACAAATTTATTAGAGCATAAGCTTTCGTGAGCTACAGCTCACTTCATCGGATGCATTTGGTGGAAAAAACAGAGGAGAGATTTATATACACACACAGAGAACATGAAACAATGGGTTTACCATACATACTGTAAGGAGAGTGATCACTTAAGATAAGCCATCACCAACAGCAGGGGGGGGGAAAGGAGGAAAACCTTTCATGGTGACAAGCAAGGTAGGCTAATTCCAGCAGTTAACAAGAATATCAGAGGAACAGTGGGGGGAGGGGTGGGGGGGGGAGAAATACCATGGGGAAATAGTTTCACTTTGTGTAATGACTCATTTACAGTCCATTGGTGATCTTCCTAAAAACACCATCCTAGCCACTATGGATGTAGAAGCCCTCTACACCAACATTCCACACAAAAAGAAAAGGAGTACTTGTGGCACCTTAGAGACTAACAAATTTATTAGAGCATAAGCTTTCGTGAGCTACAGCTCACTTCATCGGATGCATTTTCTTTTTGCGAATACAGACTAACACGGCTGCTACTCTCATTCCACACAAAGATGGACTACAAGCCGTCAGGAACAGTATCCCCGATACTGTCACGGCTAACCTCGTGGCTGAACTTTGTGACTTTGTCCTCACCCATAACTATTTCACATTTGGTGACAATGTATACCTTCAAATCAGCGGCACTGCGATGGGTACCCGCATGGCCCCACAGTATGCCAACATTTTTATGGCTGACTTAGAACAACGCTTCCTCAGCTCTCGTCCCTTAATGCCCCTACTCTACTTGCGCTACATCGATGACATCTTCATCATCTGGACCCATGGAAAAGAAGCTCTTGAGGAATTCCACCATGATTTCAACAATTTCCATCCCACCATCAACCTCAGCCTGGACCAGTCCACACAAGAGATCCACTTCCTGGACACCACAGTGCTAATAAGCGATGGTCACATAAACACCACCCTATATCGGAAACCTACTGACCGCTATTCCTACCTACATGCCTCTAGCTTTCATCCAGATCATACCACACGATCCATTGTCTACAGCCAAGCTCTACGATATAACCGCATTTGCTCCAACCCCTCAGACAGAGACAAACACCTACAAGATCTCTATCATGCATTCCTACAACTACAATACCCACCTGCTGAAGTGAAGAAACAGATTGACAGAGCCAGAAGAGTACCCAGAAGTCACCTACTACAGGACAGGCCCAACAAAGAAAAGAACAGAACGCCACTAGCCATCACCTTCAGCCCCCAACTAAAACCTCTCCAACGCATCCTCAAGGATCTACAACCTATCCTGAAGGACGACCCATCACTCTCAGGATCTTGGGAGACAGGCCAGTCCTTGCTTACAGACAGCCCCCCAGTCTGAAGCAAATACTCACCAGCAACCACACACCATACAACAGAACCACTAACCCAGGAACCTATCCTTGCAACAAAGCCCGTTGCCAACTCTGTCCACATATCCATTCAGGGGATACCATCATAGGGCCTAATCACATCAGCCACACTATCAGAGGCTCCTTCACCTGCGCATCTACCAATGTGATATATGCCATCATGTGCCAGCAATGCCCCTCTGCCATGTACATTGGCCAAACTGGACAGTCTCTATGTAAAAGAATGAATGGACACAAATCAGACGTCAAGAATTATAACATTCAAAAACCAGTCAGAGAACACTTCAATCTCTCTGGTCACTCGATTACAGACCTAAGAGTGGCTATCCTTCAACAAAAAAGCTTCAAAAACAGACTCCAACGAGAGACTGCTGAATTGGAATTAATTTGCAAACTGGATACAATTAACTTAGGCTTGAATAGAGACTGGGAATGGATGAGTCATTACACAAAGTAAAACTATTTCCCCATGGTATTTCTCCCCCCCACCGCACCCTCACTGTTCCTCTGATATTCTTGTTAACTGCTGGAATTAGCCTACCTTGCTTGTCACCATGAAAGGTTTTCCTCCTTTCCCCCCCCTGCTGCGGTGATGGCTTATCTTAAGTGATCACTCTCCTTACAAAAAGAAAAGGAGTACTTGTGGCACCTTAGAGACTAACAAATTTATTAGAGCATAAGCTTTCGTGAGCTACAGCTCACTTCTGTAGCTCACGAAAGCTTATGCTCTAATAAATTTGTTAGTCTCTAAGGTGCCACAAGTACTCCTTTTCTTTTTGCGAATACAGACTAACACGGCTGCTACTCTGAAACCTGTCATTATGCAAGGCACTCTCCTTACAGTGTGTATGATAAACCCATTGTTTCATGTTCTCTGTGTGTGTATATAAATCTCTCCTCTGTTTTTTCCACCAAATGCATCCGATGAAGTGAGCTGTAGCTCACGAAAGCTTATGCTCTAATAAATTTGTTAGTCTCTAAGGTGCCACAAGTACTCCTTTTCTTTTTTCAGGCACTTGAAATACTGCATAGTCCTTGGGGCTAGGATGCCTAATTTGGTAAGTCTCTTGTCGGTTGTTGGTCAGGCCTGTCACCCTTAGGATATGTCTTCACTGCAGAGTCCCAATATATAGAGTGCAAAGGTTGCTTTAAACCATTTTTGCATTCCCACCCAATCCATTCCTGCCCCACATGCAGGACCAGAGTAACTGAGAATCAGCCCCTCAGTCTGGGGAGACAGACTCACATGTCAGCTCTTGCAACAACATTTCACGTATTGAGACAGTGGGACAGGGGTGCCGTATTGGGCAGCTCAATATGACTGCCAGGTTCACATAGTCAGGAGGGTTGACAAAGAGGTCCACTGCTTTGGGTTCCTGGTTAATTACCTTGTTGGGAACTTGATCTATTTGGCTAGTTGCTCAATATTCAGGTTGCTGAATATATTTAGAGTCACTGGAACAGTCACTGTCCAAGATCAGGTTTCAGAGTAGCAGCCGTGTTAGTCTGTATTCGCAAAAAGAAAAGGAGTACTTGTGGCACCTTAGAGACTAACAAATTTATTAGAGCATAAGCTTTCGTGAGCTACAGCGCTGTAGCTCACGAAAGCTTATGCTCTAATAAATTTGTTAGTCTCTAAGGTGCCACAAGTACTCCTTTTCTTTTTGTCTCGAGAGTCTAAACCAAAGATTGCAGGGGAATTCTAGCTGGAGCTGACTTGAAGGCAATGACCTACCTGGTTACCTTCCTTGCCTTCTCAGCAGGACAATAACCCCAATAAAACAGAATCATTTCACTAGTTGGGGTCAGACCATCCTTTGTGGGTGGTATTTTTTTTTAATTATTTGAGTATCTTTACATGTTGTAAGACACCTTGATAAGATAGTGATGGCTGCATTATCTAAACACATCCATTATACAAAAAATTTTCTCCATTTTTCCTGTTTAAATTCTGCTGTTGACATGTTGTTTAGAGTATAGCAAAGCTTGTGTAAGAGGAGACTAAATAAGACATCCTGGGACAAAGAAATATGCTTTCAATTCAGCTTAAAATTTGATGCAATCAGGAAAATGACACATATTTTCTATTCCCTTTTGTCTTGGGCATGCTGCCAGACTCTCACTCTGCAGCATTTCTAGCACACATTTTAGGACTGGATTTTTTTTCAAACTCTTACTTGAAAAGAGGAAAATGTATATTTAGATTATTATTAATGTCATATGAATGTAGCACATAAAGAGCCCAGTGCCTCATTGGTACCTCAGTCACCAGAGATGCAGACACAAGGGATGGATTAAGACAGGAGCTGTGGATTCATGGAACTTTGCTTTGGGCTGTGAGGATGTCTACGTATCCACAAAGCATCCTGCAACTTGTGTTATATGCGCACAGGAGTCTGCCTGCATGGAACATTTTCAAAACGGATTTAGGCTCAGATCCTCAAAGGTCCTTAGGTACCTAATTCCCAAGGAGAGTGAATAGGATTTAGGAACCTATGTAACTTAGGGACATCTGAAAATTTTAATTTTAGTCCTTTTGAAAATGGCCCAGCCATAATTGAATTGCTTAATCCTCCGATTTGTATGTTGAAACACATAATGGGTTTTCTTTTGAATTAAGGTGCGTGAAAACATTCTGCATGACTAAATACATGATATAGTTCATATCTTTTATTGTCTCCTTTTTCAATGGCTCAGCCCATTTTCAAAACTTTCAAATCTGGTTTGAATCTCTGTTGTGAATCTTAGTATAGTTTTATTGTTAGTAAAGAATGCCCATGAACTGATTTTAACAGCAATTTTGGAGCATATACCCACACAATAGGAGGACAGAATTGTGTTACCTAAGTGCTGAATCTTATTTGATCTCATGTTCTGCTTTTCATCTTTGTTGCAGACAGAGAATCTTATGAAAATCCTGGCAGTAAAAGTGTCCTTGACTGAAATTATCTCAAGTACCTTCCAGTTGCCTATGCGATTGGCTGGTTCCATTAATAAAGATAAATTATTTCATTGCCGCTGGTGAGTCATAGAAAATAACTAGGTTTAGCTTACTGATGTGCTGCTCTTTTGAAATCCAAATTTAAATACAGACAAAAATGACTTATGGACAAGACCACATGGTGCTGTGCAATTATGCAGCTGCACAAGTGATCATATAATGCTCCTGTTTATAAAACTGCTGCATAAATCCATTTTTGTGCCAGTCAAGGGGTGTGGTAGGTAGAGGACCAGACAGAGGCCAAAGATGCTGAAGAAAATGCAGATGGAATGGGAGTTAGGGGGGCGGGGAGGTACTTGCTTTGCAGAACCCTGACTGCAGAATCATAGCTCAGGAACTTTGCAGGAGAGGAGAGGAGCTATCTCTTACCCACCACAGACATTCCCCTAGATTGATGCCAGGAGAGATTGGCTAGGAGTAAGACAGGCTGGTCCTTATCTTCTGCACTATAATTCTGGGTCTTGCTAACTCTTTCTGAACCAAATTGGTTCATGATGATGGTATGACCTTTAAACATTCTTGTGAGGTTACAAGTTAAATGGCCCTAGGAATTCCTTGAAAAGGAAAGAAATGGCCATATATGAACTTCCAGACATTTGTTTTGTTCGGTCAAACTAATGGGACAGTAAGGGTTGACCATGCCTCTTTCGGATATTTTAAAGAGGGAAGCATAAGGGAAAGTTTAACATTTTCAGGATCTTAGAGTCCTGGAGGTCCTCATCTCATCCAACAATTAGCCAGCATCACCTTCCTGGCTCTCTACACCACCTTCCTGAGATCCAGATATTTTACCATCACAGCACTGGGCCTTTTTTTTTGCCTGATCCTGCAAGATGTTCTGACTAGACCAAATGAGGCGGGACAACCAGATTACACCATCACCACCACCACCATTAGGTTGGCTGAATCCCAAGAAGATTGTGGGACGTAGTATTTAAGTTTCCCGTCAGCCCTTTTACCATGTGTCACCTTCATCATCTTCCATTTCCATGAAACAAAGAGGAACTTTCCCAGAATTAATGATCATTTAACTTTTGAATTCCAAGTATTTTAATGTTTTGTTTTGCTCTTCTTTTCCTGTGTTTAAATTGAAGTCAGTAATAATTTTTTTTAAAAAATGTAACAAATGGAGAAAAGGAAAAATGGATGACAATGGATATAAATTGGAAGCTAGGAATTACAGAAAATTGATAAGGGAAACAGAAGGACACTAGGAGAAATAAATGGCCAGCAGAGTTAAGGACAAGAAGGCATTCTTTTAAGTATATCAGGAACAAAAACAACATAACAATGGTATTGGGCCACTACAAGATGGAAATGTTAGAATTGTCAATAATGCAGAAAAGGCAGAAGTGTTCAATAATTATATCGGTTCTGTATTTTGAAATAAAGCCAAATGATTCTTAAATATTTTCCATGCCAACAGTAACTAAAGTATGATGTTAATCAGCAGCTACTAAAGTTAGACATTTTTAAATCAGCAGGTCCAGATAACTTGGATCCAGAAGTTTTTTAAAAGTGGGCTACAAAGCTTGCTGGACCATTAATGTTGATTTTTTTAAGAAGTCTTGGAACACTGGTAAAGTTCCAGAGGACTGGAAGAAAATCTATGTTGTGCCAATATTTAAAACGGTAAATGAGATGACACAGGTAATTATACTCCTGTCAGCATGACGTCAATCCCAGGCAAAGTAATAGATTAGCTGATATGCGACTTGCTTAATAGAAAATTAAAAGAGAGCGATATAATTAATGCCAATCAACATGGACTTACGGAAAATAAATCCTGTCAAAATAATTAGATTTTTTTGTGTGATATTACAAGTTTGGTTGGTAATAAATAGTGTTGCTATGATATACCTATGCTCCTATCAGGCATTTTACTTGGGACCACACAATATTTTGATTAAGAAACTAGAATAATATAAAAATCAACATGGCACACATAAAATGAATTTAAAAGTGGTTAATGGAAAGGACTCAAAATGTAATTGTAAATGGGGTATCATTGAATTGGTGAGTTTCTAGTCAGATCACACCTGGATTGGTTCTTGGCCCTGCGCTGTTAGCATTTTTATCAATAGCCTTGAAGAAAACAAAGTCATCACTGATAAAGTTTGCAGATGACAAAGATTGGGAGTGATAAATAATGAAAGAGAACAGGTCACTGATACAGAGTGACTTGGATCACTTGGAAAGCTGGGTACAAGCTAATTATATACATTGCAGTGTAGCCAAATGTAAAGTCTTATGTCTAGGAAAATGGATGTAGGCAAACAGGCCTACCTTACCAGATGGGGTACTCTGATGTGGGAAGAAGTGACTTAAAACTTGGGGGTCAGAGTGAATAATCAGCTGAACATGAGCTCATAGTGTAATACTGTGGCCAAAAGGCTAATGTAATCCTCAGACATATAAACCAAAGATCAAGTAGGAATAGGGAGGGAGGGTGTATTGCCTCTGTATTTGGCACTGGTGCAACCACTGTTGGAGTTACTGTGTCAACTTCTGGCACCTATACTTCAAGAAAGATGTTGAAAAATTGGATAGGGTTCAGAGAAGAGCCACAAGAATAATTAAAGGATTGGAAAACCTGCCTTATAGTGAGAGACTCAAGGAGCTCAATCTATTTAGCTTATCAAAGAGACAATTAAGGGATAACTTGATCACAGTCTATCAGCAGCAACATGGGGAACAAAAATTTAACAACGGAGGATTTGTCAAGTTGTCAGAAAAAGGAGTAACGTGATCCAATGAGTGGAAATTGAAGCTACTCGAATTCAGATTAGAAATAAGGTTTTTTACATTTTTAACAATGAAGGTAATTAACCCTTGGAACAATTTAGCTATTGAAATTTTGAATCAATCTAGTTTAACCGGAGCCCTTGGACTTGAAGCAAGAATTAGTTTAGGGAAGTTCTCTGGCCTGTGGCATACAGGAGGTCAGACTAGATGATCACAATGCTCCCTTCTGGCCTTGGAATCTTTATATAAATGTTTAAATGGGTTTCCTAGTGATGTGCTTGCTATGGTAAAGTCAGGCCAAAGTCTTCTGTTTAATTAATTCGTATTAGTAAAATGAGGCTTCCAGTAACATCTTCACACCTTGGAGACAATTACACCTTCATCAGTACAGCATCTTAAGAGATCTACGGCTGACATTTGCTTGCTCTGCAGAGTTTCTAAGCTCTACCAGAGCAGGCAGTCTGTGATGGCAGAGCTTTGAAGCTTTGCAGCACAGGTACCTATTCCTGCAAACCTCCCCCATGCCTAATTTTAACAGCTCCTCAACTCTGATTCCTTTCTTAGGCTTCCTTGCACCCAAGCCTGAATATTGGCCTGATCCAATGCTCATTGAAGCCAATGGGAGCCTTTCATTTGACTGCAATGGGCCCAAAGTCATGTGAAACAAGAAAGGTCAAGTTTCAGAGTAGCAGCCGTGTTAGTCTGTATTCGCAAAAAGAAAAGGAGTACTTGTGGCACCTTAGAGACTAACAAATTTATTAGAGCATAAGCTTTCATGAGCTACAGCTCACTTCATCGGATGCATTTGGTGGAAAAAACAGAGGAGAGATTTATATACACACACAGAGAACATGAAACAATGGGTTTATCATACACACTGTAAGGAGAGTGATCACTTAAGATAAGCCATCACCAGCAGCAGGGGGGGGAAAGGAGGAAAACCTTTCATGGTGACAAGCAAGGTAGGCTAATTCCAGCAGTTAACAAGAATATCAGAGGAACAGTGGGGGGTGGGGTGGGGGGGAGAAATACCATGGGGAAATAGAAAAGGAGTACTTGTGGCACCTTAGAGACTAACAAATTTATTAGAGCATAAGCTTTCGTGAGCTACAGCTCACTTCATCGGAAATGCATGCGATGAAGTGAGCTGTAGCTCACGAAAGCTTATGCTCTAATAAATTTGTTAGTCTCTAAGGTGCCACAAGTACTCCTTTTCGTTTTGCGAATACAGACTAACACGGCTGCTACTCTGAAACATGGGGAAATAGTTTTACTTTGTGTAATGACTCATCCATTCCCAGTCTCTATTCAAGCCTAAGTTAATTGTATCCAGTTTGCAAATTAATTCCAATTCAGCAGTCTCTCGTTGGAGTCTGTTTTTGAAGCTTTTTTGTTGAAGGATAGCCACTCTTAGGTCTGTAATCGAGTGACCAGAGAGATTGAAGTGTTCTCCAACTGGTTTTTGAATGTTATAATTCTTGACGTCTGATTTGTGTCCATTCATTCTGTTACGTAGAGACTGTCCAGTTTGACCAATGTACATGGCAGAGGGGCATTGCTGGCACATGATGGCATATATCACATTGGTAGATGCGCAGGTGAAGGAGCCTCTGATAGTGTGGCTGATGTGATTAGGCCCTATGATGGTATCCCCTGAATGGATATGTGGACAGAGTTGGCAACGGGCTTTGTTGCAAGGATAGGTTCCTGGGTTAGTGGTTCTGTTGTGTGGTGTGTGGTTGCTGGTGAGTATTTGCTTCAGATTGGGGGGCTGTCTGTAAGCAAGGACTGGCCTGTCTCCCAAGATCTGTGAGAGTGATGGGTCGTCCTTCAGGATAGGTTATGAGTCATTACACAAAGTAAAATTATTTCCCCACGGTATTTCTCCCCCCCACCCCACCCCCCACTGTTCCTCTGATATTCTTGTTAACTGCTGGAATTAGCCTACCTTGCTTCTCACCATGAAAGGTTTTCCTCCTTTCCCCCCCCTGCTGCTGGTGATGGCTTATCTTAAGTGATCACTCTCCTTACAGTGTGTATGATAAACCCATTGTTTCATGTTCTCTGTGTGTGTATATAAATCTCTCCTCTGTTTTTTCCACCAAATGCATCCGATGAAGTGAGCTGTAGCTCACGAAAGCTTATGCTCTAATAAATTTGTTAGTCTCTAAGGTGCCACAAGTACTCCTTTTCTTTTTAAGAAAGGTCAAGTGCATGCAACAAAGAACTAATAACTAATAATGGAATAAAGCAGAAAAAGCCTTTCATTTGTTCATTATGCCAAAAGATATACGCTCAGTGGTTTAAAAATCCTTTAAAAGTGACCTTTAAAGGTTTTGTTATTAGACACAGCTCCCTCTCAAAAAGGATCTGGCAAATCAATATGCTTGAGAAGGTGGTCTGTAACATGCAGGTGCTCATGCATGTAATATTGTTTCAGGGTGTTATGTAACATCCTTTAGTGGCTGGTCCACAGAGGTTAGCAGCCTGCCAATGCTACCAACTACTGTAAGTAGTCCTTTAACCCAAGTGGTAGAGCTGGTCTGTCTGCAGTGCTGACTGTGTAGGGTTCAAACCCTGCTGAGGATGTGGGTGTAGGCAGTTACCGTTTCATATAATAGAATTTGGTAAAAGAAAAACAAGGCCTGGAAGTTACACACAAATGGCCTGACATTAAAGGAATAATAAAGTTGTAAAGTCAAGCACTCAACAGTTAGGAAATGCCAGAATTAAGGTTGCCTGTACAACCTTAATTCTGTGTCCTTGT
This sequence comes from Dermochelys coriacea, assembly GCF_009764565.3. Classification (NCBI taxonomy): domain Eukaryota; kingdom Metazoa; phylum Chordata; order Testudines; family Dermochelyidae; genus Dermochelys; species Dermochelys coriacea. Next base: position 95,076,826 of record NC_050070.1, on the reverse strand, counting down.
GCATATGCCTTATGTACAGCCTTTAATTGCATGATCATACCAGTTTTTCCACTGGGCCCTTGTGTCACTGAGTGCAAGAATGGAGGGTGCTTAAGGATTGTATCAGGGTTGTGTAGTGAATGAGTTCGGTGGGTAAAAATCCTAACTCATTCAGTCTGGGAGGAGCAGAGGTGATCTTGTGGTTATAGTCACTGCATACTACAGAGGAGAACTCTGTTCTTTCCCTGCCCTTGCCATCCTAGGTGATACTGGGTGGTACCTAAAGCAAACTTTTGGCATGGGGTCACTAAATGTGGAATAAAAAGAGATAAATAATTGGGGACATAGGGGAAATTATGGGTTAGGCAGAATGTGAGTATTGTCTTAAGTGGTTCTTTCCTTGATTTCTAGTAGTTTTGTTGATAGTAAATCTATAAGAATGACCATCACTCAATGAAAATTTTTTGTGAGGGAATTGCCTTGTTTTCTTTAAAGTAGGGGGATATTGTTAGGGAGGAGATATAGAGGTAGGGGCAGTAGGAGCTGTTTCCCAAGAGGACATGGTAAAGGTGGGGAAGGTTGGTTGTGGGTACAGGGCAGTCAGGATAACAGGAAGAGAGTGGATGATGGAGGGGAGCAGGGGATGGTGAGGGCATGGAGAAATCAGACAACAATGTGGGTGGGCAGAAGGACATGGGATATTGGATGGGAGGAGCATAAAATCTGAAGGGAAATACATTAGCTGGGAGATTTTTGGGTGGGTAAAAAGGGAGTGGAGAGAAGGTACTGGGTGATGGAAAGGTGGCATAGTGTTTGTGGGTAGTAGCTGGGTGTGTGGTATTGGTGGGAGCAGCTAGGGTACAGTTACCCAACAATCAAACCGTGAAAGTCTGCTATGAAGATACTTTACCATCTGATGATGGTTACAGGACTCCCCCCACCCGCCCTCGTCTGGGTGCCATTGAGCAGCCAGCTGCAGCAAAGAGGTGAGTCCTGCCTCAGCTTCTCCTTGCTGCCTGAGAGAAGACCAAGTTGCCCATCTTCTCCATGACAGAGAAGACCACTGCTCATTTCCCCTGCCCAGGAAGAGAATGTCCTTCAAGTCCTAGTCAAGCCCATCATTTATTAGTACATAATTTATTAGTACAATTCCAAATTTTAGAAGATCCCTCCCAGTAAAACGAACACCCAACCGAAAGTAAAACAAGTAAAAAGGCAGTAGTTCTTCATCCTCACTCCTGGGACATCATCTCCCAGTCACCTACCCAAGAGTATACAGCTGGTTTGTTCCCCAGTTCCTCTGCCATTATTTCAGGGCCCATTCTCTAAACCGTCTACCTGAGCATGAGCAAACCCATTCTATAATTCCAGTCCCCCTGTTCCAGGCTGTCCATACCATTGGCCATTCTACTTATTGCTGTCCCAACCACAACCCTCTCCTCAGGGCTATTGCAAGAGGGCTCCCTGTAGGATTCCACTCCCCAGACCATTTTGTCTATGAGTCCTCTGAACTCCTCCAGAATTACCATCTTCATTTTAGGGTCAGCTAGCCCGTGGCTGAGCCACTTCTTCCCCTGAACCTAACGGCCTCTGCACAAACCTTCTGCTTGCCAGGGTTCCTCAGCTCTGGCCAGTACTGTCCCACCAACACTTTTCACTGTTGTCTTTGTGCCAGTTCTTTTCCTCAGCAGCTCCCAGCTACTGCTCTCTGGTGCTGTTCATGTAGATCTCCCAGGGAAGTCTCACCAGTGCCCTGGTACTGCTTCCTATTCCTCCATCTACCACCTGCTCTTTATAGAGGCCAATGGCCTTTTTCAGGGCCCATTGGGAAGCAGCTAATTAGTCACAGGTGAGCTGGACCTATTATCTCTGAAGGGGCCAGTCACCCTGTGACACTGATCCTTCCACAGTTCATCGGAAGGGAGTCCAACTCTGACTCATCAGTGAATTGGGTATCACTGGTGAACCTCTCCAGGTTTCCTGGAGGTGGGGAGAGGGATATGGGAGGTTTAAGGTTGGGGGTCAGACTGCGTGAGAAGTGCTCCTGGAGAATAGTGGATATGGCAATATCTGTGTAAAAGGAAAGGGTTGTGATTAAAGGTACACAGAGGATGGAAGTTCTGTTTCACAAAATATTTTGAGATTTTAAAATCTGTCTTCATTCTAAATCAGAGCAAAAACTGAAAATTTGGAATTCTCCATGAAGAAAAATTCCAAAGTATTTTCATTTTGCATTGAAAGAAACATTTTGTTTTGACAAAATCAAAACATTTAGTTTCACTTTAGACCTTTAAAAATGTTGTATTATGATATAAAATAAAAAACAAAATTTAAAAAAATAGGAAACACTGTAATTACAAAACAAAGAATTGGAACATTTCAACACAACCAAAACTTTTTCCAATGGTTTTTGTACTAAACAAAATTCCAGTAAAACTGAGACCATTTTGCAGAGCATTTTTATTTCAATAGAATCACATATTCCTGTGTAATTAGGTGCCATTGAAATTCCTCCAACCAGCTGTAGTTGTGATTAAAAAAAATGAGTAACTTTCTTCTGTTCAGTTTTAACATCTCTATCGTGGCCTGTGTTAGAGACATGATGATCATTTGTGGGTGATGACTTGAGGTTGTGTTACTGTTGGTTAGTTACAGAGAGAAAAGGAAGAAGGTGAAACTCTCTGTCATGGACACATTTCAAATCTGACTGATCAGTCATTGTTTTTTGCTGCAAACTTAATCATTATTTTATGAAAAAATAATAGAAAATTAAATTGTCTTTGGACCAGAAATTGTAGTAAATTTAGAGATTAAATTCAGTCCCTGAACTGTGAAATTGAGGGATTTTAAATCCTGCTTTATGTTAAAAAATTAATACTATTTCAACTGTGAAGTCAATAATTGATGTCTCCTTCATATGTACTACTGACACATGTAAGATGTGTTAGAGTGCCCTCTGCAGACAGCTGTATTGCATCTCTTACCTTAAATTCCTAGCCAGAATAAAAGAAGAGAATCTAGCTGTTTTCTCTCATTTATACTCTGCTACACTATGAGTTCTTTCTTTCTTGGTTTTAAACTCATACAAAAGGAGTTTCAAACAAATTACAGAGACAACGTGCGTGAGGTAATATCTTTTATTGAACCAACTTCTGTTGGTTAGAGAAACAAGCTTTCAAGTCTACACAGTGCTCAAGTCTGAAGAAGAGCTTTGTATAAACTGGAAAGCTAATCTCTCTCTCACCAACAGAACTTGATCCAATAAAAGATATTACCTCACCCACCTTGTCTCTTTAATATCCTGGGACCAAAATGGTTACAACAACACTGCATACATTCAAACAAATTGTCACTGGATAAGACATCTCAGACATTGGAATAAGATCTGTAGACTTGATGTGAAAAACATTTGGATCACAGACCTAGGTAAATTGTGGTGTAGCCGTCCTTCTCTTTGAAATGTGCTTGGAGTGCCACCTAGTGTTTGCTGTCATGTATTTTCCTGGTGCAATGGGCACTGGTTCTGCAAATCAAATACAGCTTCATCGTTAGAACATTCCTGATTAATGACAGGTTTCAGAGTAGCAACCGTGTTAGTCTGTATTCGCAAAAAGAAAAGGAGTACTTGTGGCACCTAGAGACTAACAAATTTATTTGAGCATAAGCTTTCGTGAGCTACAGCTCACTTCATCGGATGCATTGCTCACGAAAGCTTATGCTCAAATAAATTTGTTAGTCTCTAAGGTGCCACAAGTACTCCTTTTCTTTATTCCTGATTAAAAATGTGATACTTTCATTTCAGAAAGAGCGTAACCACATCTGTCAATCAGACAGTAATGAACTGTGGAAGAAAGATGCTAATATGGAGAAGGGCTTTGCATGAAAGGCTCTACTGTGTTTTGTTTGCTTGTTTGTTTGTTTGTTTGCTCTGGTTTATGGTAGTTGCTCATTATTGCATTGCAGGAGCAGATCCATGAGAATACATATGTGGATATCTATCGGTGTACACAGAGACACACACATACAGACCAGCAACAGCAGCAGCAGCATTAGATTCACAAGGCTATGATGTAGCTGTGGTAGCACTTAGAATGGACTACTATCTTGAACAGACCCTTGCAACTGTTCTTTCTTCAGAAAGAATCAGTACGGGAGGATTTAGGTTTCTCAAAATTGCATCTTCCAATCTCACTCATGGTTAGCCTTGTGTGCTACTACCTTCCACCTCAGTTCTACAAAGCTTCTGTAAAAGGTACCTTCTTCTTCATGTTAGACGTTGCAGTCGTCTTGTTCTCAACTGATGCAAGACTGGAATTTTCCAAGATCATCTAAATATCTCTTTGTTTGTGACAAAATCAAACCAATGGATGTTCAGAATACACCATAACTTTTGACACTGAAAAATGTTTAGTTTCCTCACTTCAGCTGTTTTTAATGGCCATGTTTCAGCTCCATATAACAGGGATGTCATCACCACCACATTGAACACTTGTGTCTTACTTCTCACACACACATCACTGTCCAAACAGAGGCCTTTCAAGATGCTGAAATGCCATTGACTCAAAACCAATCTGATGTGACTTATTCATATTTAGAACCTCCTACTCAACTGACTACTCAGAGAGATAAAACTATTCACCCATTCAGTGCCACTGCTTTCTACGTGCAGTGTCAGCATGGCATTTGTTTCTGTTTTATAGGAGGCACTGTGATACAGGAGGGCCAGGGAGCAGTGGTAGATGTTAGAGGGGAAATATATAAGCCCAAGACTAATTAAGGCGTAGTTCCCTGTAGACTAGGGAGGGTGGCTACAGGTTAATTGAAGCACCTGCAGTCAATTAAGGCCCTGTCAGGAACCTAATAAAAGCTCCCTACTTCAGGCAGACGGGGGAAGGAGAGAGGATTGGAGCTTGGAGGTGTGCTGTGAGACTTGAAAGATCAGAGAACCGAAGTAAGGAAGACCCTGCCCCAGCAGGGAAGGGAGACTCCCTTCCCCAGCATCTAAGGACTGAGGGTACCCAACCCAAGGGGGAAGAGGGTAAGAACCCACTGGAGTTGAGAGCGGCTGGGACTCAGAGTAAGGAGCAAACCAGACCCCTCCTCTGCTTCTCTCCTTTACCACCTTCCTGGTCTACTAGCAGGGCCCTCAGGGCCCCAAGAGCAGGGGAAGGGGTGGCATCTTAGCCCCCCACCAAGAAAAGTCCAGGACCCACCATACTAACATCAGCCATTTTGTCACATATGGTGTCAGAAGTGGGATTTCTGCACTGTGAACACAATCCAGGATGGGTCACAACCACCCTGCCTCAAGATAGAGGATGTGGTCAAAGCACTGTTGCCCAGCAGGAGGCTACCTAGGTCCAGGCAACTGCCCAACAGGAGGCCATGCGGCTGCAGCAAGAGACCAATCAGCTGCTGATGACCCAGGCCACTCAAGATCGGGCCATGCTGCAGGAACTAGTGAACTAGGTGAAGGCCCTTATGGAGATGAGCCACAGGTATGATGGGACATGGACCATACGGGCCAGCTACTGTCTGCAGAAAATGACCTGGGAGGATGCTGTGGAGGTGTTCCTTCTGGCCTTCGAGAGGACAGCCCTGAGGGAGTCCTGGCCTGAGACCAGTGGTCAGGCACCCTCTCCCCATTTTTGTGCGGGGAGGCCCAGAAGGCCTACAATGATATGACCACAGAGGAGGTGGCAGATTACCCCCAACTGAAGGCAGAGATCCTGGCCAGGCCAGGGGTAATGATGGCCTTGTGACCCCAGAGGTTCCATGAATGGCAGTACTGTGAAGACAAGACACCGTGATCACAACTATTTGACCTAGCCCAGTGGTTATGCCCGGAGGCTCTCAGCTTGGAGAAAATGATAAAGCTCCTGGTGCTGGACCACTATACGAGGGGACTACTCTCGGGCCACTGAGCCTGGGTAGGCCAGAATGACCTCTCCACTATGATGAACTGGTCACCCTTGTAGAGAGACAACTGGCAGTCAGTGAACTGTTCAAAACCCCAGGAGGTGAAACACAGCATTTCAGGAAACTAGTCCCAACCCCGAGGCCCCGGATCATCAAGAACTCCAGGAAAGCCATAGCTGGAAGAACAGGCACCAAGGAGCTGGAAGAACAGGCACCTGAGGCCCCAAAAGGACCTAGGGGTCTGGGGGGAGAGAGCTGGGGGAGCAAGTCAGAGGGCCCAAGAGAGAGGGCAACCTCTGGAATGAGATACCGCTGTAATGAGTGTGGGGAGTTGGGGCATATAGCAGCCCTGTGCCCCAACAGGGAGGATCCCATGCAATGTAATCTGGGGGATCCCAGGGACCAATGTGGCCTACTCAGCCTGGTGAGGGTCACGACGGCCCCACATGAGTACACCAGGCTGGTAAAGATGAATGGCATCCAGACCATAGCTTTGGTGGACTCTGGGAGTGCTGTCACATTGGTCTCAGGGAAGTTAGTGAGGCAAGACCAACGGAGCTAGGCCAAGAGCACTGGAGTGACATGTGTCCATGGCACAGTAAATTTCTACCCCACAATTCCCAATACAGATTGAGATCCAGGGAAACACTACCAAGATGACTGCCGGGGTGGTCCCCAAGCTCTCCTATCCGGTCTTAATTGGCCTACTCCCCCACATTAGGGGAGGAAAGTAAACCCCAAGCAGAGTTTGAGGTGCCCATGGATGACCCTACCACAATTTTTGCTGGGTTTTCCCCAGAGCTATTTTCACCCCCCGGGAAGTCCCAGAAATCCAGATGGGAAAGGAGGGCAGACAAAAGATTAGGAACCAGGATTTTGACGGCAAACCAGAAAGCTGCCCTGGTTGGGAGGAGGCCCCGTGGAGACCCAAAGATGGCCCCAAGCATGAGCAGAAGCATCCCAAGAGAAAGAGGGGAGCCCAATCCAATAGAATCAGGCCAGATCAGTCCCGAACGCGAATGTTTTGGGCAGGACCCAGCCGATGATCCACTGTATGCAAACGTGAGGGAGGAGGTAGTAGAGGTAAATGGCGTACCAGTAGAAGGGAAAACCAAAGGCATAGGGCCATACTATATAATCAAGCAGGATCTGTTGTACCAGGTAGTACCAATATGGGGGAAAGTAGCAGAACAGTTCTTGGTGCCACAGAAGCACACAAGGACCGTATTAGAGTTAGCTCACAGTCACCTGTTTGGGGGACATTTAGGAGCAGAGAAGACCCTGGATAGAGTCCTAAGGAGGTTCTACTGGCAGGGGTACTGGCAGAAGTCTAACACTGTTGCACCTCCTGCCCAGAGTGCCAGCTGCATAGCGCCCAAACTCAGTTAAGGACCCTGTTGATACCCTTGCCTATAATTGAAGTTCCTTTTGAAAGGATAGCAATGGATCTAGTGGGCCCATTAGAAAGAACGGCCTGGGGCCACTGAAGCATACTCGTCATCCTGGACTATGCTACACGGTACCCTGAAGCCATTCCTTTAAGAAACCCCACGTCCAAGACGATCGCAAAAGAACTGGTGCAGGTTTTTGCTAGGGTAGGCATCCCTAAGAAGATCCTGACAGACCAAGGGACGCCCTTTCGTGTAATGAAAGACTTATGTTCCCTGCTCCGCATCCAAGCCTTGGGACCTCAGTCTATCACCCCCAAATATGGTCTGGTTGAGCGATTTAACCGCAGTTTCAAGAGCATGATCCGAAAGGTGGTGGCCCAAGATGGAAAAGACTGGGATACCCTCCTACCATACCTGATGTTTGCAATACGAGAAGTTCCCCAAGCATCTACTGGTTTCTCCCCTTTCGAGCTACTGTATGGATGCCACCCACATGGCATATTAGACATCGCGAAGGAGAAATGGGAGGAACAACCCAACCCGGGGAAGAATGTCTTTGCATACGTAGCCCAGATGAGAGAACGAATAACCCAAGTGGCCCTCATAGTATGAGAGCATTTGGAGAAAGCACAGGAGGCCCAATGAACCTACTACAATCGTCGGGCAAAAACACAGAAATTTCAACCAGGAGAATGGGTGCTGGTGCTGGTAATAACAACAGAAAGTAAGCTTCTGGCCAGTTGGCGTGGACCCTATGAGATCATGGAAGCCGTTGGGGAGGTGAATTTTAAGGTGAAAGAGCCAGACCACAGAAGGCCAGAGCAGATATACCACGTCAACTTACTTAAACCCTGGCTCGATCGGGAGACGTGCCTGGCTGTGCTGCCGGTTCCATCCCAGGCAGATGGCCTCAAGGGCAGGTAAAGATATCCCCCGAATTAGCCTCAGAACAATGAACAGAGGTCATCAAAATGATCGAGCGGAACCAAGACATGTTCTCCACACAACCAGGCCATACAACACTGATCAAACACCACATCGTCACCTGTCCCGGAGCAAGGGTGATGATAAAACCATATCGCATACCAGAGGCAAAAAAAGAAGAAATTAGGGCAGAAGTAAGGAAGATGCTGGAACTTGGGGTGACTGAGGAATCACACAGCCAGTAGTCCAGCCCTATTGTCTTGGTCCCCAAGCCTGATGGCAGCCTGAGGTTTTGTAATGACTTCCGGAAGTTAAACAAGGTATCCCAATTCAATGCCTACCCAATACCACATATTGATGAGCTGGTGGATCAGTTAGGCAAGGCCTGATACTTGACCACCTTGGACTTGACAAAAGGCTACTGGCAGATCCCCCTGGCTGAGGATGCCAAGGAAAAAAACACTTTCTCTACACCCAATGGCCTTTTCCAATATACCATCCTCCCTTTTGGGCTCCATGAGGCCCCTGCAACTTTCCAACAATTGATGGACAGATTACTTCGACCCCATGTCAAGTATGCTGCCGCCTATTTAGATGATGTGGTAATCCATAGCCCTGACTGGGAGATGCACCTGGGGAAAGTGGAAGCGGTACTGGATGCTCTTAGACAGGCCTCACCGCTAACCCATCCAAATGTGCAATACGGTTAGCTGAGGCCAGATACCTCAGATATGTAGTTGGAAAGGGCCTAGTGAAGCCCCAATGGAACAAAGTGAAGGCAATACAGGAATGGCCTCGCCCGATCCTCAAGATGCAAGTCAGAACATTCTTAGGGATAGTAGGGTATTATCGCCGGTTCATCCCTCACTTTGCCACAAGGGCAGCACCTCTGACAGACCTGATAAGAGCTCGGGGCCTGGCGATAGTTAAGTGGACCGAGGCAGCAGCAGAAGCTTTCACAGACCTAAGGACAGCCCTTTGCAGCCATTCAGTGCTCATAGCCCCAGATTTCAAAAAGGAATTCATCCTCCAAACAGATGCTTCAGAGGTACTTGGGGCCGTCCTTTCACAGATGGTGGGGGAGGAGGAGCACCCAATCTTTTACCTTAGCCGAAAGCTTCTGCCCAGGGAGCAAGGGTACGCAGTAGTAGAAAAGGAATGCCTAGCGATTAAATGGGCCATGGAGACTCTACGGTACTACCTGCTTGGGCGGCGGTTCACCCTTGTGACAGACCATACCCCACTCCAATAGATGCACACAAACAAGGAGAGAAATGCATGAGTGAGTAGATGGTTTCTATCCCTACAACCTTTCCACTTCCAGATACAGAACAGAGCCGGAAGCCAACACAGCAACGCGGACAGCCTGTTATGACACCACTGTCTCTCGTCCCAACTAGCTCAACCCCTTTAATCTGACCCAGTATGGCCGTTCTTAGGGGGGGCAATATGTGATACAGGAGGACCAGGAAGCAGTGGTAGAGTGTTAGAGGGAAAATATATATGCCCAAAGCTAATTAAGGCATGGTTCCCTGTAGACTAGGGAGGGTGACGACAGGTTAATTGTAGCACCTGCAATCAATTAAGGCCCTGTCAGGAACCTAATAAACCCCCCTTCCCCCTGCCCGCTTCAGGCAGACAGGGGGAAGGAGAGAGGACTGGAGCTTGGAAGTGTGCTGTGAGACTTGAAAGATCAGAGAACTGAAGTAAGGGAGACCTTTACAGTGTCTAAAGACCGAAGGTACCCCACCCAAGGGGGGAAGAGGGTAAGAACTCGCAGGTGTTTAGAGGGGCTGGGGCTCAGAGTAAGGAGCAAACCCAGACCCCTCCCCCCACTTTCCTCCTTTACCACCTTCCCGGGCCACTAACGGGGCCCTTGGGACCCCAAGAACAGGGGCAAGGGGTGACATCTTAGCCCCCCACCAAGAAAAGTGCAGGACCCACCATACTAAAATCGGCCATTTTGCCACAGCATGCACAGTTTTGATTTTATCATCATTGATTTTAAGTCCCATGGAATCTGCAGTCTTTCACAGTTCTTCCAACATTAGTTGTAATTGGTCAGCAGCTTCCAAGTAAGGCAATATAATCCATATATTTGAGATCATCTAAGGATGAATCCTTAAATTTCACACCTCCTACTCATATACCTCAGTCAATTTTGTCATCAGATAGTCTATTAGGACATTAAATAATGTAGGTGAGAGAATGCATCCCTGGAATACTCCTGATTCAACAGAAAACCAGCCTGTAATACACCTGTTGACCATCACACAGCTAAATAGACTGTAGTACGGTTCCTCCATCAGGTACATTAAGTCCTCTGGCACCCCATACTACTTTAACAATGTCCACAGTGCTGATAGATGCACTGAGTCAAAAGCAGCTGCAAAGTCTATAAACACAATGTTAACTTCCTGTTGTTTCTCTAGCTGTTTAACATTCCATAGAGCATATATAGTATGGACTGTAGATTAACCTGTATGGAAACCACACTGGTTGACTCTCATTTTTGGGTTGAGACAGTATTTCAATCAGTTCATGAGTACAATCGTAAACACCTTCTCAGAGACTGACAGCAGGGTTATTCCCCTAAAGTTTGAGTAAGCTGATCAACTCTCCTATTTTGAAAAAAAGATTTCCAATCTTCTGGAATGTGACCAGTTTCTCAAACTTTTAAGACAACTCTATGAAGGCAGAGAACTAAATCCAGGACTCCACTCTTTAGTAGTTCTGATGAGCTATCAAGACAAAGTACTTTGTCATTTTGTAACTGTTTGACCACAAGCATCACTTCCTTTAACGTCACCGGCCTGTTTTCTGCTGGATTCATTTTTTGATTACGTTGCAGTTTACCTGTTGGTGGGAATCTGTTCATTAATTCACACATGCTCACCCCAGCATTTAAGCTGTGCTTCAGTATCTTGGCAATACTGTCTATTTTTGTCCTTAACTGGTGGAAGGCGCAACAATGGATGGGCATTTAGGACCTTTAAAGTCTCAACTGCATGTTTCTGGTCATGTCTTTCAGAGGCTTCTTTGATGCACTGCACCATACTATTTACACACATACTCTCAGGGCTAGTCTACCCTACTACGTTACAAAAAAACTTTCTATCACGCTGCACCATCACATATTCTGGGTTCATGTCTCCGCGTGACTGTGCACAGACATTTAGACAGACAAGGAGGGTGAGGTAATATCTTTTATTGGACCAACATCTTGTCTCTCTAATATGCTAGGACTAACACAAGTACAATTACACTGCACATATCCAGACATTGTCACTATATGGGAATGATAACAAAGGATGTATAATGCCTTGTTATGTAATTCGGATCTTCAGCCATTAGGACATCATGACATAACTGAGGATGTTGACAATGTGAAAATTGCTGTAGTAATATTAATTCCAGCTGTGTGATGTTTACACAAGAACATTCAAACATTTTTAAAATGACCTGTCAGTGTAAATGCTACTGACATAAAGTAGTAACACAGATGGTAGAGAGTATACAGTACATCATCTGCCATTTATTTCAATAGCATCCATGCAGGGAAGATAATAGGATGATATTGATTCCTGTTGAGATGCATTTCAAGATTTATTGACGAGCATGGTAAACACAGATTTAAGCAAGGTTCAGAACTTCTTAGCCAAATCACTCTTCTTTGTATTGTGCACTGTTAGGGGCCATTTTTATCTGTTTCGAACACATATACGGTTTCAGCCACTGCTACTACTGTATCTGGGTTATGATCCCTAAACAGCAGCTGCAATTACAGCTCGAGCCAACTTTTATTGTAGTCAATGGGAAAGACATCTTTTGACTTTACTCCCTGGGAGCTGAATGTGGCCTTTAGTTAGCTATAATGTGAGCTATTCTGGAGTCTCTTTTGAAATGTCCTACCATACAAACCTTGTGTACTTTTCCCATTCCATCAATTACCTTTTTTCTAAGCATGGTGGATACAATACTATACCAATACAAAACATATGGCATAACTCCAGCCAGCTAAGGAATAGATATATTAAGTGCAGATAAATTGCTTTTTAGAAATCCAAGAATTCTGTTCATTAAGTTGTTTTTTCTAATTTGAGAAAATTCTAATAAATCTCCCCAAAAGTATATTCGCTCACGTATCGCCATGCAGGATGTAAATGGAAATACATCTGTTTAGACCAGGAGAAGATCCAGTATGTTTGCCTATATATCGTATGTGTCTTCTGACAGCAAAGCCATAGGTCATAGACAAGGAACATTAGCTTTCCAATGAGATATGTGAGCTTTCAAGGCTGACTCTGTAAGCACTCAAAATACCCAGAACATATTAAATATATCTACCACATAATGAACTAATGCTTTTTTTCATAGTGAGTAGTTGAAAATGAATAATTGCTCCATTAAACACTAAAAGCCACATCAGAATAGATACATTTTTCCTGCTTTGTAGCAGAATTGCTCTCTTTGCTCCATAAATTCACAGAACAGCATGCATCATTTACATTGACAATAGGGAAGCTTACAATAATATACAGCACTTAGACCAAATTGACTGGAGTGGAAACTGGGTTCGATGCTTTGCAACATGTATCAGACTACCCATAATAAAGGTTTAAGGCTTTGATTCAGCAAGGCGCTTAAGCATGTACTTAATTTTAAGTATGTGAGTAGTCCCATTGACTTCAGTGGGATTAGTCTCATGATTAAAGTTAGGCATCTGCTTAGAAACCTGGCTGAATCAGTGCCTTAAAGTGAAAAGGAATACTTGTGGCACCTTAGAGACTAACAAATTTATTTGAGCATAAGCTTTCGTGAGCTACAGCTCACTTCATCGGATGCATCTGTGAGAGTGATGGGTCGTCCTTCAGGATAGGTTATGAGTCATTACACAAAGTAAAATTATTTCCCCACGGTATTTCTCCCCCCCACCCCACCCCCCACTGTTCCTCTGATATTCTTGTTAACTGCTGGAATTAGCCTACCTTGCTTCTCACCATGAAAGGTTTTCCTCCTTTCCCCCCCCTGCTGCTGGTGATGGCTTATCTTAAGTGATCACTCTCCTTACAGTGTGTATGATAAACCCATTGTTTCATGTTCTCTGTGTGTGTATATAAATCTCTCCTCTGTTTTTTCCACCAAATGCATCCGATGAAGTGAGCTGTAGCTCACGAAAGCTTATGCTCTAATAAATTTGTTAGTCTCTAAGGTGCCACAAGTACTCCTTTTCTTTTTGCGAATACAGACTAACACGGCTGCTACTCTGAAACCTGCCTTAAAGTGGTTACTGTATACATGAGAAATCCCATTGCTGATCGTTTGCAATGTTGCTCCTTGTATATAACGCTGGCACCAAATACTTTCTGGATAGATTAAATATATTGACCCTGTTGAATTTAGTCATGTTTAAAAAAAATCTTGTTTTGTTGCTGTTTTTTTTTCATCTCCTTAGACGAAGGTAACCAGTTTTCTATTTTAGATTTACTCCTTTCCCTTGTTTATTTCTATGCTACATTTTCTCAGTGGCATCTGTACCCTGGCAGACCAGGCGCCAGCTCATGCCAAGGTCCCCATGTCTCAACTGAAGATTGACAGATAAGTAGCTGAAATCTGTGTGGTTCACTTGTGGGTTAATAATGATAAAATAAGTATTAGATTGACAGGCAAGTGTTTAGTCTTTGGAATCTGTTGAATATAGTGAGTTGCTGCATGCATGAATCTTAGTTGTAATATATGTATTCCATATTATAACATGATATTTGGGTGGGTGTAGTGTGAACCCCTCTGTGACTGTATCAATCACCGCACAGGAGAGGGACATTAATTAGTGAGAAGAGCTGCTCTTCTACAAAAATTGTTACCACCCTCCCACCTCCGAAAGAGGAGTCCCATCAATACCAGACAGGCTATGGTTGGATCTTACAACTGGAAACTCCCTACTTCTGATTTGAGGAACAATCAACAAATGGACTAAAGACTCTTATTGTTCTGATCTCCCAATGAATGTGAGTCACGTAAGTAGACTCTTCCCACCACCAGAGTTAGCAGCTGGGATCCCATAAAAGAACTAAGGATCTCTCTGATACTGGAATTCTGTGGGGGGCAAGGCATTTCCTAGGCATATGCAAGAAAGCCCCAGCTGCTTAGCTGGGGTTAACCCTAAAGAACAAACAGAGCTTGCTGATTATAGAAACTTCTATTACCTTTAAAAACCTATAACTCATTCATGTGTCTATATTCACTTGCTTTAACCTTGTAAATGACTCTCTAGTTTCCTTTCCCTATTTAATAAATCTTCATAAAGTTTATTATAGGATTGGCTACAAACCTTGTCCTTGATGTGCAAGCTACAGTGCCGTTGACCTGGGGTAAGTGACTGGTCCTTTGGGACTAGGAGTAACCTGAATATTGCTGTGAATTTTAGTTTTAAGGGCCATCTTTCACAGAGATATGCTCACATGGGTGATAAGACAGACTGGAGTATCCAAGGGGACTGTCTGTGACTCCATTTAAGGCTATGTGCCCCTGAGGAGTTTGCACTTAGTGCAATTGGTTGATGAAATCTCAGTTTAGAACTCATGACCATTTTGGGGTTTGGGCCCTAGTTTTTTAACAGTCTGCCCTGAGGTTGGTACTCATGCTTTGTGTCACTCTTGGGAACATCACAGCGTCTTTTTAAGCATCCCAGAGAAATTAGGGCTCAACCCTGCAAGGTGCTGAGTGCCTCATGTGAGTTTCTGAGCATGAAAGCCATGATCCTACAAACAGTTAAGCACATGCTTAACTTTACACATGTGAGCAATTATGGGACTACTGTCATATAAAGTTAAGCACATGTATATGTGTGTGCCATATTGGACCTTAAGTCCCATTGATTCCCAATTAGCATTCTAATAGAAAACTCCTGCCAAACACCTTCGGTTAATGAAAGCATTTGTTTAGCATCAATGCATGTAACCCAGATTTCACTGTCAATGTACTGTAAGGTGCAGTGTTCAAAATAGCCAGTGCTCCAAATGTGAAGAAAAAGAAGGGGAATTCATATAGGCTAAAGCACCTGCTTCACTTTAAGCATATGAGAAGTCCCACGTAAGGTACTTCACTGCTTAATTTTCATGGGACTACTCAAGTATTCAAAGTTAGGCACATGATTAAGTACCTTGTTAGAGCAGGCTGCCATAAAGGCCTGAAATGGGGACTGAAACACAGAACCAAGTCAGACCAGGCATTGCAAGTGCAATACAACTTTGAATTCCTGTTGTCTAATCCTTCCGCTTTGCTTTTCTGATGCCATTTCCTTTGCTTTTTCAACCTTTGGCAGCGCTTTTATCTTGTTTTAGTGGAACAGTGTTTTTATAACTTGTGAAAAGCTATAGGACTTAGTTCCTATTGGACAGGGGTCAGCAGGAAGTGGCGGAACTCAGCTCCCACTCAGTTCGGGGGAAACTCCTCCTTTGCTGAAAGGCCCACACAAGGCTTGCTTGGACTTTGAGGAAAGGGATGTGAAGGCACAGTATTTGTGCAGGGGTGCCTCTGCACACTTTGTGCCAGCTAGGAATGAGCTGCTGTGGAGGGAATATAGTAGTCTGGATAGGGAAATAGCAACGGAATCTGCACTTGTATAGTCCAATGGCCAGTGATGTCTGCACAGGCACAGCTGTCTCTACTGGAGCTGGATCAAGTTTGGGGGGAAATCATTTGTTTGCTGAAAAATTCAGTTTTGGTGACTAGATTCTGGCCAACAAATTCTACATGTCCCTTTTGGCAAGGGAAGAGATTTTCAGGGCTAGGAAACGTGTCCCCACTTTATAACCTATAGCCCAATAGCTAAGGAATTTGCCTGGGATGCAGGGAAACCTACATTTGAATCCTTGTTCTGAACTATGGATTTGAACTCAGAATTCCCCTAACCGCTAGGCTATAGGCTATTTTAGGGTGAGCTGCTCTCACTTTCTCCTGTTGAAGTTGTTCCCTTTTGTAGAAATACTTAAATATACATTGAACCAAAGAGTGAGTGTGTGTGAGAATGATTCTGTAGCCTGGTGATCAAGGCACTCACCTGTAAGGTAGGAGATATGGATTCAAATCCCTCCTCTGAATTAGGCAGAGAAAAGATCACTTTGCCATCTTATAGACTGGCCTACTGACTGTGGTGCAGCCCTCCATCTTGCCTCTAGGCTAGGGTGTGCATTCATGCCCTATCCCTCTATAGGACAGCCAGCAGCATAAAACCCCATTACTCTGGCTCTATGTGGGATTTATGATCATCATCCTTTGAGTATTGCCAATTTTCACAGGTTTCAGAGTAGCAGCCGTGTTAGTCTGTATTCGCAAAAAGAAAAGGAGTACTTGTGGCACCTTAGAGACTAACAAATTTATTAGAGCATAAGCTTTCGTGAGCTACCGATGAAGTGAGCTGTAGCTCACGAAAGCTTATGCTCTAATAAATTTGTTAGTCTCTAAGGTGCCACAAGTACTCCTTTTCTTTTTGCCAATTTTCACGTATCATTAATACCTCCACCTGTAAGCCATATTCTAGAGACACAGTGTGCAAATAAAAGTGCCTGATTATCAGAATTAGCTGCACTCTATACCTTTGTAAGAATCTCAAATGACCATTGACTCCAATTCCAACACAAGTTCATGCATTTATGTGACTCCATATCCTGAATAATAAAGGGATACATACAAAATATTTTCAGGGATACAATCTTTGTAACAAAACATGGATGATCTTTTCGTGCAGGCAGAGAGTTTTTGTTTAAATATATTTAGTAAACCCAGAATGAATGGAATAGCTCTTTCATAAATAGACAAACCAAAAATGAGACAAAAACATTGTGTATTATGGTACTTCTGATTCATTCCTTGCCATACAGGAGATACATCAAAGATTCAAGAAGACAAAAGAGATGGGATCTATTTAATATCCAGGGTGAGAGTAAACAATTTAAATTACTTACAAATGTTGCTATTGTATTTTAAATACAGCTGAACAAATAGCATATTGAGGCTGTGTACAGAAAAGACAGAAGTAGTATAATTGTTGGGAATAGAAAAACCCAGAGATTATCTGCCTGGAGATAGGGCTGAATAAACTGAAGAGATTTTCAAAAAGTTTTTTGGCGTTTTAAGAAGCATATGGAACATTTTGGAAAAGAGGAAGAAAAATGTTTTGTTTCAGGCTTTTTCACCCCATTTCTCTTCTCAAAGAGAACAAAAACCTCAGAAAGTTCCAAAAGTTTGTACATCATGGATGTGTGTGTTTCTTCTATCTTTAAAGATCAGAAACATCCCCTCCCTATCTGCATTCCAATACACTTGACATAATCTCATCTTGGATGGGAAACAAGACTTGGTGTCACTGAAAAAAATAATTTGGAAACTTAATCAGGAATTATATTTAGCATGGTTATTGTTTTGTACAGCTGTTAACCATAATCATTGAAACTATCAAAAAGGGTTTGGTTGGATTAGTATCAATATGGTGCAACTGACAACAATTAAAAAAATCACATATATTCTTTAGTTTTTTCCTGATTGTGATTTGTAGATTACTTGCTTTTTGATGGACTACAGTAGAAAACAGCATGAAAACCCTAATTAGTAGCTGCAAATTAATGTCATCCAGATACAATTGTGTTGCATAGTCCTGCCCAGACCACTACAGTTTCTAATAGGGCTTGGAATCTGTGAAAAACAGAACATTTGTAAAGTCTGTTGATGGACGTTGTAAATCCAGCAGTCTCTAGAGATTAGGAGGCACTGCTTTTTCCTTCTATCTCTGGATTTTTCAACATGGTTTTGGATATTTCTCCACCCTCTTCTTCTTCATCTAAAGAGACATAAATACATGATAAAACACCCAGCACATGCATTCTCATTCAAGAGGTTGGCCATTTAATCAACGATAAATATTTACTGATCACTGTTAGTATCAACTGGCTCTTAGTATCAACTACCACAGTGACAGATGTTTTAGCAAAACCACTTGACAGCTAGAATAGATAGCTTAGACAGATATGACTTGCATCTCATTTTCCAACAGCAATTCCCTATTGATGCTGAGTTGCTTGCCCTGTGTTTATACTGATCAATGGGTATTTGGTTGTAAGATTAAAATTGGAGATAATTTCTTTGATTTTTCTCCTGTCATTTCCAAAGATAAGAAAGAATTTCATATCTCTGAGTGTTGCTTGGTTGCAGACAGAGAATGTTACAATTTATGGGGGTTCCATATGGTATGACTGACTTTTCTTAGCACTGAAATGCTTAATAGACTCCACTTTGCCTTTGCAAGGTGAAGATTTTCTTTCTGATTTAGAAAGTTCACTCTTTTATGGACTGGGTTAGAGTGATCCTTTGAATACAGCAAAACCATGGTAGCCTGAAAAGATCATTAAAATAGAATTCTACTGTATATCTTCTGACATATTATACTGTTAATTCCTTACTACTGATTAAATATACAAGTAAATGTAAACTGCCCTCTGTTTTGTTTTCTTTACTGCTCAGCAGCCCTTTCTAAAGCTATACTGCCCTCAAGCCACAGGTGGTACATCTGCTGATGTCAATGGGATTTGCGCACCCAAATCTAGGGCAGACTATGGCTTTTAGGGATCTGTTCAGACCAGGTAGCTCTGATTTAAGCATACGGTACTTGGCTGTGGAGCTCTCTGAGTCTTATGAAGTTTGACTGTCAGAACCTAAGCGGTAAATTTTCAGCAAGCAGCCCTGAGAACTTGCCATAAAACTACCATTAGCAAGAAGAAGAACTGTTTATCTTATATCTGCCAGAGTGAAAATATGCAGCTAAGCATAATTCCAGAGCCAGTGCTCCCTAGCATCACAAGCTCCGTTCTGCAGGATTCTGATCAACTGCTGGAGGTGCTGAGCCCCCTCAACAACCAGGGAAGTTAGTGGAAGTAGAGAGCAGCCCCTTCATGAGTTGCTTAGCACCCTGATTGAGCTGCTCATGCTCGCATCCAGCTGCAATGAGCTAGCTCTAATTCTAGAGCAGGGGTTCTCAAACTGGGGGTCAGGACCCCTCAGGGGGTCATAAGGTTATTACATGGGGGACTGTGAGCTGTCAGCCTCCACCCCAAACTCACTTTGCCTCCAGCTTTTATAATAGTGTTAAATATATAAAAAGTGGTTTTAATTTTGTAAGGGGGGGCTTGCTATGTGAAAGGGGTCACCAATACAAAAATTTGAGAACCACTGTTCTAGAGTGACGGTGCTGTCAGATAATATATCCTCTGCTCTTAGTCCTTGCACAGTTAGCGCTGATTGGCTGAGAAAGAAGCCATACTGGGGTCATCTGCCAGTAACTTTATTGAGCTGTTTTCAAAGTAGCAGCTGTATTAGTCTGTATCCGCAAAAAAAACCCAGGAGTACTTGCGGCACCTTAGAGACTAACAAATTTATTAGAGCATAAGCTTTCGTGGGCTACAGCCTACTTCATTGGATGCATTTAATGGAACATATAGTAAGATATATAGATAGATATATATATATATATACATACAGAGAAGGTGGATGCCACAAGTACTCCTTTTCTTTTTAGAGAAGGTGGAATTTGCCTTACAAACTGTAAGAGGCTAATTAATTAAGATGAGCTATTATCAGCAAGAGAAAAAAAAACTTTTGTAGTGATAATCAAGATGGCCCATTTAGACAGTTGACAAGAAGGTGCGAGGATACTTAACATGGGGAAATAGATTCAATATGGGTAATGACCCAGCCACTCCCAATCTCTATTCAAGCCTAAATTAATTGTATCCAGTTTGGAAATTAATTCCAATTCAGCAGTCTTTCGTTGGAGTCTGTTTTGGAAGTTTTTTTGTTGAAGGATAGCCACTCTCAGGTCTGTAATCATGTGACCGGAGAGATTGAAGTGTTCTCCAACTGGTTTTTGAATGTTATAATTCTTGACGTCTGATTTGTGTCCATTTATTCTTTTATGTAGAGACTGTCCAGTTTGACCAATGTACATGGCAGAGGGGCATTGCTGGCACATGATGGCATATATCACATTGGTAGATGTGCAGGTGAATGAGCCCCTGATGGCCTGGCTGATATGATTAGGTCCTATGATGGGTTTCAGTGTAGTAGCCGTGTTAGTCTGTATTCACAAAAAGAAAAAGAGTACTTGTGGCACCTTAGAGACTAACAAATTTATTAGAGCATAAGCTTTCGTGAGCTACAGCTAAATGCATCCGATGAAGTGAGCTGTAGCTCACGAAAGCTTATGTTCTAATAAATTTGTTAGTCTCTAAGGTGCCACAAGTACTCCGTCCTATGATGGTGTCACTTGAATAGATATGTGGACAGAGTTGGCAACGGGCTTTGTTGCAGGGGTTGGTTTCTGGGTTAGTGGTTTTTGTTGTGTGGTGTGCGGTTGCTGGAGAGTATTTGCTTCAGGTAAGAAGCACATTTTTTCCCCGCAACAACTAAGCTTTCCAAAGGCTAAAATGAAACAAATGGAAGGAATCTTTCTTGATCTCCAGCTGTTTTGTTTACTCTATTTTATTCAACTTAGTTATCTCTCTCTCTCTCAAGTGATTGTGTCTAACTATATAAAGCTTAATAAGATTTTTTTTTAAACCAATGAATATTTCCTTGGGTTTGGCTAGTGCAGTGTTTCCACCTCCACAGTTCCAGCTGTGAATAACAGCCCAAATCCACATTGTTCTCACATTGTACATCCCAGTCAGTAATGGAAATGGCAGCTCCCCAGTGGTGTAGTGGTTAAAAAAAAAAGAGAGAAGTGGGTAAATGAACTGAAACTAAACGCTATATTCCCCACATGCAAAGTTGGTAATCTCCATTTACCCTCATTACACTATTGCATCTCCCCTTTCCCCAATCTGAGCATAAAGGGACCCATGCTGAGCTCAGAGTAGAAAGATTTATTACAGTTCTTGTAAAATGAAATCTTATATGTTGTCCAACATTAATAATTCTCATTATATGTATCAAGAATGTGATAGAGTGGACTCTTAGGGTACGTCTACATTGCAATTAAAAACTCATGGTTGGCCCATGCCAGCTGACTCAGACTCAGGCTAAAAGACTATATAATTGCATTGTAAATGCTGGGGCTTGTGCTGGGGTTTGGGTTCTAGGATCTTATGCAGTGGGAGGGTCCCAGAACTTTGGCTGCAGTCTGAGCCTGAACATCTACACTGCAGTTGAACAGCCCAAGCCCCACAAACCCAAGTCAGCTGGCACAGGCCAGCCCTGGGTGACATTGCACTCCATATGTTTTATAGAAATATGTTTATAAGTGTGAATGTGATGTAACTGGAATATGCTTTATGCAAAAGGTCTCTTGTAAAGTATCATTACAAAGCTTATGATCTACTGAGTGTGTTCATCCTATTTGTATGAATGTATTATTCTTGTATCTGAAGCTAGAAATATGAAGTATTACTTTGAAGTCCTATTGTAACAATGCAAAGTGTGGGCCATTAATGGTTGGAAAGTGTGGGCCATTAATGGAATCTTGATGGCTCCCATCAACTAGGACATTGGTTGTGAATGGCTCTGTTTACTTGTAAGCCTTCCTGTATACCTGGGTACCCGCCAGTGACTAATGAAGTCTCACAGGACATGTGAACATGTCACCTCGTACTGGAATCTATCTTAAACCTGGTGCCTTTCCATTTAGAAGGAAGGATGGGAACCAAGAGAGAGACAAAGGATTGCTGCCTTGTGCCAAAAATATAAAAGAAGGTGGAACAGAACAAAGGGGTCTGCCAGTCATGAGAAATCCCCTAGCTACCATCTGAGCTGGAACTAACAAGAACTGTACCGGAGAAAGGACTGGGCCCAGACTAAGAGCTTGTCTACACTGGCAATTTATAGCGCTGCAACTTTCTCGCTCAGAGGTGTGAAAAAACACCCCCCTGAGTGCAGCAAGTTGCAGCGTTGTAATGCGCCAATGTAGACAGTGCACCAGCACTGGGAGCCATGCCAAAGGTTATGGGCTTAATCTTCAGCAAGGGAGATTTAGGATAGACGTTAGAAAAACAGGTGGGACAAATACCTGTCAGGGATGGTCTAGGTTTATTTGGTCCTGCTTCAGCATTGGGGGCTGAACTCAATGACTTCTCAAGGTCTCTTCCAGCCCTACATTTCTACAATTCTTCTTTCTGTGCCATCTCTCTCCCCCTCTACATTATAATGCTCTGCCCTTTCACTTTGTGCTTCTGTTCTCCACACACATGCATCCAAAATGTCTGATTATTTTTCCACCCTTTTCGTTTCAAGCCAGCAGGTGGCAAGTTGATACCTTTTTGCTCCTCTACTTAAGTGCTCTATCTTCCTGTGGGATCTGCTGAGAAAAGGTCAGCCTGTTCATTACCCTCTTGCAAGTCCCCCGTGATCTGCAATGGGGTGGAAATATCAGTTATAGAACCTCAGAGATATATGAAAGTGCAGATAAGACAACCATGGAAGATAAATAATAGGAACAGCTTCTCAGGAGCCAGAAACTAGCTGAGAATCCCCTTCAGTTGAGCAAACTCTCAGCTGGGGTAAAACTGGTGTAGCTGTCCCCTCAACACCCCTTCTCCACTCTGGCAGAGGAGGACAAGGCAGAACACAGCTCTCCTCCACAAATTCACAGCTGGCATATGGTCCCCTGGGGTGAAATCTAGCTCTATTAAGCTAGGAACATCCCTAGATGGTGCTGATTTATGCTTGAGTTGGGCCCAAAGCTGCTGTGGTTTCAGAATTGGGGTGCTGCAAGTGGCTTCCTGACACCTCTTGCCCTCCTGTGCTGAGACCCCAGTGCAGAAGAGAATCTGGCACATAAGGCAAGTAACTGACTAACAAGATGATCGGTGGCACAACAGTGTTGTGGTGTTGGTGATTGTTTTTTTGTTGTTGTTGTTGCTGCATGGATTTGGAATTCATCGTATAATTCCAGCTCCCCAGCTAGCGAACAACAGGCATAAGGATGGATACAGCAAGTTTAGCTGAAGTCTGGTATAAAATTAACCTTTCCCAATTAATGGGCACAACTAATGGCTGCTTTGGAAAACAGATGCAGATTTAGTTCTAGCTGGAGAAGAAATACTACCATTGCACTTGACGACATAACTGAGAGAAGTGGTGAAAGTCTTGGAAGAAAATGGAGGATAACTGCATGAAACCCTTAGTTCTCACCAATTTGTAGGCATTACCTTGTGACACAGAAAGTTCCGCTAGTTTGTGTGGCAGGTCTGAAGTCCCTGCCCCAGCCCCAGCCCCAGCAGGAGAGCCCAGAATATCTGGTAAGGCATTTCGGCGGCCTGCCCTTCCTGATGCTGCGAAATCTGTGACTACAGGCTCCACATCAGTCATTTCTGACTTCTTTCTTCATAGCAACATCTGCAAACAGAACACACACCAAAAAAAAAAAAAAAGCCGTAGTCTGTCTTGAAACGTGCAGTAATCCTGTTACATAACAATGGAAGGTGAGTCAACTTCTGGATAATCAAATGCCAATGGCTTGTGAAAAGTGACCAACTAGTGCTTTCTTAATAAATGTCACATACTTCAATACCCTGCTGCCATAACTTTATCTATGCTCTGAGAAAACATTTCACTGTTCATTCCTTCTGTTTCCATTTGTACTTTAGCAGCACAAACACAGCCTAGCATAATGGATAGCTCTCAGTACCAACAAGGTACCAATAAATAGAGGCAGCCTTTCTATGAGCCACTTGTATATGGGGTGTGTGAGTGTGTGTGTGTGTGTGTGTGTGTGTGTGTGTCTTGATCCCCTTTCTTTTTTTTCTCTCTCTCTTTGTACGTGGTTTTAACAGACAATCACTTAGAAGGGAATTGAAACTCTGCCTTGCTATGTTGTTTCTGAGAAACACTCAGTGGGTTGTATTAATTAATCATTGATAATTATTATTATTATTATTATTATTATCCTTATTTAGGCTGAAGCAAAATCCTTCCACAACTGGAGCAAGGTGTAAAGAAAGAACTCTGTGCTTTAGTTCTGACAAAGAACTAAATATAAAACCTCACAATTCCACAAAAGTCCTTTATCCTGCAAGTACAGGTGCTTTTACTTTGCCCTGTTCTCACAGAAATACTTTTAGTTAGGTTTAAATACGACATGTTGTCTCTTACAAATAATGTCCTTGTGTAAATAGGTAGAACCAGTATTTCCCTATGCACTAAAAAGCCTGCTTCAAAGCCCATTGAAGTCAGTGGAAAGGCTCCCATTGACTGCATGGGCTTTGGATCTGGCCTTAGGGGACTGAGAAAAGTTATTTGCATGCAAAAGTGTTTGCAGGATCTGGCCCTAGCATATCACTGAGGTGGGAGTGTCTGCCCCCAAAGGGGCGAGCCGGGTTGGGGTGGGCTGAATAGTATTGCAAAGTGTAATGTGTATGTATAGTTTGTAACAATTACAAATAGTAACTGAAATTAACAGCAACAAAACAATTTGTCCATGACACAAATAATTTGTGGTAACAATAAGAGTAATTTCTATCAATCAAATACTACTTGCTCTATTTAAAGTAATATTTACTTCCTTTTGTGGAGTTTGACAGTCTTTTTAAAAAATAAGGTCAGTACTTTAAATGGGGAGGGAAGAGGAGGCGTGGTCTGAATGGAAGACTAGGAATTTTGGGGTCCTGGCTGACATTTTTCTTCATGGCAATTGTCCCTATTTAGAAGAGATTTTTTTAAAGGAAAATATAAACCATGTTGCCACTCTGTTTCTCCTGTCTAGGCTGCGGCTTATAGAACGTTTCATTTCTATTGCACTTTTCACTTGAGAAGCATAAAGCATTTTACAGTCACTAGTAATGTCAGCCTCATAACACCCCGGTGTGGTAGATCTCCATTTCCCATCTTCTAGATGGGAAAACTGAGGCAGATAGAGATTAAACATGATTTGCTCAAGGTCACACAGGAAGGCTGTGGCAGAGCCAGAAATAGAACCCATCTCACCTGACTCCTAGTCCTGTGTTTCAGCCACAGAGATGATTCTTCCTCCCTTCTTGTAAATTTCTTGAAATTGTTTAGCTCCAATTTCAAGCATAAATATTCTAAATTCATCTTTGCATTTGTCAAGAGCTAAATATACTTTAAAAATTAATGGCCAATAGTGACAGGCATGAGCAAACTGTTTCACACAACATGAATGTGTAAATGAACCACTCTAAACAAGCGCAGCCCCTGTAAGTGCAGACTTGGTGGGCTAGCGGAACCTTCTTGCCTTGAATACAATTGTCACAGGTTCAAATCCTGGCCAATCTTGCCCAAATATGATTTAAATAAATATAAACTGATATAATTATCCATCTAATATGCTACTCTGACAAGAAATGCTGAAAGGAAAGATTATGTATTGCATATACATTATTCATCATAAATATTTGTCTGTTTTTACTTACTTCCTAGAGGAGTTCTGCAGTTATTGCTCATGTGCTCTGTCTTCTCATGACAGCAAGGAAAGAGGCTGCAAATCAGATTTCAAAACAGAAAAGAGCAAGACTGTAATCAGTGTCTCCCTTAGCCATTAAACTTTTAAATGTCGTTATTTGTTCCCGGTGCCCAGCCCCCAGTACCACAAGCAGCTCCCTCCTCTTTTGAGCTAGCCAGTCAGGTATTGTGCTGGATCTAGCCAATCCAGTATTGTTCCTCTTTGCCTGCAGTTTTTAAAGATACATGGTGTCGTTGTAGCCATGTTGGCCCCAAGATATTAGGGGGGCAAGGTGGGTGAGGTAATATCTTTTATTGGACTAACTTTTGTTCATGAGAGAGACAAGCTTTCAAGCTGCATCGCTCAAAAGCTTGTCTCTCTCATCAACAGAAATTGGTTCAATAAATTCTCACCTATGTTGTCTATTTATTTAAAGATGCAGTTCAAAACTGGCCTTTGTTTTTAAAGGCCATCATGGAGGTCTTCCAACCTATATCATGTTTCAGAGTAGCAGACGTGTTAGTCTGTATTCGCAAAAAGAAAAGGAGTACTTGTGGCACCTTAGAGACTAACAAATTTATTAGAGCATAAGCTTTCATTATTAGAGCTACAGCTCACTTCATCGGATGCATTTGGTGGAAATTTTTTTTTCCACCAAATGCATCCGATGAAGTGAGCTGTAGCTCACGAAAGCTTATGCTCTAATAAATTTGTTAGTCTCTAAGGTGCCACAAGTACTCCTTTTCTTTTAACCTATATCATGTAGCTGATATCTCTACTCTTTTCTCTTTAACACTGGCACCTCTGTCCCCCAATGTAATTTGTGTATAGGAACCTCCCCAGCTACAGCTCCTACCATCTGAAACAAGCTTCCTGTATGGTGTAATCTGCTTTCATCTACATCATTTCAAATTTAATCTGAAAACCTCTTTTCTCCATTGCACCCTCATTTTTCTCCCTGATACAGTTTATCTGACTGTAATTGTATTCTGTAACTCTGGAAAGCATTCCGACATACAGTTTGCATCTATTTTATTTTACTTAAATTTAGATTTATACAGTCAATAAAAATGTATCTGGCCACTGCTCTAGGCACTTCTGAGAAAACTGAAAACACAGCCCCTCAATGTCCACCAATCCAGCAACCTGGTTTTGTGGCCACTATTGCAGTGTAGCCAGCCAAAAATCCATCAAAAATGCCTATGCTACCCACAAAGACCTCCACTCATTTCCTCCTCCCTTTCCAGCATTGTTGACAGGTCAGTAGATTTAGGATATTTCAGATCAAAGGGGGGAGTGAGCCCAAAAGTTGAGGGCCACCCAAAACATCCTGCCTGCAGCTTCTTCTCTTTTAACACCAGGGTGCTCCAGCTCAGACTCCTTCTCTAATTACATCTGTGGTTATGTCATGAAGAGAGAGGTTGTCCACCAGGTAGGCAGACTCTAAACTTTATAGGCCAAAACCAACACCATAATTCCACCTGGAGACCAACAGGCATGTATGAAAGACCCTATTCAGAATAATAAGACATTGTATTATATAAAAAAGCCCATATTTTCTTATTGTCAGATTTATTTCCCTAAATCTCTTTTACTGTAATGCTTTCTGTGGCCCACCTCCTCCCCTTTCTATGGTACCCTTGTACCCGTCTATTGTCTTAGCTTGTGTAGGTAGAGCTGGGAACTACTCTGTCACTATCTATTGTAGCCAAGTATCTGCAAAAGGTGGTGTACCATAATGTCTCAGTTTCAGTGTATGGGAGGGGGGAAAAACAGTCAATTACAGTGTGATTTGCCCATAATCCAGGTAAAATTTCATTATTGTAGCTATCAAGTTTAAACAGGCATGCTTTGGATACTTGGACAAAATATTGACAGGCAAACAACCAATATAATTTTTTTAAAGTGAGATCCTGGCTTATTGTTATTTAGCTGTCAGTGGCATACCAACCATGCAAGTCTCCTGAGAGAAATGATTCACAGAAGCTGACAAGCGTTTATTAAAAGCAAATGCCAAAGGAAGAGACCAAATTACTTTCTTGAAAGTCAACATCACAGTCACTCTCAGGATCAAGAATAAAGTGTTTCATGGTGAATGGGAGTAATAGGTGCCCCAACCCATATTCACTGTCAGCAGTGTCTCTCTCTCACTCTATCAGGAAGCAGACAAATCACTAATACACATATTTTTGAAGCCTTTTTTTTCTTCCCAGTCTTTTCCCTGAATGCAAGGCTTACTCGCAGACACATTACTGTGGTTATTCTGCTTGGGAGGACTGACTAATCCTCATGAAATGTCATAGTGCCGGACATTGGTATTGCCCCCAGTTCACACAAGAAACAGAAAGAAAAAAAAATCTCTGTTTGGTATTCTTAAACATGTCTGTCTTTTTTTAAATCTTCATACCTGGTTCTTAGAAAAAAACACTTTCCTCCGACCGTCAAAGAGAGAGTTATATTCCTTAACACTGTCATCTTTTGAAAGTCCATTTTTTAAGAAGCCTTACTGTATCAGAGAACTATACTCAAGAACATCTGGAAAAGATGACATATAATAACTAAGAGTTAATGGGCTAGAGCCATATTAAGATTTATTCTGTGTCTTGATGGACTCTCAATGCATGATCAACATCATTTAAGTCACATTTTATTCATGAAAAGCTTTCCATTGTTTTCACTTATAAATAATAATAATACTTTGTGCTCTTATAGCACTTTTCTCCAAAGATCTCTGGCTACAAGAGCGTTTTCATGTGACAGCAGCCTAGGCCCCTGTTAAATGATATACTGCCTGCAGTGCAAAAGAGAGGGAAATGACACCTTAGCTATACAATTCCTGTGTTTTCATAACCTCTTATGTTGCGATATGCTCTGATGGCATTACAACCTACTCCTAAGAATTTCTTCTATACTTAGAACTCCCTCATAATATATGCTGTCAAGGTTCCTCCCCACTCTGAACTCTAGGGTACAGATGTGGGGACCTGCATGAAAGACCCCTTAAGCTTATTCTTACCAGCTTAGGTTAAAACTTCCCCAAGGTAAAAACTTTGCCTTGTCCTTGAACCACATGCTGCCACCACCAAGTGTTTTAAACAAAGAACAGGGAAAGAGCCCACTTGGAGATGTCTCCCCCCCCAAAATATTCCCCCAAGCATTATACCCCCTTTCCTGGGGAGGGCTTGATAAGAATCCTCACCAATTTGTACAGGTGAACACAGACCCAAACCCTTGGATCTTAAGAACAATGAGAAATCAATCAGGTTCTTAAAAGAAGAATTTTAATTAAAGAAAAGGTAAAAGAACCACCTCTGTAAAATAAGGATGGTAAATACCTTACAGGGCAATCAGATTCAAAACATAGAGAATCCCTCTAGGCAAAACCTTAAGTTACAAAAAGACACAAAAACAGGAATATACATTCCATCCAGCACAGCTTATTTTACCATCTTATTTCACCAGTTTATTTTACCTCATTAAACAAAAGAAAATCTAACGCATTTCTAGCTAGATTACTTACTAACTAACAGGAGTTGTAAGGCTGCATTCCTGATCTGTTCCGGCAAAAGTATCACACAGACCGATCCTTTGTTCCCCCCTCCCCTCCAGATTTGAAAGTATCTTGTCCTGTCATTGGTCATTTTGGGTCAGATGTCAGCTAGGTTACCGTAGCTTCTTAATCCTTTACAGGTAAAAGGGTTTTGCCTCTGGCCAGGAGGGATTTTATAGCACTATATACAGAAAGGTGGTTACCCTTCCCTTTATATTTATGACATATGCTAATACTATTGCTGGTGGGAAGAGGGAAACATTTTGAAGAGCTTGCTGCTACCACTGTATCTCCCACCATATGAGGAATCTGCTATCAAATATTCCAGTTAGACTGTATCCTGGGAGTTTTTCTGCCTTTCTGTCACTTGAGGCCAGTAAAGCGGTTGCAAATGATAGGTTAGCCAATCCTAGCCATTGCGACTTCCAGGCTGGGTCCATGCACCTCGCTGTACTTGGCAATGAATGTCCTGACCTTAAAAATACTCTGATTGGTCCAAAATGCAGCAGCCTGGCCCCTAGGCAACACCAGCTTTAAAGAGCTCATCAACCCACTGTCTGTTCTCTCCACAGACCTCCCTCCCCATAGAAAACCAACATATTGGCCCTCTTCTTTAAGACCTTCTATAGCAATGGGCCAATGTGTGCTCTCAATAAGGGACCAAGACCTCCCTCAGTAGTGACATTCCACTGGAACAATGACATTCCACTGTCAACTTCAAGGGTGAAGCTCACAAGAGCAGGGGAGAAATCAGTCTAAGCAACTGGCCAAAGACTCTGGAATTCCAGAGGAGGGGAGAATGATCACAGACCTCACGGCCCTTACAAATAAACATAAAACTTATTTCTTTATCCTAATCTTCCCACAATAACACCCAGAGCAACGCCAAAGAAAAAGGAGGGGGATGAAGAGAAACTCACACACATACATTAAAAGAGGAGAATGTTCAGCTGGATATTTCCCCAAAATGAACTAATGAGAGCCCATTTGTTGGACTCTGGCTCAGTCTCTTCCTCCTCCATAGGAAGATGCTGGAAAGTAATTTCCTCTCCTCTTCTAAGTATAGTGATGGGTAACTAACAGGAACCTAGACAGATAGATATTTGGACAGCACCTTTTATCACAGTTTCTCAGTATGATTTTCAAACGTGAATAAAACCCAGAATACACTGGGAAGGAGAGTATTGTAACTATTTTACAGATGGGTAAAGGGAAGCACAGACAAGTGTAAGTGACTGGCACAATCTCACACATGGAGTCAAGAACCAAATCCAGATGTCTTGAGTCCCACTTCCTTATGCTAACCACTGAACAACTCACTTCCCAGTAACTAACATGCAAAAATGACTCAAACCACAGTTAAAGGTTAAAGCAGAAAGGAAAATAAAATCCTCAACTTGGATTTCCCCCCTCTCCCCATCCCTTTAGTTTCTTAATGAATGACAAGAATGGAAGCCAGGACATGGCAAAGTGGTTTTCCCCACATCCTGAGCGCTGACCACATGGGCCTCTGCACTCTGCTTCATGACTCAGAAAGAGAATGCACATGTGTCATTCCACACAGTGAAACTGAATTCATCCCTGCATCATCCTTTTCAATCCATTTACAATGAAGCAGCATGTATGAGTTTTTCCACAACTTTTGACATATTCTTGGTCTCATGTGGTTATACTGGTTACTTATGAGCTTGGGGATAACACTTAACCTTTGTTATTTGTACTCAAAACGTTTTTAATTCCTTTTGGCTCCCTCTGTTCTCTGAAGCCTGACATGTTTGTGTTCCTGCTTGAGTCTTATGTTCTGAACCTGACACTTACTTGTTATGGCATTTGTGCACTGGGCAATTTCCAGCTATAGGGCTACTTTTGGATCTGCTCCAAGCTGACAGAATGCATTTACGTATGATTCTCTGAGTATTTTTAAGGTCACACTTTAAATGTGGTATTGTTGGTAATTGTCCAGTCCTCTCAGCTGGATCACAGACAGCTGCAGCGGCACAGGAGCTAGCAAACAGGGGAGTTTGAGTGGGAGTTCTGTTGGAGGAGAAAGTATTTGTATTTGGTTTTGTATTTGTAGTATTTGTGTGTGTGTAGAGGCTTATAAGGGCTTTGTGCTGGGAGAGAAGCTGAGCCCTGATTAGGGGGTGGGGCTTCTCAGACTAGGGGTCCTATAAAGGTAGTCAGCCAGTCAGACAGCTGCAGTGGCACAGGAGCTAACAAACAGAGCTCTAAACAGGGGAGTTTGCAAGAGGAGTTTGTATTGTGGTGCTTGTTTGGGGTTTGTTTTTGCTGTGGGGGGTGGTCTTTTGGTGTGGCTTGTGTTTCCCAGATTAACAAGATTTAGGTGGGAAGGCGATGACAGATACAGAGGCAGCTGTGGGAGTGACTCATGTAGTGGAAGACACAATGAACCAGCACAATGAGGATGACTGGATATGGAAGCTGTGGTATGTACATGATCCTGGAGGGGGGACCTGGTAAGAGTCTCTTCTGCATGAAATGCTGTCTGATAGAGCTGATGGAGGAAAAGATCTCAGGTTTGGAGATGCAGGTGGAAAGTCTGGTTGAGTTTAGGAAGGGGTTTGAGCAGATGATGGAGCAAAGACATGAGGTATCTGAAGGGAAAAGCTCAGACTCACGGATGGAAGCAGAGCTGGGGAATTTTGAGGGGAGACTGGGTGAGGAAAGTGGTCAGTGGAAGCATGTGACTAAAAGAACCAGGCAGAGGAAAAGATGGGCTAGTGAAGGAGAAATAGATCTTAGGAATAGGTTTGCAGAGTTGGAAAATGAAGAAGGGGCTCAGCAGGTAGTTGCTGAAGGTAGAAGAGCAAGGAAGAAGAGAAGAGAGGCTAGTCCTATAGGAAAAGGGGAAGAGTCAAGGGAGACTACACCAAATACGAGCCCCAGGAGGATACAGGATGGGTTGAAGAGGATTATAAGGGAAAATAGGAATGGAAAGAATTTGCAGCCAGAGGGAACAGGGGACAGACTGGAGAGTAGCACCGTCACCAGGAAAAGGCAGATCTATGTGATTGGGGACTCTTTATTGAGAAGAATAGACAGGCCTGTAATTAGAGCTGATCCAGAGAATAGAAGGATGCTAAGATACGGGATGTAGACCTGAGGTTGAAAAGGATCCTAAAGGGAGCGGGAAAGAATCCCCTAATTATCCTTCATGTGGGAACAAATGATACGGCTAGATTCTCGCTGGAAAGTATTAAGGGAGACTATGCTAGGCTGGGGAAGACGCTTAAGGAAATCGAGGCTCAGGTGATCTTTAGTGGGATTCTGCCTGTTCCTAGAGAAGGGCAACAAAGGTGTGACAAGATTATGACTGTCAGACGGCTTAGGCAGTGGTGCTATAAGGAGGGCTTTGGGATGTATGGCCACTGGGAGGCATTCATGGACAGAGGACAGTTCTCTCGGGATGGACTTCATCTGAGTAGGGAAGGAAATAGACTTCTAGGATGGAGGCTGGCACAACTGATAAAGAGAGCTTTAAACTAGGAATTTGGGGGAGATGGTTGGGAGATGTCCAGGTAAGCTCCACGCCAGATTTTAGCATTGAGAGGGAAGAAGTAAGAAAGGATACAGTCGTGGGTAGGAGAATGTATATAAGGAGCGAGGGCAGTGTGGATACCAGTCTAATAGGTTATACTGGCTGTAGAATGACTGTGCCTAATAGGGTACAAAATGTGAGCGAGGCCAAACAGCAAAAATTAAGATGTTTGTACACCAATGCGAGAAACCTAAGTAACAAAATGGAGGAACTAGAGCTACCGGTGCAGGAAGTGAAACCAGATATTATAAGGATAACAGAAACATGGTGGAATAGTAGTCATGACTGGACTACAGGTATTGAAGGGTATGTGCTGTTTAGGAAAGACAGAAACAAAGGTAAAGGTGGTGGAGTAGCATTGTATATCAATGATGAGGTAGAATGTAAAGAAATAAGAAGCGATGCAGTGGATAAGACAGAGTCCGTCTGGGCAAAAATTACATTGGGGAAGATAACTAGTAGAACCTCTCCTACAATAGTGCTTGGGGTGTGCTATAGACCACCGGGATCTAATTTGGGTATGGATAGAGCCCTTTTTAATGTTTTTAATAAAGTAAATACTAATGGAAACTGCGTGATCATGGGAGCCTTTAACTTTCCCAGATATAGACAGGAGGACCAGTGCTAGTAATAATATTAGGGCTCAGATTTTCCTAGGTGCAATAGCTGATGGATTCCTTCATCAAGTAGTTGCTGAACCGACTAGAGGGGATGCCATTTTAGATTTGGTTTTGGTGAGTAGCGAGGACCTCATAGAAGAAATGGTTGTAGGGGATAATCTTGGTTTAAGTGATCATGAGCTAATTCAGTTCAAACTGAATGGAAGGATTAACAAAAATAAATCTGCAACTAGGTTTTTGATTTCAAAAGGGCTGACTTTCAAAAATTAAGGAAATTAGTTAGGGAAGAGAATTGGACTGAAGAATTTATGGATCTAAAGACAGACGAGGCCTGGGATTACTTTAAATCAAAGCTGCAGAAGCTATTGGAAGCCTGTATCCCAAGAAAGGGGAAAAAATTCATAGGCAGGAGTTGTAGACCAAGCTGGATGAGCAAGCATCTTAGAGAGGTGATTAAGAAGAAGCATACAGGGAGTGGAAGATGGGAGGGATCAGCAAGGAAAGCTACCTTATTGAGGTCAGAACATGTAGGGATAAAGTGAGACAGGCTAAAAGTCGAGTAGAGTTGGACCTTGCAAAGGGAATTAAAACCAATAGTAAAAGGTTCTATAGCCATATAAATAAGAAGAAAACTAAGAAGGAAGAAGTGGGGCCGCTTAACACTGAGGATGGAGTGGATGTTAAAGATAATCTAGGCATGGCCCAATATCTAAACAAATACTTTGCCTCAGTCTTTAATAAGGCTAAAGAGGACCTTAGGGATAATGGTAGCATGACAAATGGGAATGAGGATATGGAGGTAGATATTACCATATCTGAGGTAGAAGCGAAACTCAAACAGCTTAATGGGACTAAATCGGGGGGCCCAGATAATCTTCATCCAAGAATATTAAAGGAATTGGCACCTGAAATTGCAAGCCCATTAGCAAGAATTTTTAATGAATCTGTAAACTCAGGAGTTGTACCGAATGATTGGAGAATTGCTAATATAGTTCCTATTTTTAAGAAAGGGGGGAAAAAAGTGATCCGGGTAACTACAGGCCAGTTAGTTTGACATCTGTACTATGCAAGGTCCTGGAAAAAATTTTGAAGGAGAAATTAATTAAGGACATTGAAGTTAATGGTAAATGGGACAAAATACAACATGGCTTTACAAAAGGTAGATCGTGCCAAACCAACCTGATCTCCTTCTTTGAGAAAGTAACAGATTTTTTAGACAAAGGAAACGCAGTGGATCTAATTTACCTAGATTTCAGTAAGGTGTTTGATACCTTGCTACATGGGGAATTATTTTTTAAACTGGAAAAGATGGGGATCAATATGAACATCAAAAGGTGCATAAGGAATTGGTTAAAGGGGAGACTACAACGGGTCCTACTGAAAGGCGAACTGTCAGGCTGGAGGGAGGTTACCAGTGGAGTTCCTCAGGGATCGGTTTTGGGACCAATCTTATTTAATCTTTTTATTACTGACCTCGGCACACAAAGTGGGAGTGTGCTAATAAAGTTTGCAGATGATACAAAGCTGGGAGGTATTGTCAATTCAGAGAAGGATCGGGATATTATACAGGAGGAGCTGGATGACCTTGTAAACTGGACTAATAGTAATAGGATGAAATTTAATAGTGAGACGTGTAAGGTTATGCATTTAGGGATTAATAACAAGAATTTTAGTTATAAGTTGGGGACGCATCAATTAGAAGTAATGGAAGAGGAGAAGGACCTTGGAGTATTGGTTGATCACAGGATGACTATGAGCTGCCAATGTGATATGGCTGTGAAAAAAGCTAATGTGGTTTTGGGATGCATCAGGAGAAGTATTTCCAGTAGGGATAAGGAGGTTTTAGTACCATTATACAAGGCACTGGTGAGACCTCACCTGGAATACTGTGTGCAGTTCTGGTGTCCCATGTTTAAAAAGGATGAATTCAAACTGGAGCAAGTACAGAGAAGGACTACTAGGATGATCCGAGGAATGGAAAACTTGTCTTATGAAAGGAGACTTAAGGAGCTTGGCTTGTTTAGCCTAACTAAAAGAAGGTTAAGGGGAGATATGATTGCTCTCTATAAATATATCAGAGGGATAAATACAGGAGAGGGAGAGGAATTATTTAAGCTCAGCACCAATGTGGACACAAGAACAAATGGGTATAAACTGGCCACCAGGAAGTTTAGACTTGAAATTAGATGAAGGTTTCTAACCATCAAAGGAGTGAAGTTTTGGAATAGCCTTCCAAGGGAAGCAGTGGGGGCAAAAAATCTATCTGGCTTTAAGATTCTACTTGATAAGTTTATGGAGGAGATGGTATGATGGGATAATGGGATTTTGGTAATTTATTGATCTTTAAATATTCAAGGTAAATAGGCTGAATCCCCTGAGATGGGATATTAGATGGATGGGATCTAAGTCACCCAGGAAAAAATTTTCTGTAGTATCTGGCTGGTGAATCTTGCCCATATGCTCAGGGTTTAGCTGATCGCCATAGTTGGGGTCAGGAAGGAATTTTCCTCCAGGGCAGATTGGAAGAGGCCTTGGAGGTTTTTCGCCTTCCTCTGTAGCATGGGGCATGGGTCACTTGTGGGAGGATTCTCTGCTCCTTGAAATCTTTAAACCATGATTTGAGGACTTCAATAGCTCAGACATAGGTGAGGTTTTTCATAGGAGTGGGTGGGTGAGATTCTGTGGCCTGCATTGTGCAGGAGGTCAGACTAGATGATCAGAATGGTCCCTTCTGACCTTAGTATCTATGAATCAATGCAATGTACCTGAGGACTTCAGTGCTTAGGAAACTCCAGATAGTACAGAACTCTGTTGCACATCTCAGCAACACTGGCTAATGTGAACACATCAGGCCTGTCTTCTGCTCTCTACACTGGCTTCCCATAAAATGTCAAATCAAGTTCAAGCTCTCAGTCCTTATGTTCAAGGAGCTGCTGGGTCTGGGCCCAGGGTATCTAAAAGAAAAACTAAAGCTCTGGGATGAAGACTGTGGTCAACAACTTTTACACCTCTGGCACAATGTAACTCTCTTAACACAAGGGTAAAACTTGTATGTGCGGGAGACAGCTTCTTGCAAGCCAGTCCAAGACTGTAGAACAAACTCCCCTGGGAAGTAAGGACCATCACAAACCTCACCACCTTCCGCTCTGTGTTAGGAAAAAAAAAATTCCAGAACAAAACACTCCACTGCACACAACACTCCACCCTGGGGAGAGGATGATAGAACAAATGCACAACAGATGTGTGGTCTTGCTGCTTAATGCATTACTGGGAGGCACATAGATACTACAGTGAGAAGCATGGTATTAAAAGAATAGAATAGGTTCAGTGTGGGTTTGATATTTGGTTTATATAGCACAGATACACATGGAAGTTACTTTATAAAATCAAATAACATTAGTAACTGTCCAGCTTTTCCACTGAAGAACAAAAAATGGGGGGGAGGCATGATGCTGATAATTGTTTCACAAATGGTTGTCAGTAAGTGAAATGTAGGCGAAATACAGTGACATTTGCTGAAGACAGTCAATACTAGCCAAGAAAGCCATCACATTCCAAATGACTTTGGAAGAATACAAGCTGTGACAGATAAGAGCTTTAGTCACATCCACAAGTGAGGTAATGCAGCTAGAGAGAAAAACAAAAACCAGATAAAGCCTATTGTATTTGCATGTGGCTGAAAGAAATCAATCATGCCCAGACCCAGCTTTGAACAATAAATTAAGCTCAGTAGCGAACCAAGCCAAATGCTGTCTCCAGTGTTGCGGCCATTCAGTCTTACACTGTTTCTGTTCCCTATTGAATAAGTGGCATAAACATACAATGTGCCCCCTATGCATGTATCATGGCTTTATAGGGGCTGTGTAATGCCCCCAGCCTTTCAACCACCTCCCACGAGTAACCCCATTAGTATGCCAGAATTCAAGGGTCCACCCAAAATACTAGGGTGAACTCCGGAGCTATCTATATCCAAGATTGTGCCTTTGGGCCCTGACTCCCTTTTTTCTCACTCTGTAGCTCTCACCAGCAGCTCCAGCTGAGATCAGACTGCTGAGAGATGTTTTAGCCTTTTAGGGAGCAATGCAACCCAGCAAGCACCTGCAGTGATACCAGGCAGCCTTTTCAAAACAAGGTAGCATTATTAGCCAACAGGAGTACAGCATCCAAAAATTCTTAGATTAGTATGGAAAAGCCAAGCTCAACCGGGAGTTCAGTATTAGTAGAAGAAACGGCCACACAGTGCTGTGCTCACCTGGGAGCCATCCTGGTTCCCTGTCTCTCTGTCTGTGAGCCTAGTTCTTAACAGCCACCTGAAACCTCGGTCCTTTGTTCTCCTGGATCCAGTTATGCTGTGTTCACATGTTCATCCTGCTTTGGTTTCCCAGTTAGTTAGCATTTATGTCCCAGTCTTTGGTAAACTAAGGCACACATATTCCCAAAAATGCCTACATTCATCACAGGACAGAATATACTTCTTGAGTGTATCCCAAAGACCCCATATCCTTACTCCATTCATGATCCACCTTTTCCCTGATTCCTATTGGAAAACTTGCTGACTGGCAATGACAAGCTTGAGGAGTAGTTTGGGAATCATTTACATGCCCTATTTAATAGGCCAGATTTATCAGGACACTCTGGATGCTATAGCCAGTCAGCTAAACTAGGTGTATAGCTGTTTTGCATTGCCAGAGTAGGACAAAGCAGCCAGAGAGTACCGCTGAATTTGGCCTTATATATATTGCATTTATTTAGCTCTGATAGTATACTTGTGTGTGTGTACATATACAGTATGCCTCAATCTGTTTATTTGTCTATTGTTGCATTATGAACTCCTTTGGGCAGGGATTGAGCCTTCTTTTCTATCTGGAGAGTGCCTAACTAAGATCTTGTGGGTGCTGCCAGAAAATCAATACACAAATACATAATCCAGCAATTAGTTATACCATAATTAGATTTCTTATTATATGCAGCAGATGCCGCCATTTTCAAATTAGCTTTTTTCAAATTTATTCCATCCCTGGAGGAAAAAACCCTACCAAACAAGATGCTCCACTGCATGCAGTTTTCTCCCTCAATGTGACAGATGTTAGTTACATCACTTAGGCCCCAGATCCACAAAGGGACTTGGGTGCTGCAACAGAATGTCACAGAGCCTAACTTTTAGGTACCGAAAACAAAATCACAGAAACAATCCTGAGATCTACGAAGTCTGAGCTAGACAACTAGACTCCCTATACAATTAAAAGGGGAGAGCTAGGCACCTTAGTCTGTGATCCTCAAAGCCAGCACACTAGGTGAGGAGCTGCCTAAGTTAGTCAATGGGAGATGCTGACCAGAGGGATGTGTGTGAAGACCCACCCCATCATGGAGATAGGCACCTAAGTCTGGGCTGCAGGGGCGTGCTTATCTCTGCTTGCAATCCACAAATTGGGGGAAAATAGGCACTTGCCCAAGTCATGTGACTCACAGCCTAAGTAGCAGCAAAATAGCTATTCAATGCTTGATCATCATGCTTACAACAACGTCAGTAACTGGCCCAGCATGCCCACATACAGACATGTAAGCCTGAGGTCTCTGTATTGGAATCATAATTAGAGTTCATATCCTCAAGAAATAATGTGATCCCACCATTTTATTAACTGTTCTTTTTATTTAAACCCCACCTGTCATTTGCTATGATTTCAGAGAGACAGAAATTATTTCATAAGTATGGCACATGCTGCACATACAACTGTCTGCATCCTGGCTGCAGAGTCATCATGTGCCTAGCTGGCCACCGTAAACGGACGTCTAACATCCCCATCACAAAATCAGACAGCTCCCCTTACTCATTGATGGATGAGGTCTTGGTCAGATGGAAAACAAATTATGAAAGCATGCTGGACCACATGCCTGCTGACAACTGTCCAGAGCTACATGTCTCGGCAAACTGTACAGCTGAAGACCCAGGGATGAACACTGATCTTCCATCACCTGAGGATGTGCTGCTGGACCTGATGGTATTCCACCTGAGCTCCTCAAAAAAATGGTGACCTTGGAACCAGTGCGCATTAGCTTGCACCAACTGTCCTTAAAAGTGTGGGCTTTAAGAAAAGTATCAGCAGAATGGAAGATAGCCTCATAGAGTCCTGTACAAAAGTAAAGGATCTCGCTCCGAGTGTTGCAGCTTCAGGCCAATCTTATTGTTATTGCTCCCTGGAAAGGTCTCTACTCAGATTCTGCATGGTAGGATGCAGCCATTCCTTCACAGACATCATCATCCACAGCAATCAAGTTTCACTGTTGGATAGTGAACAATGGATGCTGTCATTACCTTCCTGCTTCTGGCTGAGCTGCGCTGAGAATGTAACTGCCCACTTCACATGCCATATATTGACATCAAAGTGGCTTTTGATTCAGTCAATGGGCCGGCATTTTGGCTCTCACTGAAAGGAGTTGTTCTGCTCAGATGTTCTGCTAAATCTGGTGCATGATCTTTACATTGGTACTGGTGCAAAAGTATGTGTTGTTTCCTGACTTTCACTGCATTTCTGTACAACTTTGGGTGTTCAGCAGGGATATAGTCTTGTCCCGGCACTATTCTGTTGTGCTACCAACTGGATATTAAGACTCACTGCTCCACAGATCAGACTCAAGATTGGCCAAGAAGTGTTCACCAGCCAAGATTACACTGACGACACTGCCCTGTTTGTGGACAAGAAAGAAAATTTCAGACCCACCTTCCAAGGTCTCTAAGACGCTGCCCACATTATAGGGTTGAACATCTCATAGCAGAACACCAAGGTCAAGAATCTCAGAATTAGGCCATCAGACCCACAAGTGCAGGTGGGGTTGAGTACCATGGAGAGTGCTGACAAGTTCATCTATCTAGGCTGTAAGCAGGATTCAAATAGTCTCAGCAAACTGGACATTTTTTGATGAATAGGTCTCGCTGCCTCCTGCATGAAATCCATGTCTCGCTTAGGGATGCAAAAACATCTTTGCACTGAGACAAAGTATGGGATCTGTAAAACCTGTGTACTACCTGTAGTGCTATATGGGTCAGAAACCGTGTATAGGCAGACTTGGGGCAGCAAGAGGCATTCCATATGTGCTATCAGTGCCAAGTCCTATGCATAAAGTGATTTGACTTTGTGCAAAATGTCATAGTTTCACAAAGATCTGGCCTTTCTTCAATGGCTCATTATATTCAAAAGTGGTGTGGCATGCTCTTTGGCCATATCTCTAAGATGGACAAAGACACCCAGCACATTATGTTGTCAAACTCTCCATTGACACTTGAAGAGGTGAACTTTCTGACCCTACCTGGTGCCACTCACAGGGCCACCCCAGAAATTTATGGATTCACAGTATTGAGCCAGATCTGGAAACTTCACTACACAATGTCTAGTGCAACGCTATCTTCTGTGATCACATTTGCTGGTGGAATGGTCCCTTAGTAGACTATGCGTGTTTGATGATGATGATGATGCACATGTTGTCATGTCATTTTCTACTCCCTTAAATTGAATATAGTTCTCATGAGAGATGCTGGAGTTATAGCCCTAAAAGTGAAGTCTTCTATTGGTCAACAAAACAGGAAGTAGCAATCCAAGTTTCTGCATTATTGTGCCTCAGATGTTCTGTGGAGATTGCATCCAAGGATTAGAAGATATTTCATTCTCCACAGCTACCCAAACCTTGCCCCTCTTCATCTTGAGATTTCCTGCAAGATTCCCAACTGTGACAGCATGTTTTATGAAGTGGAAGTCTCTCCATTATGAAATGGACTGAGAACATCAACTCATGTTATGTAGGCCACCAAACAGTGATCAGAGAATAATGATTCTTGTTAATTGCCAATCTAAGTAGGTCTGAACTAGTAACCTAGGTATGAAAGCCTCCATATCACTCATTACTGAGCCATCAAGCCCTCTGACTAATTTTTATTTTAAAATAAACAAAAAGCACGAACCCTTTGTGCATTTAATCCCTCAAATTACGTAGATCAAGCCCAAATTCATAGCAAGATAAAATCTGCCAGTAAAACCTATCAGATTTATGATCCTCATCAGCAGGTTGTTGGGTTTTTTGTATATGTTAAAATTCTCCCTCCACTGACTCAATAAATTACATAAGTAATCTAGGAGTGAGTTAATATTTTTTTAAAAATCTAATTATGGGATTGTAATTATATTTTGATCAGTGAAGATATTTACTACAGTTTAGTTGGCAACACTGATTATATAAAAAGAAAAGGAGTACTGGTGGCACCTTAGAGACTAACAAATTTATATATTTATATATTATATATTTATATGATTATATAGTTAAAGTATTACAATAGTTAATATATTGTTTTTCCTCATGAACATCTGTTAAAAATATATGGCCAAATGCTGCTCTTGGATATTCTGTTGTAAATCCACTGAAGTCAATGGAGACGCTTTGGATTCACATTGGCTCAAATGAGAACAGAATTTTTTGCATAGTGGTGAAGTATTCTCTTGTGTAGAAGCTGATCCAAAGCCCAGTGAGGTAAACATCAGAGGGTTTTGGATCAGGCCTGTAGACCAGTTCATCCTCTCTCTTATTCTGAGCCCAATTCTACTTACTGATGTGACTTACTCATCCTCTGACTTCTTTACAATCATGTCCTTTTAACACCCTTTGAAGAGAGATAGGGAGGAGAGAATCTTTCCCCTCAGGTGTAATATTTTGTCTTGTTAAGCACATTAGATGGGCACAGGTGTAACTAGATCCATTATAGTGGAGTGCCCACTCTGCTAGAGGGTAAGCAGTACTTTTGATTCAAAGTTCTCATCTTCTCATTCTGACTCTAGCATAGGGTGGGCATACTGAGACAGAAACCTCTGCACCTGCAAACCAAGAATTATTCACTGCAGTTATTTGGAGAAAAAAATGAACACATTTGAGAAGGGAAGAGAATTTGATTAAGAAAGTCACAGGCTGTTCTCAGACAGTCTGAAGTGTAAATTCTCAAATATACTGTTCATTATTAATTACT
Source organism: Dermochelys coriacea (assembly GCF_009764565.3). NCBI lineage: Eukaryota > Metazoa > Chordata > Testudines > Dermochelyidae > Dermochelys > Dermochelys coriacea. Next base: position 95,034,434 of record NC_050070.1, on the reverse strand, counting down.
CACTCAGTTCTAAAGGAGAATATGTAAAGGACTAGCAAGCTAAACCATTTCAGATCTTTACAATCCAAGAACTAAGCATATGGATGATTTTATTTTTTAGGGCAGCAATTTGCTTACACCCCATTGTATAAATTAGTTTTTTAAATCTAAAACACTTCTAGATTTTATTGTTTGGCCAGATTTCATGAGAATCAGCTTTATGGGTAAAGAGCTGCCACTTGTTACATTAATGGTTCACAAATTCAAAGTATCAGTGGGCGTGTCTTCATCATCAAGTTATGATCGTTTGTTGTACAGCACTCCGATCTTTTCACCCCCATCTAAATCCCTCCTCTGTCTCCCTATTCTACATGGCATCAAGTTCAAGCTTCTTGTCCTCACTTTGAATGCCCTAGAAAATTCTCTGCATCTCTAATTATCTGTTCTTGTCTCTTACAAGCCCCACCCCTTCTGCTCCATCAATGATATAGGCTTTACTGTCCCATTTCTCTGCTTGTCCCATTAATGTCTACAGAAACCCTGAAAAAGACAATTCATTTTGCTGCTTTAGGAAGATTGGGCATTGGACATTTGATCCTGGCATTTCATTCAGAATGTTGCAGAATGTTAAGTCAGTGGTTAATAAAACATTGACCAGCCATAAAGCTGAAGGCCCTTACCTTTGCATATAGAACTGAGCTCAAGGAGGACAATTCTGCTGGATCATTTTGGCGCAGTTGGTTCCTGGCAGGAACTCACTGAAAAATGAACCAACAGGGAGCCATTGTGCTGGTACATCTAACCTGAAGTGTAGGAGGTCTCCTGTGTGGAAACCAGCCCTGACAGAACATGTCCATTCGGAATGTGAGCCCTGTAATAAAGGCAAAATGGGACTAACGTTGCTGTGCCAATCAGCACTGGTTGGCTGTGTGTACTTCAGTACACTGGAGAGTCCCCGTGTGAGCTGGTGAAGTTTCTTATTGCTGTGACATTAGAGGCACTGAGTCTGACTTTAACATTCATGTAGACGACAAGTAACCAGGAACATATAAGGCCGATTCAGGCTACATTTTTGTTGCAGTCTCCATAGGCCACACTTCAGGAACTCCCGTTCTAATTCTTTTTTTGGTTTGGTTTGTTTTTTGTTCTGAAATCAGCTTTAAAACTTTTTTTCTTCAGCCCTGCTCTATAAATCACATTTACACTTCAGTTATATTTTAACACATTTTATATATCTCAAACCCAGCTGTTGCTATCAAATGAATCCTAATTTATAAATGTTCCATATGTTTTCCTGCATACAGCATGTGTACTCTGCTAATACAATTGCATTCCTTACACATCTTCTAAATCATATTCATTTAATCTCCAGAAACTCCTGCTTCAATTATTGTAATGAAATTAACTATAGAAAAATCGGTCTTATACTAGGGTGACTAACCCATGAAATTTGATTTGAGATTTTATTATTCAAAATAGCCTAATCAGAAATGTGGCTATGTAAAGCCTTGTAATTTGAATTAAACAGCTTCAGCTATCCTTGACTCACAGATCTTTAAATCACATTTTTGGAGAGTTTTAGCTACAGGTATGTGCAAACACTTTCAAACCTTTTGAAACTTTTGAAAGATGTCCTCATGAGTACAACTTTAGGCTCTGATCCTACAATTATGCAGTGCTTAGCTTCATGCATCTGGTGTCTATAAATAAAAGTTTAGCAGATGCCTAAGTGTTTGCGGGATCAATGACTTTAATGGAACTCAAGCACATGCTTTGCTGAATTGAAGCCTCAGTGCCAGATCCCATAGACAGCTTTAATTCAAGCTTTTTCCATTCCACATATGGAATTGGAGCAGATTTTGATGCTCCATTATTTTGTGTTGAAGGGATGCACAGATACTGGTCCTTGGGACTCCAATTCTCACACAGAGGTTCTCCATTGAATTGGCATCACAGCATCTGCCATGGGCCATTTCCAACGGATATGGAATCAACATCATCTTAACCCTGGTCTACACTATGAGTTTAGGTCAAATTTAGCAGCATTAGATCGATTTAACCCTACACACATCCACATGACCAAGCCTGTTTTGTTGACTTTAAGGGCTCTGAAAATCAATTTCTGTACTCCTCCCCGGCAAGGGGAGTAGTGCTAAAATCAACCTCACAGGGTCGAATTTGGGGTAGTGTGGACGCAATTTGACGGTATTGGTCTCAGGGAACTATCCCAGAGTGCTCCATTCTGACTGCTCTGGACAGCACTCTCAACTCAGATGCACTGGCCAGGTAGACAGGAAAAATCCCGGGAACTGGATCCACCAGTGCTTGCAGCACCATTGAAAAGTACCCCTTGCAGTTTATGTACTGGCTGCTCTGGTGGTCCGGTCCCAAGATAGGGATATGCGTTCCGTCTATCACCCCACCACATTAAGGAATCCCATTGCAGCAAAGCCATCTAGTATGACCGGCACGTTTCCCAGAGTCACTACCTTTGATAGCAGCAGCTCAGTGATTGCGTTGGCTACTTGGACCACACAGCCCCCATAATAGATTTGCCCAATCCTGACTGACTGGTAGCTGTCTGGCATTGCAAGCTTCCAGAGGGCTATCGCCACTCGCTTCTGAACTGTGAGGGTTTCTCTCATCTTGGTATTCTTGCGCTTCAGGGCAGAGGAAAGTAAGTCACAAAATTCCATGGAAGTGCCCGTATGCGTGTGAAAGTTTCACAGCCACTGGGAATCATCCCAGACCTGCAACACTATGCAGTCCCAGCAGTCTGTGGTTGTTTCCTGGGCCCAGAATCGGCGTTCCACAGCATGAGCCTGCCCCATTGCCACCAGGATTTCCAAATTGCTGGGGCCTGTACTTTGAGAGAAGTCTGTGTCCATGTCCTCATCACTCTCGTCACCATGCTGCCGTCGCCTCCTCGCCTGCTTTTGCAGGTTCTTTTTCTAAACATACTGAAGGATAATGCACGAGGTGTTTACAATGCTCATAACTGCCGCGGTGTTCTGAGTGGGTTCCATGCTTGCTGTGGTATGGCATCTGCTGGAGAGCAGAGTTGCAGTGGAAGCAGTGGATGACGATGGTTAGCAGGCCTACTGCACCATCTGCTGCCAGCAGAACCAGGACACAACAGTGGTGGTGTCAGTGAACTGAACTGAGCTGAGCCATATGCACGCTTGCCATGGTATGGCACCTGTAGGAGAGCAGGAAAGCAGAGTTGCAGTGGAAGTGGGAGGCCATGACAGCCAACATGGAGAAATTCACTATTGAGACAAGAGCAGGAGAGCAGAGTTGCAGCGGAAGTGGTGGTTTGATGATGACAGTTAGCAGTCCTACTGCACCATCTGCTGAAAGCAGTATGGCGTCCGCACGGAAAAAAGACGTGAAACAATTGTCTGCCATTGCTTTCATGGAGGGAGGGGTGACTGATGACATGTATCCAAAACCACCTGTGACAATGTTTTTGCCCCATCAGGCATTGGGAGCTTAACTCAGAATTCCAATGAGAAGCAGAGACTGCGGGAACTGTGGGATAGCTACCCACAGTGCACTGCTCCATGAATCGATGCTAGCCACGGTACTGTGGACGCACTCCGCTGACTTAATGTGCTTAGGGGACACACACACAATCGACTATATAAAATCGCTTCCTAAAAAATCGACTTCTATAAATTCGACCTAATTTCATAGTGTAGACATACCCTTAGTATGACAACCCAGTTCAGGATTTATTTGAGCTGTATCCTTCCCATACTGTTATATGGCTGCGAAACATGGACACTACACTGCTCAGACTAGTCAAAGCTGGAGGCTTTCCACACAAAATCTCAATGTCATATATTGGGCATAAAGTGGAATGACTTCATCTTTGATGCAAATATTTATGGTCGCTCGGGTCTACAGACTACTGGGGCCATTGTCCATAGGTGGCGCCTTACGCTTTTTGGACATATCACAAGGATGCCACAAGACATTCTAGCGAACGCTGTTCTCCGGGAGGCTTGTAACATCTGGGACAAAATTCCACCAAGCAAGGGATGGAGGTGGCCCAGAGGGAGACCCCCTATTACATGGGTTCATCGAGTCTGTTCAGATGTTGGACTCTCAGGCCGTCAAGCATTTGCAGTTGCGCAGGAATGGATAAATTGTCTGGCTAAGCGTTGAAGAGAGAGAGAGAGACACTATGGGTATCTGCAGGAGGGATTGATGATTCACTTGCGATATAGAATCATTTATAGTCAGATATTATAGTGATGAGAGACATAAGAACGTATACAATACTGGAAGTAGCAACGGCTAAAGAAAATCAAAATATCAAGCTAAGCTCAGCATTTTGGGTGGTCATCTTGTTGCGTCCCCAAGTTACGCAAGGATGCAGAGGTTGCAGCAGTTTGTAGCAGGGCTTTGGAGCAGAGCCCGGAGCTGGAGCACAGAGCAGCTCCAAAGCAGTGGAGCTGCAGGTTTTGGCCTGGAGCTGGAGCACAGGCAGTGGGGATAAGATATAGTAGTTCCAGTCCCTAAGCAAGCCCATGGCCAAGTAAAACTGTATGTGTATATACAATGGGTTGAGATGAGGAAAGAACACAGCTCTGCTGTTTCCTGGCTCCAGTCTTATAAATGCTGTCATTTTGAAGAGAGCAGCATGGAAACTCTTACTGATGTAACAAAATAAAAAGAAGCACATAGGTCCCTCTGGAAATACCTGATACAATTTCCTGCTTTTCAGAAGAAAGGTTTTTTATGGTGGAGGGGGGATCAAAAATAAACTTGTTAAATATTTAACTGTAATTTGTTCAACACAATTTTGGTTCTATCCAAATATAAAAAAATATGCAATAAAGCTACCAAAAATAGTAGGCCTCATGATAAAAAAACATGTATGGGCTATCCCTTCCCCTGTATGTCAGAATACTAATTTCCTCTGCTTAGACCCCATGTAAAACCAGAACTCTCTAGCCCCTTTCTCTTACACAGCCATATCTCCTGACATCTATATCAAATACCAATATTTTGGCAACAATTAATGTAATTGCCATGTCTCCCAAGGTTTCTGTTCTTCTTTTCCTTAAGTCACTCCACTTCAGAATTTTCCTTTTGTCCAATGGATTTTTTTTTACCCCTTTTCTCCATCTAAATTTTCATCCTCCTCAATCCTCCACTTCTGTCCCATTCCAGTGTTCTTATTGTATGTGCAGCACTGCTAGACATGGTACTTATTAAAGGCCTCCTCCACATAACTTATTCTATTTAGATTTTACCATTTGTGTAATAAAGGGTAACTGCAATGTATTTGCTCTTCTCTTTCCATTTGTAGATGACATCCTTTACTTCCTAAATCTCATCTTCCATAGCCTCCTTCATTTTTATCATATTATCACAGTCTCCTCTTTTCTAAGAGCAACAGACCTAATAGGCCAAATTCACTTCAGTTATAAATCCAAAGCAGTGGAGTTATATCTAGGATTAATTTGGTTTAATTTCATTATCCATTCACCATACCATCATTTTGATTACTCTGTGCTGCCCAGGCCATTACAGATCCTATCTTATCCTTCCTATCATAGAGCTTCCATTATCTAATACATTGATGAAATAGTCAGTCTTCAATCAAAATCCTTAGTAACAAATATTTAGGGAAGCATTTTAAACGCTCCCTATGCTTCTTAAGGACAGAGAAATTACTGTCCAAGCAAGAGCCAGCCCTATCAAACCCTAAATCTAAACAGTATGGCCATCTCTAGCCCAAACATCAACTCAGACAAGCAGTCATCCCATGGGCTTGTAGGGGATTACCCCGACACAATCTGCACCTGTTCAAATTAATGTAGTATGAAATTATTGTAATACAAATTAGTTCTAATTAATGCAGATGACTTTCAAAGAGCCTTTTCCCTTTTGGTAAATGTACCCTAGTATCAAAATACCTGAGTAAGTATTCTAAATGGGGACTGAGAAAAAAATATCCAAGTATGCTAAGCAGGCTGCAGAGCTGAGCAGTACAAATTGGGCTATTTGAAAGATGGAAGGGGAGAAAGAGAAAGCACTAGTTGAACTTGATTCGAGTTATTTATACAAAACCAGGCTCTTTATGCTATTTTTAGCTGGAAGACAATCAGGCATAACACGTTTATTTCACTTTTTTTTTCATTTACATGGACCATCGTGGTTTAAAAGGGAGGAAAAAAAGAACAGAGCACAAAAGCAATTGAGTCTTCTCCCATCTCATTGAAAACGAGATTAATCCTGTCTCTGTCATACAGGGCAATGATACTTGGCAGCCAAATATATTGATCTCTCTGATTGCTTTTGCTTTAAACTTTTTACTCATGATTTTCTATTGGATACTCATGTGCTGTTTCCTATATTGTGGGTTACATCAGTGTTTGCTTTGGCATACAAGACCAGAAGTGTTCTCCCATGCATGGTCCAAGGAGCAAGCAAAGAAGGACCCAGCAAGTGTTTTTATTTAGATTGCCTACAGAGTAGTTCTTCAATGTTTTCTTTCAATCACTTAATCAGACAGAACTGCTTTTCCTGGATGATTTACCCTCCAACACCCCAATCAACTAAGTCTTGAGGGCCAAAGAGTTTCAGTCTATAAACTGCCAGTGGTTTGTAGAACATAGTTTGGGGGGCTTACAAGATTTTCCTAGAAGATACAACCTTCAGGATTCATTTCAGCAAAGCATTTAAGCATGTTGTTAAGTCCATCTCTAAACCTTACTGATTTAATGGGATTTAAGCACATGTTTATGGTTATGTGCTCAAGTGCTTTGCTGAAGTTGGACCTAAAGATTTTGCCATACAAGATTCCTGTCCCTAAAGGTATAACCAAAGAGAGTAGCAATGGGAAATTGCATCTCCACTGCAAGACCCATCACCTATAGAGTCCCAGAAGAATCAATTCTCTCTCCAGTCCTATTCAGCATCTACATACAGCTGCTAGTTGGACGGATCAGACCACACAGACTTAAGTGCCAGCAATACGCAGACAACACATGATTCTGCCTATCTTTCACCATGCAAGTCCATCACTACCAAGATGGTTCATTGCTTGGATGGGAACAGCTCATGTATGAAAAATAGCTGGTTGAAGCTGCACCTGAGCAAGACAGAGATTCTGTTGGTGGGTTGAGCTACTTTGCTCCATGGCTGCACACTCTTCAGTCTCCTTTGGTTTATGGTACACACCTACAATTGGCCAATTGATTCTGTAGTTTAGGAATGCTTCTGGATTCTCACTGACCCAGCACTCTCACATAGTAGTATCCATGAATAACACTTTCTACCATCACCAGGTGGCTAGCAGACTCCATCCCATCCTGGTGGACTATGACCTGGCCTCCGTTATGGATCTTGTCATCACCTCTCAGCTGGATTACAGGAATGCATTAAATCAGTGCATGGAGTCATCAACCCTTAGGAAAACTCCACTATGTACAGAATGCTGCAGCACATCTCTTCAGCATCACTGGCTACCAGGACCCAAACCAAGCTTGTCTCTGCTCCCTCCACTGGCTTCCCATAGATTATCAAGTCAAGCTCAAGGTCTTGGTCCCTATCTTCAGGGTACTCAATGTCCTGGGTCCAGCATATCTAAAAGACCAACTAAAACATGGGATGAAGACCATGGTCAACAACACTGCCTTTCAGGCACAATGGAACTTCTTAGCATGTGCAGAAGACAGCATTCTTGGGGTGTCCAAAACTGTGGAATGAAATCCTTCCACCCAAAGAATTAATGACCATCACAGACTTCACAGCTTCCTGCCCCTAGTACAAGGTGCACGTCTTTGCCTTTACTTTCTATATAAATGCACAGCAGGGTATACACACACACACACATGCATGCACAGAAAAAATACCAAAACAAAAACAGTACATAACACGCACAATTCTCCCCTTAGAAAGGGTATGAGAGAAAGAATGAACCACACATCACAGACATTAGTCACGTAATTTAATGCACTACTGAAAAGCACTCAGATACTGTGGTGATGAAGCCAGTATAGGAACCTATATAGGGTAGAATTAATCAGACTTTGTGTCATATCTGTGGTATAGAGTTACCAATAAGACTTTATATGTTAAATTCTAAGCAGGACCCTTGAAAACAACAGTTAGGATTTTATGATTGTCATGAAGTTTAACCAGCTACAGGTACCTGCATTGATGAATGTTAGCTCAGTAACTCCTGAATTATCGAAGTTCTCTGTCCATCTGCTGTGACTATGACCTCTTCCAACTTCTCTATAAGTTGTGAACATTTTCTTTTTTTAGCTCTGCCTGCATAATCTTATTACAACCTGACACCACACAGTGAAATTCATCTGTCTTATTTCTTATGCACAACTCCACACAAATGGATTTTCCCCCATTGCATTTATTAAATATAGACAGGGAGGGAAGAGGGAGTAGCTATATCCTCAGAGATACATGCACCACCAGCTAATCTTTCTGTAAATTGGTACTTCTGCTTTGATACAAATTGGATCCCACACAAAGTGAGCTGAGCTTTGAAGGACACATGCTGGAAAAGAAGATTTTTTTCCCCCAGAAACATGTTCCAAAGGGCCCATATTTGCATTCTTCAAGGGAACTTTCATAGGGTTTTTGGTGTGTTATTAAGGACTCACAGATCTGCTCAAATGTTTCAGGAAAAACAATCAGCTTTTGGTATTCAGTTCTGTTTTAGGTAAACACTTGTAGTGATTGCTGAACCTTCATTGATTTAAATATTGATTTAATATTTAATAAGAACCCAAGAGAGGTGGCTGATGCTGTTTTTCCAGCTCAGCTGGAAATTGGAGTTGAATACAGCCCTTCTTTTGATATTTCTGCACTTCTGCTTTCACTCTTCATTAGTTATTGTGCGTGATGGAGGAAGGAGAAGTGGTTTGGGTGGATTTTCTCAAAAGTGACCTCCTGTTCTTGAAAATTTTCAGAAGATCATAGAAACCAAGTGCAAACATATTTCCCGCTAATTTTCTTGCTACATTTTGGTGGCTCCATTTAAAACAGAGCAATAAAAAGTGTTGATTTCCTTTGTGTCCTGTGTTTTCCTCAACAAACACAAGAGCAGTTCTTAATTCTTACTAGTGTGCATATATAGGATTTGTTTATATGGTGGAGTAATGAGCACTGGGGATGTGATTTCTAAAGCATGCTGTGTTGCACATTAATAGGTCCTTGTAGACCCCCTGCTGATGTGCACCAAATATTCCCTATTGCACTTGGGAACGTTTAGTGTGCAACTGCAGGGTCTACATGGACCAACTAATATGCACCATGTGAGTGCGCTTTAGAAATCACATCCCTGGTATGCATTACTCCACTGTATGATGATCCTTTCAGTCCTGAGGCAGAACTGGAATGGGGCAGTTATAGGTAGGTATGTCATACCCACCCTTCTCATTGGTGCTGGTAAAATTCCCATTGACGTCAATAGGGCTAGAATTTCACCTTAGGAGTTCAGATGTTATTTTTGCAGATTCAAACCCCAAGTCATTTCCACCTCTCTATATTGTGCTTTAGCAGAACACTCTTTCCCCAGCCCTTTTCCATATATGATAATCTGACATTCAGTTTAGTTAGGTTTCAGATGCATCCGATGAAATGAGCTGTAGCTCACGAAAGCTTATGCTGCAATAAATTTGTTAGTATCTAAGGTTCCACAAGTACTCCTTTTCTTTCAGTTTAGTTAGACTCATTTATATTGCAAAAGGGCTGAAGTGCAGTTGGCTGTTTCAGATGTGACTGTGTGTAAATGTGCTAATTTTAAAGACAACTTTCTTGCTAAGATAAAGACATTAGGATCTGCATTTTACATTGGGAATTACATGCAAGTTTATCAAGGAGTGACTACTAGATAAAAAACAATTGCCAAATCTATTGTACTATTTCCCAACAATCACCCCAAAAAAAGTATTGTGCTAGTAAATGGTGCAATAAATTGACACATTTTAAGAGAATGAAATGATGCAGCTTCCCTGCAGCTTTCGGCATTCTGAATCATTAGTTATTATGGTCTTGAGCCTGCCATTAAAAAGATACATTTTACTGGTTTTGCTTTATTAGCATAATCCAGAAGATTTCAAGGATGTAACAAACCTTGGCTATAGTTTGTGCGATCTGCTTCATTTATTTTTTGTGTATAGTTAGAAAGCAGAACACAGAAAGGCTAGACTCATTAAAAATATCTGAAGAAACTCTTATGAATGAATGGGGCTTTTAAATGATATTGTGTAATACAAGGCCAGTTTTATTATTGAAAGTATTTTGAAGTAATCAAATGAGAGGAAGTATTGGGTTTTCAAACTCTGGGACAATCCTCACCTTGTGTAAATTGGTATAGCTCCATTGCAGTCAATAAAGCTATACTGATTTACACCAGCTCAGGATCTGGCCCATCTGAACAAAGAATTAACATAATCAAAGCTTTGAAGCATGTCTTTATTCTGAAATTCTTTCTGTGCACATGTGCCCTTTAAATATGACATTTCTTGTGTAGATCTTAGCAAGATTATGGTTATTTTAGTTCTGGAGAATGAAACATAAAGGTACTATTGATTGATTGATCTCACTTATCTCATTTAAAGTTAAAATGCATATATATATACACACACACACGCACATAAAGCATCCTTGCAACTCTCCAGGGTTTCCATTAATGCCAGCTAAAGGAAAGATTTCTTGACCTGTGACTGTAGCTTCTAAAACTGTGATTCAACAACATTTTCAGACTTAGCAGTTTGCCATTTGGATTTGTGCCAGACACAGCAACTGATCTAAAACTTCCTGTTTCTCAATTTGATGTTTTAAACAAAGTTTGCCAATTAAAAATATAGGAATAAATACTATTCTTTCTTATACTGGTGTAAATCCAGAATAACTATGGACTTAAGTGGAGTTACCCCTCATTACCCTGGGGTAAATCTAAACAGAATACAGCTCATCATATAGATTACATAAAACAACCATTGACTCCAAAGTCCCAAACAGAACTGTTCCAGGTTGAAAATAGCCTAATCTGGGGTGTCATTACTTATTCAGACACAGTGCTAAGCGTTTGTCATTCTGAAGCCTTTATTTGTTTCCCAGATAAGATTGCTCAGATTCTGCCTTGTTGACTTCCTCCATGGTAGAAGGACCTTGCTGAAAATTGACGTACAGAAAAATCTTCTCAGCTTGTTTCAGAGTAGCAGCCATGTTAGTCTGTATCCGCAAAAAGAAAAGGAGGACTTGTGGCACCTTAGAGACTAATTTGTATGCTCAAATAAATTTGTTAGTTTCTAAGGTGCCACAAGTCCTCCTTTTCTTTTTTCTCAGCTTGTGTTTCAGCTAGCATTGATTTGGACTGCAACTTCCAATTTTGGCCAATTCCACTTAGATCCCAACCAATGAAACATCACATCACACATGGCTCAGTGGTGCTATATCTTGTTCAGCAATCATAAACAAATGAAAGAGAATGAGATCTCTGATATTAAAGTGGTGGCCATATGCACGCCTTTTATTATAGGTGTGTCAGCATTTCCCTTAAAAAGGCCATTCACAGGGGGTTTACAGTTTGCATTTGTTTGTATCACATACCTTTGATATTGCTGCCCTGAGACATGGTATCTTATTTCACTGGGGTCTTGGTCCATAGGTGACTCGGATTCTTTTCTGTCCAATTGTCCTTACCTTAGCTATAAAGGTTGGAATATTAGTCAAACAACCTTCCCTCAATTCAACCAGATATGGGACTGATCCTGTTCCTACAGAAGATGGTGCAAAAACATTAACAGAAGTCAATGGGAGCAGAATCAAGCTCATTGCAAGCAGCTACCATCAAACCTGAACCTTTGATGAATTGCCATGATGAAGGAACAGTGCAATCATTAACCCACATATCTCTCCACTCTCCCCTCCCACAGGACTCATGCCTTAACTCCCTCTTCTTCTTGACAGCATTGCCTCAAAGTCCTGTCTTCTCTGAGGTTCCTTTCTCTTGCAGCTCTAGGGATCCACAACATATCTGCTAACTGTATTTCCTGTGGTTCGCTAAAACACAGTTTTAACTTTCAGCTGGACTCTGGTTTTTCTTGTATCTCAGAGGTCACTTCACTGGCAGCAAGTTCCGTCTAGATAAGTTCCTTTGGTAAGAGTTATGGCTCTCCGCAGCAATATGCAAGTGGTCAGATAATACAAATTAGAATTGAACCTAGTCCTGTTAATTAGCCAAGCAGTTATTTGCTTCATTATGTTGCTAATTAGCATACAGATAATTGAAGTGAGCTGTAGCTCACGAAACCTTATGCTCAAATAAATATGTTAGTCTCTAAGGTGCCACAGGTACTCCTGTTCTTTTTGAGGATACAGACTAACACGGCTGCTACTCTGAAACCAGATAAATGAATGTCACCAAAGTAACCTTGTTTGAATGTCACTATAGTAACCTGAAGGATACTATGGTGTTATTCTAGTTTCCTCTCAAGACCTGTTTAGACTTGCAGAAGTTTATTGTAACTGATCTGAAGCTATACTTATTCTTTTTTATTGGTCTTTTCTTCTCCCCAATGACACTATGGTTATCTAAAGAGCAACCCAGACCTTTTTTTTTTTTGGTAAACCCAAAATAGCAGAATAAATGGACATGATATGTGATGTTCTTGGACAACAGCTGGCTATTTGTCAGCCTGGTAGACAATATCCAACCATTAATTTAGAAAATATTCACTCTGGACTTTCAGCCTGTGTCCAAAATGTACAAAAATAACCATATTTTAATATGGCTGTAGCCCATTTGTGTTATCATGGCTTTTTTCTTGCTTATGAGGACTGAAAAAAAAGGCATGTTACAAATATACTAAAGAATTATGTTTTAATCCTGCTAGATATCCAACACTGATCTGATTCTGATCCAACACTGGTGAAAATCAGAAGTAGCTCCACTTAAATCAATTGAGTGTCATCAATATAAATGAGATCAGAATCAAGCCTCTAGTCTAATATAGGGGTCTTTAATGTGGTCGTAACATGTCCACACTGGCAAAAGAAAAAAATATGGTAGAAGCACAAAAATATTGAAATGTTGTGGGGCAGATCCTCAGTTGGTGTACATCAGCATAGCTCCAGTGAAGTCAGTGGTGCTATGTGCAATTACACCAGCTGAATATCTGGGCCACTTATTTTTGGAGTGTAGACACTGAGTGAGTTCTTGGCCTTACTGAAGTCAATGTGAGTTTTGCCATAGACTTCAGGATTTCACCCTTTAAATACAATAAGGTTCTTTCTCACTCATGGTTTCCTGAAAAAAAGTGTTTTTCATGATACCTGGGGCCAGCACTAAGGTCAGTCTATCAGTGGAAACCTGATAGAAACAAAGAAACTAAAAGGTCTACAGACTTTAGGTTTACAAAGATTTACTAGGTTTACAAAGGTTTCAGGATTAAAGATGACTTGGAGAGGGGGGGAAAAGGGTTTATGTCCTTTTTTTGCTGCTTTATGTTAGGGCAGTCAATTAATTGCAGTTAACTCGCGATTAACTCAAAAAATGAATTGTGATTAAAAAATTAATCACGATTAATTGCAGTTTTAATCACACTGTTAAGGAATAGCATACCAACTGAAATTTATTAAATATTTTGGATGTTTTTCTATATTTTCATATATATTGATTTCAATTACAACACAGAATACAAAGTGTATATTATTTTTATTACAAATATTTGCACTGTAAAAATGAAAAACCCCCAAAAGAAATAGTATTTTTAATTCACCTCAGACAAATACTGTAGTGCAATCTCTTTATCATGAAAGTGCAACTTACAAATGTAGAATTTTTTTGTTACATAACTGCACTCATAAACAAAACAATGTAAAACTTCAGAGCCTATAAGAACAACTAGGCATCCAGTGGCACCTTAAAGACTAACCGATTTATTTGGCCATAAGCTTTTGTGGGTAAAAAACCCTCTTCTTCAGATGCATCAGAGCCTACAAGTCCACTTAGTCCTACTTCTTGTTCAGCCAGTCGCTACGACAAACAAGTTTGTTTACATTTACAGGAGATAATGCTGCCCTCTTCTTATTTACAATGTCACCAGAAAGTGAGAACAGGCATTTGCATGGGACTTTTGTAGCCAGCATTGCATATGCATTTGCATTGCAAATATGCACAGCATATTTGTGCCAGATATGGTAAACATTTGTATGCCCCTTCATGATTTGGCCACCATTCCAGAGGACATGCTTCCATGCTGATGACACTCATTTAAAAAAATGCATTAATTAAATTTGTGACTGAACTCCTTGAGGGAAAATTGTATGTCCCCTGTTCTGTTTTACTCACATTCTGCCATATATTTCATGCTATACCAAGTTGGATGATGACCCAGCACATGTTGTTTGTTTTAAGAATACTTTCACTGCAGATTTGACAAAACGCAAAGAAGGTACCAATGTGAGATTTCTAAAGATAGCTACAGCACTCAACTCAAGGTTTAAGAATCTGAAGTGCCTTCCAAAATCTGAGAGGAATGAGGTGTGGAGCATGCTTTCAGAAGTCTTAAAAGAGCAACACCCCTCAGCAGAAACTACAGAACCCAAACCACCAAAAAATCAACCTTCTGCTGGTGGCGTCTGACTCAGATAATGAAAATGAACATGCGTCAGTCCACACTGCTTTGGATTGTTATCGAACATAACTGTCACCAGCATGGACGTCTGTCCCATGGAATGTTGGTTGAAGAATGAAGGGACATATGAATCTTTAGCGCATCTGGCACATAAATATCTTGCAACATTAGCTACAACAATGCCATGAGAATGCTTGTTCTCACTTTCAGGTGACATTGTAAACAAGAAGTGGGCAGCATTATCTCCTGCAAATGTAAACAAACTTGTTGGTCTGAGAAATTGGTTGAACAAGAAGTAGGACTGAGTGGACTTGCAGGCTCTGAAATTTTACATTGTTTTATTTTTGAATGCAGTTTTTTTGATACATAATTCTACATTTGTAAGTTCAACTTTCATGATAAAGAGATTGCACTACAGTACTTTTATTAGGTGAATTGAAAAATATTATTTCTTTTGTTTTTTTTACAGTGAAAATACTTGTAATCAAAAATAAATATAAAGTGAGCACTGTATACTTTGTATTCTGTGTTGAAATTGAAATCAATATATTTGAAAATTTAGAAAACATACAAAAATATTTAAATAATGGTATTCTATTATTGTTTAACAGTGCAATTAATTGTGATTTTTTTAATTGTGGAATTAATAACAATTTTTTAAAAAACTCTTGACAGCCTTTATTTATATCCAAAGAAGATCTGAAAGTTATGGGGTTTAAAATTTCCTGATGCTTGTTTTTTTACATTTTAAGTTCAGTTCCTGTTTAGCCTGGAAGACTATAATGAAATGAGAACTAGTGAAATGGCATCACAGAAAGCATGAGAATGTAAGCTGAGCAACTGAGAGGGGAAGGAACTTTCAGTCAAACTGTTTAAAAGTCTTGGTTTTAGGTTTGTTTTTGTTAGCACTGGGATGTATAGGTGTTGCTTTAATACAAATAAATAATTTTAGTCAAGCCAAACCCGACACTAGAAATATTGTTCTACAAGAAAGTGTTGAATGTTTTGCTAAAATATAATTTCCTCTTGTTTGGTGGATATTTAATTAGCAAAACAGTGAAGAGCAAGGCACTTAAAGGTGAGCCAAGTACAATATTCAGGTTCTCCTGGAGACAGGTGTTGAAAGATGCTTAGCAATATTTAATATTCCCTGTGAGTGAAAGTAAATAGGATCAACCAACAGAAAGATGCCAATGTATCTACAGGACAGCTATAATTGCCTGGGTTGCTGCCCTTTCTATTGATTCAGTGTAATGAATATTTTATTTACACAGGGCATGTTTACACGAATTGCATATGACTATGAAAAGTTACCATTGTTAAAAGGAATTGATGGTCAGTTTTCAATACTGGCCTCAATTTTATCTAGTATTTGCACCTACCAAATTTTCAAAGGACAATAATTCTTCCATGGTAATTAATAAGGAACAGGTGTATAACCAAGAATTGGAAAAACAGGCGTAGTGTAGCCCCATGCCAGCCTTCAGGAAAGTTCAAACATTATACACACATTTGTATGTCAGAAGTATTGGAGCACAAAGCATGAAAAACAACAAATGAGGTCAAATGTAAGCTGTTGGGTGCTCAGCACTTTACAAAATAGGGCCATTTAGTTGGGTGCTCAAATATGGATATAGAAGCTTAATGGTAGGCACTACTTTTGAAAATCATAGTTATCTTTTATGTCCTCCACTTTCATCCTTCCCATCATCATCATCATCATCATTTCCATCTCACTAGCATAGTAAGGACCACTTCTCATTCTCAAAAATGGGTCAGTTATAAAGTTTTTAAAAAAATTCAATTCTGAGAGAAGAACATATCTAGTAAATTTCAGCTCCAAAATCCCAACACTGAAAAGTGACTACAAGCACCTGAAAATGTTCCCTTAAAAGTGAAGCGTTTGTATACTCTACATGCATACTTTTTAATTGCTGCAAAAGCTCACTAATTTTCAGGTTGCTAATCCACATTTTCAATCTGATTTTTATCTTGGTTACGTCCCCCTCATTTCACAGTTTTCTGATTGTTGTTTCTCATAATTTCATTAGCCAATTTAAGCTACTCACAGGAAAAGTCTAGACTGGCTTTTTTGTATCTCCCCATTCCTGATATGGATTCTGATTATGCAGTGACAAATGTTACTGAAGAAATTTAGGCACAAATTTTCTGAACTCTAATCAGAGCCCAGTTAGGATGGAAAAGAAAAACAATAAAAAAAACAAAAACTTCAACATTATCTTGTCTGTCATTAAAAAAAAAAGTTAAGCAGTAAATTAGAGATGCTTCCTCTGGGCCCTATTCTAAGCCTAGTGAAGTCAATGGAAGGACTTTCATTGGCTACAGTGGTCTCTGAATCAGGGCCTTAGGATATGGAGGGAGGTCTTGGGGAAGCGACCTTTGACTGACATTCACCTTACTCAGACCTTAAAACACCATGCTTCCAAATCTCAATGCCTGGGAACCTGCTGATGTTATAAGAACATAAGAATGGCCATACTGGGTCAGACCAAAGGTCCATCCAGCCCAGTATCCTGTCTACCGATAGTGGCCAATGCCAGGTGCCCCAGAGGGAGTGAACCTAACACGTTATGATCAAATGATCTCTCTCCTGCCATCCATCTCCACCCTCTGACAAACAGAGGCTAGGGACACCATTCCTTACCCTTCCTGGCTAATAGCCATTAATGGACTTAACCTACATGAATTTATCCAGTTCTCTTCTAAACCCTGTTATAGTCCTAGCCTTCACAACCTCCTCAGGCAAGGAGTTCCACAGGTTGACTGTGCGCTGAGTGAAAAAGAAGTTCCTTTTATTTGTTTTAAACCTGCTACCCATTACTTTCATTTGGTGGCCCCTAGTTCTTATATTATGGGAACAAGTAAATAATTTTTCCTTATTCACTTTCTCCACACCACTCATGATTTTATATACCTCTATCATATCCCCCCTTAGTCTCATCTTTTCCAAGCTGAAAAGTCCTAGCCTTTTTAATCTCTCCTCATATGGGCCCCATTCCAAACCCCTAATCATTTTAGTTGCCCTTTTCTGAATCTTTTCTAATGCCAGTATATCCTTTTTGAGATGAGGGGACCACATCTGTATGCAGTATTCAAGATGTGGGTGTACTATGGATTTTTATAAGGGCAATAAAATATTCTCTGTCTTATTCTCTATTCCTTTGTTAACGATTCCTAACATCCCATCTGCTTTTTTGACTGCCACTGCACACTGCATGGACGTCTTCAGAGAATTATCCATGATGATTCCAAGATCTTTCTCCTGATTAGTTGTAGCTAAATTAGCCCCCATCATATTGTATGTATAATTGGGGTTATTTTTTACAATGTGCATTACTTTACATTTATCCACATTAAATTTCATTTGCCATTTTGTTGCCCAATCACTTAGTTTTGTGAGATCTTTTTGAAGTTCTTCACAGTCTGCTTTGGTCTCAATTATCTTGAGCAGTGTAGTATCATCTGCAGACTTTGCCACCTCACTGTTTACCCCTTTCTCCAGATCATTTATGGATAAGTTGAATAGGATTGGTTCTAGGACTGACCCTTGGGGAACACCACTAGCTACCCCTCTCCATTCTGAAAATTTACCATTTATTCCTATCCTTTCCTCCCTGTCTTTTAACCAGTTCTCAATCTATGAAAGGATCTTCCCTCTTATCCCATGGCAACTTAATTTACGTAAGAGCCTTTGGTGAGGGACCTTGTGAAAGGCTTTCTGGAAATCTATGTACACTATGTCCACTGGATTCTCCTTGTCCACGTTTGTTGACCCCCTCAAAGAACTCTAATAGATTAGTAAGACATGATCTCCCTTTACAGAAACCATGTTGACTTGCACAACAATTTATGTTCTTCTATGTGTTTGACAATTTTATTCTTTACTATTGTTTCAACTAATTTGCCTGGTACTGACATTAGACTTACCAGTCTGCAATTGCCAGGATTACCTCTAGAGCCCTTCTTATATATTGGTATTACACTAGCTATCTTCCAGTCATTGGGTACAGTAGCTGATTTAAAGGACAGGTTACAAACCATAGTTAATAGTTCTGCAGTTTCACATTTGAGTTCTTTCAGAACTCTTGGGTGAATGCCGTCTGGTCCCGGTGACTTGTTACTGTTAAGTTTCTCAATTAATTCCAAAACCTCTTCTAGTGTCACTTCAATCTGTGACAATTCCTCAGATTTGTCACCTACATAAGATGGCTCAGGTTTGGGAATCTCCCTAACATCCTCAGCCATGAAAACTGAAGCAAAGAATTCATTTAGTTTCTCTGCGATGACTTTATCATCTTTAAGTGCTCCTTTTGTATCTCGATAGTCCAGGGGCCCCACTGGTTGTTTAGCAGGCTTCCTGCTTCTGATGTTCTTCTGATCTAAGAAATATTTTGTTATTGCCTTTTGAGTTTTTGGCTAGCTGTTCTTCAAACTCCTTTTTGGCTTTTCTTATTACATTTTTACATTTGATTTGGCAGTGTTTATGCTCTTTTCTATTTACCTCACTAGGATTTGACTTCTACTTTTTAAAAGATGCCTTTTTATCTCTCACTGCTTCTTTTACATGGTTGTTGAGCCATGGTGGCTCTTTTTTAGTTCTTTTACTGTGTTTTTTAATTTGGGGTATACATTTAAGTTGAGCCTCTATTATGGTGTCTTTGAAAAGTGTCCATGCAGCTTGCAAGGATTTTACTCTAGTCATCGTACCTTTTAATTTCTATTTAACTAACTTCCTCATTTTTGCATAGCTTCCCTTTCTGAAATTAAATGCCACAGAGTTGGGCTGCTGAGGTCTTATTCCCACCACAGGAATGTTAAATGTGCTTCCCTTCAAAGAGTTTCCCTTCAAAGAACAGAACAAGTGTACTTCTTAGCAAGAAAAATCTTAATAAATATGCCATTTAAGGTAAGTAGATGTGGCAACCATGTTGGGACTCCTTCAAGTGACTTCATTATCCTACACTTCCCCCACATCACAGTCAGGAGGGAAAAAAATCAGGCCTGATTTGTGAGGTCCTACAAGTAAACTCAAGCACATTTTCACAGTTGTGTAGAATCAGTGGAAGACAATGATCAGGCAGGTGTTGCTTTTTTCCACATTAGCCTCCACTTCACTGATTCCAACAGATCATAGAATCATAGAATCATAGAATATCAGGGTTGGAAGGGACCCCAGAAGGTCATCTAGTCCAACCCCCTGCTCAAAGCAGGACCAAGTCCCAGTTAAATCATCCTAGCCAGGGCTTTGTCAAGCCTGACCTTAAAAACCTCTAAGGAAGGAGATTCTACCACCTCCCTAGGTAACGCATTCCAGTGTTTCACCACCCTCTTAGTGAAAAAGTTTTTCCTAATATCCAATCTAAACCTCCCCCATTGCAACTTGAGACCATTACTCCTCGTTCTGTCATCTGCTACCATTGAGAACAGTCTAGAGCCATCCTCTTTGAAACCCCCTTTCAGGTAGTTGAAAGCAGCTATCAAATCCCCCCTCATTCTTCTCTTCTGCAGACTAAACAATCCCAGCTCCCTCAGCCTCTCCTCATAAGTCATGTGCTCTAGACCCCTAATCATTTTTGTTGCCCTTCGCTGTACTCTTTCCAATTTATCCACATCCTTCTTGTAGTGTGGGGCCCAAAACTGGACACAGTACTCCAGATGAGGCCTCACCAGTGTCGAATAGAGGGGAACGATCACGTCCCTCGATTTGCTCGCTATGCCCCTACTTATACATCCCAAAATGCCATTGGCCTTCTTGGCAACAAGGGCACACTGCTGACTCATATCCAGCTTCTCGTCCACTGTCACCCCTAGGTCCTTTTCCGCAGAACTGCTGCCGAGCCATTCGGTCCCTAGTCTGTAGCGGTGCATTGGATTCTTCCATCCTAAGTGCAGGACCCTGCACTTATCCTTATTGAACCTCATTAGATTTCTTTTGGCCCAATCTTCCAATTTGTCTAGGTCCTTCTGTATCCTATCCCTGCCCTCCAGCGTATCTACCACTCCTCCCAGTTTAGTATCATCCGCAAATTTGCTGAGAGTGCAATCCACACCATCCTCCAGATCATTTATGAAGATATTGAACAAAACGGGCCCCAGGACCGACCCCTGGGGCACTCCACTTGACACCGGCTGCCAACTAGACATGGAGCCATTGATCACTACCCGTTGAACATTAAGTCATGTAGATTTGTCAAGCCAGTGACTAAGCCAGTGGTTCCCAAACTAGGGGCACTGCTTGTTCAGGGAAAGCCCCAGGTGGGCCAGGCTGGTTTGTTTACCTGCCGTGTCCACAGGTTCAGCCGATTGCAGCTCCCAGTGGCCGCGATTTGCCATTCTCAGCCAATGGGAGCTGCAGGAAGCAGTGCGGGCTGAGGGACATGCAGGCCGCTGCTTCCTGCAGCCCCCATTGACCCGGAGCAGCGAACCGTGGCCAGTAGGAGCTGCGATCAGCTGAACCTACAAACACGGCAGGTAAATAAACTGGCCTAGCCTGCCAGGGGCTTTCCCTGAACAAGCAGTGCCCCTAGTTTGGGAACCACTGGACTAAGCAATTGTTTTGCTCTCTGGAGCCCAGTGTTTTATTTCCACCTGGCTTTCAGTCTAAACCACACATATGTTTGTTGTCTTTGGTTGACTTCCTGGTTCCACTCCAAGTGATATGTCCAAGATATTTGCACTCTGGATGTGCCCTCTTTCAGCCTGAATGTAGTTGATCTCAGTCAAACCTGCACACTGCATCAGTTCAGTTCAGCCAAATGAACCTCCTGTTCTATGTTCCTGCTAATTGCTTCTATAGTTTCATTGGTGGCTATGGTTTTGAGAGTTCCTAGGTTAACTCACATGTTGTGGACAACAGAATAGCATAACTGAGGGAAATTATGACACAATGAATGGACACAAAAGCTTTTCTGGAAAGCTGGGTCCAATTTCTGGCTAAGTGACGCTAGTGACAATTTGGGTTTTCATCATAATGGAAATTTGTGGGCATCACAAAACCACCAAACTGCTCAACACACAATCTTGGCTTGGTGATGAATAGCAGTGGTACTGCAACTCACTGTGTGCATCATCAAGCTTCATGGGAAAGACTGCATAGCACTTTCCCATCAAATGCCTAGCTCTGATGAAAAGCTCAGCCGCAAACTGGCACATAAATAAATACTCTGCTGGCCAGTCCATCATATCTGAGACCTTTCTGAACTCTATTGTGCCTATTTTTCCCCTCCTCCTGCTCTTTATACAGTAAGCCAAATTCAGGCTTGGTGTAGATCATGTGAGTTCTCCTGCCTGTTGGGGGTTAGGTTGGTATTTCTAATCCAATGTCCTTGTTAAGCCAGAGGCAAAGCAGTCAGTGTGCTTGCTATTTCTTTACTCATCAATATCATCTCTAAGAGGACAGATGCTCTCTTGTTTACCATTTTCTCATTTGTCAAACCTTCTCCATTGTGGTTGTTAAGCTCCAAGTTTTACCATACAAAACAGTCTTCTTTCTTCTCTTTATTTGCTTTTGCTATTTTATATTCGAATCTAGCCACTTCTATCGACAGATTGGTTACTGTTTAAATAGTTTCCATTTGGCATTTGGAAATGTTCCTCACAGCTCAGTGAGCTCTCAGATTCTTAGGTTTAATTACGAGTCAATGGGACAAGTTACTGAGGAACTGTAGAAAAACTCTTCAGTAAATGAGATACACAAAATGTTTATACACGCAGCTCCATTATATTCAGTTGAAGCTCATCTGTTCTGTAAGAATTTCAGGAGACAGATAATAGTTACATCCACCATTTCCTTTGGATATTGACTGTCTTCCAATCACTTAATAAAATGGAACTTGCTTGTTGTTAGATTGAAGGCAATTCAGTTTACAATGATGTAGACTCAAAAGACTGTGTTGCAGTGCAACACAAATTTCATTCCCAGTTTTAGTAAAGATGCTCCCTGGGAAGAATTACTTCACTATAAGAGCACTAGACTGGATGGCTCCAGTTAAGCAGAGCACTTGATTATGTGCTTATCTTTAATTTGACTTTAATAGGAATATTCATGTAAGCAGAGTCAGGATGAGCTCTACCCTGACATCTGGTGGTGAATTGTGGCAAGTTGTGGAAAAGAACTGCAGGGGCTGATCTTGTTTGCATAGGCACACCCACCCTGCCTAGCACGAGCCCACAGCAGCCCAAATGGTCACTTTGGCTGCTGTGGGATCCCCAGTTTCTCTATTATTGGGGCAGGAAGAATAAAGTGCTATTACCCTGATTATGTGAATCAAGAACAGTGGAACTGTTTTATGATGGAGGGACTCGCCATCAACTAAGTAGCACTTGCTAGACAAGGGACATGGGTTCTGAAACCCAGTGAATTGGGGGGGCAGGTATTTGTACCAGCTGGTGTGGGTTGATTTTGAGGGTCTGAAGCACCCTCTCCTGTGAAATATCAGAGCTAATTTTGATTCCATTAGGAGTCTAGTTACAAGCTGCTGAGCTGAATTCACTTTGGGCCAATGGTGCACTAGTACTGAGGCTCCCCTACTACAAGTTGAAATCACAAAAGAGCTAAAAATTATTAAGAGCTGAAATCACTGAATGCTGTGTTAAGTAGTTGGGGGGTGGGGGCTGAAGATATATTGCAGAGAAGCTGGTGGAGCAGAGCAGTTTGTGGGATGGCTATTGAAGTGGTGTGGCTTGTGGGACAGCTGGCAGAGCAGAGCAGAGCGGCTCGTGGTGAAGGCTGCAGCAGAACCCCACGGAGAGGCGAGGCAGTTGGCCTTGGACCACATAAGGTGCCCCTTAATACCTCACCTCCCTATTTCCACCCAGGCTGGAAGGTAAAACTCTGCAGATAAACTTTTGAACTCTGGGGCTGCACTGACCAGGGAAAAAGACTTTTGGGTTGTTGGACTTTTGGGACTTTGGGTGATTTTTGGGTTGCTGGACTCAAGAACCAAAGGGAAAGGACACGGCCCAATTTGCTGGGGTGGGTCTTTGCTCATGGTTTGGTTTATGAACACTAGTTGTGGTGTTTTCCCAATTTAATGCTGATGTCATTTACCTCATGTTATTAAAGATTTTCTGCTACACCGAGACTCTGTGCTTGTGAGAGGGGAAGTATTGCCTCTTTGAGGTGCCCAGGGGTACGTGTAAGATTTTCCCAGGTCACTGGGTGGGGGCTCGAGCAGGTTTTGCATTGCATTGTTGAGAGGGAACCCCTACCTACTGAACCTGGCCCTTGCTGCTATCAACTCGGCCTGGCAGAAGGGTTACATTCATATGCTTAAAGTTAAGCACATACTTAAGTTTCCTGATCAGTTGGGGCCAATACCTTTTAATGGTTATATTATTTTATCTAGCATGACATATTAACATCTTTTCAAAACTTAAAGATATATTACCAGGTCATAATTGGCCCAAATTTTAAGCTTTACACCCTAAATCTGCAAGCTGGTGCACACTTTTGACTCCTATTGAATGGGAACTGAGGGTTCTTGGTACCTGCGATGTAGGGTCCTGTAAATGCAGTCATTTGCCAAATCTAAGACCAAAAGGAATGTTTCCACTAATGGAACTCTTGTTAAACAAATATACATTCCCCTGCTACTTGCAGCCTGTTGTTGCAAGTTCATACACAAGTAAGTGCATTCTTGCAAGTCCAAATTATATTCTTGACCAAGAAAAGTGAAATTGACTAGAACACAAAAATTAAAATACTGTAGCCAGTTTCATTGTCCAAATCTCAGTTGCTATGAGCAGCTTTTTAAATGCCATGAACAATATTTCAAGTGAACGGATGGGTCCCAGGCTAGTAGATACTTCTGTGCACATTCTGGGAATCTTCATGGTAGGTTTTGGGTTTTTTTTTCATCTTTAAAGATAAGAAAAAAGTAAGTGAAAATTTACTTGAACAAACAAGAAACTCCCCAGCATCTTTCAGACCCCCCCGCCCCTACAAAGTCATTCCTTGTAATCATTTTGTTCACAGCTCTCAGCCCCTTGGCTCTGTTTCCTTCATGGCTTCCCTTTTTCCCATCCCTCTGGCTCCCATTGCAGGGAGTGTACTTAACTGCTGGACCAGATTACCAAGCGATGTGGTAAATTCTTCATCTCTTGGAGTTTTAAATATAGACTGGCTGACTTTTAGAAAGCAATATTTTAGTGCAACCGTCAGTTATTGGCCTAGATGCAGGAATGACTGGGTGAATCATGGCCTTGACAGGCAGTAGGTCTAACGATATCATAATCATCCTGCTTGCTTGAAAAATCTATGACTCTGATCCCGCATATGCTTACACACATGCTTCACTTTACTAACATGACTATTCCTACTCACAGCAGTAAAGTGAAGCATGTGCATAACCCTTTGAAGCATCAGGGCCTTAAAGGATATATGAAATGAGAAAAGGAGGCAAGCAGCTGTGTGAAAAGTAAATTAGATTTAAAATATTTTAATAATCAGATATGCTACCGGTAACAGGGATACAGCGTTCTTTCAATTATAATTTTTAACTTGACAATGTCCATATTATATTTTATAGCTGTCTTCACAATAAAAAACATTTTTAAAGAAATATTCTCACCTTTTTTATAAACTGATACCTTCATGTTATGAATCTTGAGCCAGACTCTGATCTGTGGTACACCAGTGTAAACTAATGTGAATGGAGTTACATTGGTGTAAATCTGGAGTAACAAAAATCAAAATCTGTGTCCTTGAGATTAGAGTTTGGGGTGGCTCCATCCTTGAGGGAAAATGGGGAGAAAAACACCCCAAACACCAGCCCATAACCTCAAATGTAGGACACTTCAGGATACACAGGTGTAGTACTAAGTCTGAAAGAGTAGAGGAAAGAGGTTGTAGAGAAGCCTGCTTGTGTACAGTTTATTATACTGTGCACAGGATTTTTGTTAAGTGCAAGTATACGCTGTCATCCTATCTAAAAAGAGTAGTCACCATGGCAACCCCTAAATCACCTAGCACTGCACGCTTGACACCTAGCTGTCTTGAAAACATCTTTTTAAAGGCACACACAGAGCATACTTCATATTTGTGTATATATTGCAGTGGATTCAGTATAAAATAATTGTTTTTTGTATTACAAAGAAAATGTTTCCTTATTGTGAAAATGGGAATTTTAAAATAAAATCATGGTCTTCACAAATCATTTCTGATTTCAAATCCTTTCCCCACTACCCATATTTTCTCCTTAGCAGTTAAAAATATGAAAAGTATTTGCGTGTAGAGGAAGAGGGTGATGGCTGCAGTGAAAAGCTGGCTTGTTGATGTATCATTTTTTTCTGTACTATAACTGTTGTGGGAGCACAGCTTCATTCTGTCTGCTGGAATGTGCACTCAGACTTTTTAGGGATAAAATCTAAATAGGGCTTCCATCCCAGCTTTCTTGAGCTCCTCCTAAGCACTGAAAAAATAGAAACATCATCTCACTTTCTTTATTCTTTGCCAGCTTGCAGGAGTATCAGCTTGTTTATTTGTGTGTGTAGAACTTACAGAGGGAAAGTTAATTCAAAGAAATGAGCTTTTCAGAGCTAAATGAAAACAAGTCTTGCCTCCAAGTTGTATCTTGTCCAGAGATGCAGTGCGCTAGAGGCATCCAATCTGATACTGTGATCGGAACATCCTAGAAGTTTGCTGATGAATCTTTCCAGTTTTCATGGCCCAGTTCATTCCTACAGCAGCCTTCAGTTCTTTTCCAGTTCTCCCTGTTTCTTTCCTATATCTGTGCCAAAAGCCTTGTCTCCCTTTTGTTCCTAGCAAGGACTGGCAACAAAGGTGAATGAAAACAATCCTCCACTCTGACCTACATACGGACCTTAGCTACCCACCAAAATATTTCCTGTTGCGCTGGCCTGGGTATTTTCTATTTTATTTTTTCCCAAATTATCATCCCTTTTATTATTCCAAATAATGCTGTTTTATATACTTAATATTCTTTTAAAAATAATTGCTTACCTTCAGTCTGGTTCCATCTTCATTGTTATCCGCTCCATCTTTCTCTGTATTGTTTCTCAAATGAAATAGGCCATTTACTATATTAGTGTTCCTTAATTATTGGCAATGATTGCTGTGACCCTAAGAACACCTGACTGACAACTGGCAAAGGATATATTACACTGTAGCAGCAGCTCCTAACAGGCCTGACAACTCACTACAACTAGAATACCACTTTCATAGTATTTATCCATAAAGAATATGATGTAAGATATCTAATAAAAGCTTATGTCATACTGATCCGCATAATCATTGTGAGATGTATGAACCATTACTATGTAAAGAGTTTTTACACATACACACAGGAAATATGTTCCTAATAAGTCTGTAGTAAGGCAGAGCTGACAAGCAGGTTCCTTTCCAGATAGGAGATAAGGCGTATCTCTCGGTCAAATGTGAGTTATGCATTGTAAGTCAGATCTACATAAGGAATAAACAGGGGGATGGGAAGACCCCACAGACTAAACCACAGGGGGTTGTCCTGTCTCTGGGTTGCAAAGACAATGAAATGTTGGGGGTATAAGTAGATGGCACGAAGGACACAATTTTATCCTTTACTGAGGAGCAAAAAGAACAGTTGTATCCCAGCCCCATTGGTTAGCAGCACTGGGAGTTTGCTTTAGGTGAGAAACTGCTTTCCACAAGGATTTTAGCCTGTTCAAGTTACGTTTAGACTCTAAGAAGTGTGTTATACCTTTTGTTATATATGTAATCATTTCTGTTTCCATTATCCTTATTTGCTCTCTCTTAAAGCTTAGTCTTTGATAATAAACTCATGACTATTCCATTAGAATACATCTCCATTAGGTGATGGTATAGAGGACCTTATCCTGAGCTGTACCAATTAAATTGTTTGTATTCTGTTCCCTTGGGGACAGCAAACCTGGTAATTTCTGGGAGTGTTCAGTGACAGAGGCTGGATACTACAGGGGGATGCTTTCAGAGGGGCTAGGGTGCATCTATTGTTACCTGCTAGGAAAAGTAAGGGCTCGAGGAAGATAGTTTGGGTGGCTAACAGACTGGTGCTAACAGAAAACTGACATTCAGTTAAGCGCAAGCAAATCTGTCTCCCACTAGAGGCAGGGAGGTAACAAAGTGACTCGCAATCCTGGGCACCCTGAAAAAGTGTGTCAGTTATACCCCAGGAAACTGACTGAACATGCACAAGGTCATTTCATACAGTCATTCAGGATCACCTGGGTGCAAAGAGCCAAGTCCCAGTGCTAATAAGAGTTTTGTTTGGCAATTTCTCTAGCATGATAAACAGTTACAAAGAAACACTTTAGAGAGAAACACTGGGACTAGATACTACCGCAGTACGATAGTCAGAACTCTTTAATACTACATGCAAAGAAGAGCAGATATCAAGATTTTTGCCATTCAGAAGGTGCTGCGACTGAGTATCCAGGGCTTACACAAGAATGAAATTAAGACAGGGAAGCTTTTTTGTACTATATTACATTTAGAGTGCTGAGTTCATTTTGAATGCCCCTCATAGTATTTTGCACAAATTAAATTTTGCACCAAAGCACCCAAGGGATTACCATGCAATACAGATCCAAGGTTTCACCAAATAGAAGTAAAAACATTTGTGCTATTTGTGAACATGCAAATGTGTTAGAGTATTACCACGATTTCCCTCTAGCTTTACAGTAAATGTATATATGCACTCTACAGGCCTGCTCTCAGGCATAGGGGTCCCATTAACTTTAATAGTGTGGGATCAGGTTCTGTTTGCATAAGGAAGAGTTAAAAGTTAGCATTTAAAAGTGTTATTTTTTTAAGACTATTAAGGAAATTAGCTTCATTCAATTGTATTGTTTACAAATGTTCTGTGTATAGATACAGTTCTGTAGTAAGTGGTACATTGGTGTAGTAGCACATAAGATCCTAGATGGAATGATATAACGCAATATTTCTAATATACTCAGAAGTCAAAATAACAAATTATTAGGAGATTATTGGAAATTAATTCTTTGAATAGGAAATGGAATTTTAAAGTCTCCAAAGGCCTGATTCTGATACTTTTACTCAGTGAATAGCACTTTACTCCAGGAGAGGCCCCATTGCCTTTGATGGATATTAGAACCCAGCCTTTGGTAACATTTGTTATTGTGATCTTTTTATATTTCTTGCAAGTTTTAGGAGTTGGAGTAAAGGCAGGATGGGAGGTGTAAATCAGGTGGGATGACCATGAGGGATGAAGGATAGTATGGCCTCCTGCTCTTTACTGACAGCTAAGAGAGTAATAGAAATAAACAAGTCCTTCCTCAATGATTTGTTATGGGACAACAATATACTCAGTATTGTGAAATGCACAAAAATAAAGATAATTCTTTCAGGTCAGGGACTTAGTGGTGAATGACTAACTAGTTACACAGCCCAATGTAGTCTGGAAGATATTCTAAAGCAAACACTGAGGAGAAGGGAATGCAAACCAAACCAATGAATAGAAGTTCACATTATATCAGCAATGTCAGAATCAAGATCCATTTGTTTTTCATGTTAGTTCTTATACTTAGGGTCAATGTAAAAACAGTCAAGGTCAGAAATCTGAGGACTGTATCTGTTTACCTTCTGTAATAGGTTGTTATAAATTTTGCTGAAAATAAGACTATGAACTCCTCACTTTATACAGCTGCTTTTGTAAATCCACCTTCACAGAATCTTTGTTAACACAGCAGTCTTGTAATGCATTGTAAGGTGCACAATACTTTATTTGGATAGTAACAATGGATAATGACCTAAAAATATACATGGCTGTCAAATACAAAAGGGTGGACAATGACATATGTTCAGTTTACATTTCTATGAAGACACTTTATGGAAGCACTAAACTGTGACCTTATGTTATCCAGCAGCAACCAGTGAAGAGAAAATCACTTTAATAAATAGATGGCTAAAGATTTACTCACACAACAAAACTGGAAAAAAGCTTTTGAAACTATAGTAATTCCATTGAAGTCTATTTGGTTACACAGGTGTAAAACCAGCATAAGGGGAGAGTTAGGCCTGGTCTGCCTAAGAGAATTAACAGAACAGAACAAAAAGCTGCCCTCTGGGCTCCTCTTCTGGATTCAAATGGCGGCTAAGGATTTCATTTCCTGGGTTCTATCTTAGTGCTAATGCTCAGATACACTTGATAGATTTTTCTATCTCATCGAGAATCACAAAGCCAGTGATAAAGCCTGGATTCTCTGGCATATTTATCTTTGAACTGTCACAGATGATGCAAAAGCTGCTTTGTTTTTTCTAGTTTGAAAACAGCACACAGAAACAAAAAGAATTCTGCAAAGCATGAAGGAAGAGTGGGACAAACTCAACCCACTGGCAGGGCCGGATCCAGCTTTTTCGCTGCCCCAAGCGGTGAAGAAAAAAAAATGCACAAAAACCAAGCCTGGTTGAGGTGCCACTGAAGAGGAAGAGAGGGACTGCAGAGCCCGCCGCCAAATGGCCGCCAAAGACCCAGACGTGCCGCCCCGATGACGGATGGAGTGCCGCCCCTTTCTATTGGCCGCCCCAGGCACCTGCTTCCTTTGCTGATGCCTGGAGCTGGCCCTGCCCACTTCTACTGCAAAGTGGGGTAACAAACTCATGCGATTGCTTAGGCTCAAAAATGAATTAAGACAAACTGAGTAATGCATTCCTAGAGGGGATCTGTAGTATTGATTTATCTGGCAGAACACCTGATGAAGACTGGTGATACCTTAGAAATGTAACAGGAACTGTAATCTGCTAACAAACCTCTCCACAATTTGTTTGGATATCAGTGAAGGATCCTGCATAATTTATTAGGTAGTGGATGTTTCTTATAGTATGGTAAATTGGAGAAGAGTAAGTGATACAGTAAATATGCTCTTTGCTTTTCCAATTACAAGACCAGTCCATATAATTAGTTATGGAGGAACAAGCTCTCCTTGTTCAGCAAAGACCACACAGCTAAAATGAGGAGAGTATGTGGACAGCTTAACCTGACCTACAGGGGTTTGTGAAGATGTTGGACAATTTACATATGTTGTTGCACGGGTGTAACAGAAGGAGGCCACTGACCACCTGGGCCACAAAGTGGTTGGGCTCTAGATAGCTGGAATTTAAAGGAAGGCTGGAGAAAGAAAATACAATTCAAAGGTCCAAATTCAGACTCATCTGGAGTAGTGTTTTACTCAGCCAGTAGTCTCATTGATTTCAATGGCATTTTTGTGGAGTAAAGTGCTACTTGACTGGAGTAAAGGCATCACAGTCTTGCCCATAGTACACATAGTTTAACCTGGCCATTGAGGTGGTGAGTGCTTTTCTAAGAGCTTGACTCTGTATAGAACTCACTTGTATATTTTTTCTTTCAAATCTGGACTTTTCTGGTATCCATTGAAATAGTTTTGGCTTAAGCCAAGTAAAAATGAAACTTTCGGTGATTTTGATGTGGCTGTTGTTGAGGCCTGTCAACATATAGAAATAATCATTTGTATAGCCTTCAGAATCAAGGAGTCGGATTTATGTTTTACAGAGAACTTCCCAAACAAATATGAATATACTTTTCAGTCTCTTGTCTGTCTCCCAGCCACTCCTCGGGCCTGGTCTACACTGCCGCTTAAGTCGATGTAAGTTACGTTGCTGAAGGCAAGGAAAAAAAAATCACTCCCCTGAGCAACGTAGCTTACATCAACCTAACCTGCCGACTTACCTTATGCTTTTCAGGGAGTACTGAAGTTGATGGGAGAGCGCTCTCCCATCAACTCATCGTGTCTTCACCAGACCAGCTAAATTGATGCCATTGCATCACCGATTTAAAATGTAGTATAGACAAGCCCTAAAATTAAATACAAAAAATTACTGACATAACACTGGCATGGGGTGTGTACCCCACACAGGCCTTGAGTGGGCTAATGTGGGCCTGATAGGTCAATTAACATACCAGGCTGTAACCATGCTTAATTAAGCATGAAGCCCAGCTAGGCAGGAACAGGCTGATAACTATAAAAAGAGGAAGTTTGCTACGCCCCTTATCTGCAACAGAGTACCTGGAACTGAGATGGCTGACAAAGCAGAAAAAACAAGCTCTAAAACAAATGAAGAGGTGGATATTAAAGATACCTTTAAGTAAACAAGAATGTAAAAGTGTGACCATGGAGGAGCTTGCAAAGGAATGGCAAGACCTATGGACTAAGGAAATGAAAGGACAAAGGTTTTATGATGTATGCTCAAAAATCAAAGATAATACTGTACTCCACAGTCATGACAGAAAAAGTGACATAGTCATGTTTAGAGTGGTAACAGTCCTTTAAGTGGGAACTTAAAATTATTAAAAAGACACAAAGTTGGGCTGTGCAATGTGTGCATAACCAGTGAAGCTATTGATCATATTCTATGGCCTTGTGGGCAATATTCTGTGAAAAGACAGTTTCTTTATGAACAATTGAGTCAGCTTGGAATCAAAGACTTTTCCCTAACGGGGCTAGTGAGAACATCCGAAAAAAGCAAAAGTGCAAAAAGCCTGACTGGATTTCCTTAAGGATACTAGAGTGAAAGGATACATATAAAAAAACCACCACCACCACCACCACCACCACCAGGCTAAAAATGAATGAAAAAAGTGGCAGGCAGAGCCTCATATGATGAGTGTGCTGTGTCAAAATACAAAGAGGAAGAAAAGGGGTTGTAGGGAGACAGTCTGCAGTCACCTCTGGGAATAGAGGAGTAATGAGGAGGAAGCCCAGGAAGGGAGGAAAAAGTCCTGGGATCCTAGCCAGACAAGGAGAAGGCTGGTCAAAAAAGCTGGACCTCAGGGGAAGGGAACACCCCTGGACAGTGGGCCCAGAGAAAAGAGAAGGACTGGGTGAAGGCTTTGAAAATGGAGTTAAACTCTGAAAGAAGGGCAAGGCTAGGAATGCTGGAGTACAGAAGAAGGCTCAGACTACAGGGGAAAGGAACAATAGAGGGGTTTTCAGGAAGGAACTTGTACCCTGAAACTGTCCGTGAAGAGGGCAGCCATGGAGAAGGAGACTCCTAAATCAGGCCTGGGAGAAGAGAAGTCCCAGAGAAGAAGCCCCTGAGTGTCAGTGGCTTGGGAAGAGACAGGTGTCCAGGGAGAAGGCTCTGTAATAGAGTGAGGAGGAACTCTGCAGAGCCTGTGTGTGGGGCAAAGAGTGTGCAGAGTATTGATTCTGGGAAGGATAAAAGCGTTTTGTGTTCCTTTGAGTTGGACATTACTACCCCAGAAGGGGACTGAACTATGTGACTTGGTCAGAGGGCTGAGCCACGGAAGTTTCATCACGAGGCAGACTGCAGCAGGAGGCACTGACGATGTTGATCACTTGCAGCATAGCACCCTGACACAAGGGATTGCTATGGGTGGTGAGTATGCAACCTTACAGACAGACACATAAGGAAATTCCAAACTATGGCTACCCTTGTCACAAAGAACACCATGTAGATGTGCAGCCCTGAGCACAGACCAGGATCCAAATTGTGCCTCAGAGTCACAATCTGGTTCCGAGTTCCCAGTTGCATAGTAATCTCGGTTCATTCCCTGCCTATGCCTAACCAGTTCCCATCCACCTGCACAGGATGCAGAATAGCAGCCCCATGGAGGAGGCTGTACCCCTGCTGC
Organism: Dermochelys coriacea; assembly: GCF_009764565.3. NCBI lineage: Eukaryota > Metazoa > Chordata > Testudines > Dermochelyidae > Dermochelys > Dermochelys coriacea. The sequence goes on along the minus strand of NC_050070.1, from coordinate 95,001,199 downwards.
TCACAAACGCAGGTAGCCTGGGCAAGGGCCTAATGTGTAAGGCATCTCATAAGGCACCTCACAAGTGAGCTCTTTGTTATAGTCAGCAAACACGAACCACAGGTCAGCTTGCATCTGTACTGTGGGCCGACTGTGATGTCCTTACTCATGTCAAATAGCACTTTACTCCATAAAAATGCCATTGAAATTAATGGGACTACTGGCTGAATAAAGCACTACTCCAGATGAGTCTGAATTTGGACCTATGAATTGCATTTTCTTTCTCCAGCCTTCCTTTACATTCCAGCTATCCAGAGCCCAACCTCTCTGTGGCCCAGTAGGCTCAGTGGCCTCTTTCTGAAGTAAGAAAACTGAATATTGCATAAATTTACTTTGTAGGTTTCTGTTAGATGACGTCCCCAAAAGCTGTTATGTATAGCCATTAAAGATCCCATGACCATTTTTGTAAGATGTTTTTAGGTTGGTCTCCTTGGTGAAAATTTCATCTTTCTACCCCACCCCCACAGCTGTCCAATGTGATGTGCCCTTGGTGGCTGCCTTCCCCCTAAGTGTATTGTGCACATTTAGTTTGTGAAGATTTGAAGATAAGATGCTGTATAAATATAAATTATAGAAAGAAAGTTGCTTCATCATGGCATAAGAACCTGATTCAGCTCCCACTAAAATCAATGGGAGCCCTTCCATTGACTTCACTAGGTGCTGGATAGGGCACTAAGAGAAAGATTTGTGGTGATGGACTTCCAGCAGTGAAGAATTCTGCCTACAGTCAGGGATGTCTGACCTTTCAGATGAAGCATCACCCTTTAATCCTCCGTCATATGGACTATTCTAAATAAGAAGGATATTGGAAAGCCTGCTTTTCTGTATTGTAAACCCACTTTGAAGCTCTTATCTGCCAAGTGGATGGAACTTACCAATTTGCGCATTTTTGCCATTTCCGGAACTGTACAAAGATAAGTGCTGTACATCAAACCAGATAAAGATTAGTTTTATTTCTGAACCCATGTCATAAAAAAAAACCCATCACAGCTTTTATCATGCACATTATCTTCAGTGCAATAAACAGAAAAAATATATTTCCTACATAGAGTAATGCTTTTATTGAGTTAATGTCAAGTTCTGTGTAGCATAGACCAGTTGAATAAAACTTGCAAGTCCCTGACAGGTGCAGTTCTTTCCTTCCCCAATAATTTTACAGGCAAGATACTCAAGTGAGGCATGCTAGGAATTGCCTTGTGCTTTTATATCTAGAAATTGTCCCACATACGAGAAGATTTTGCCAAACAGGGAGAAAAAATCCATTTTTCTCTTTAAAATCCCTACTACTAGCACCTCATACTCATGTAAATTATAGACAACAGTTAAAAACCTTGGAAGCCTACAATTAGCCACCTGAGCAAAGATTTTCAGAAATGACTAGTAATTTTGGACATCTCCATTTTTAGGTGTTCAGCTAGAGACTGATTCTTTAATCATGGTCATGGTTTTTGGAAAGTATTGACCAGCCCAACTTCTGAAACAATCAGGCAGAATTAAGGAGTTTCAAATAAGAGCTCCTTAAAAATCTTGGCCCTAAATCCCTGTTTAGTTAACCACAGAGGGGACTGACAGCTTTGAATGCTCAGCATTTCTAAAAATCAGAACACTTAACTAGGTGCCCAATTTTAAGTATCCAGACTTGAATGTTTTGGCCAATGCCTTTTATTTCTTCTGATTGTCAAACATGTAGTCCTTTGCTAGGGCAGGGAGGTCATCCTTCAATTGTCCTGTTCTGAGTTTCTCAGGACCAAAACTCACAGAAATCAGCAGGAGTCTTTCCACTGATTTCAATGGGCTTTGGATCAAACTCTTAATATCTAGTAACATGAGAGTGAAGAAGATCAAAACCCTACAATTCTTTTTTCTGTTAACCAAAATCCTTTGTATGTATAAATCAAAGTGATTGTGTATCTATAAAATCTAATGCTCTGTGTCTATCAGACTACTGTGCTTTGTTTTAAATTGAGCTAGTGTATAATCTTTTAAATTCCCTTAATCTAGTCCAGATGCCCAGGAAGGAACTTCTGGCAACTAATTCTGGATGTCTATTACTACAGAAGTGTGTTATAACAAACAAGAATGGGTCATTGATAAGGGGTGCTTATGGTCTAATTATGTTCTGTGATTGATAAGAGCTACTTGTTATTGCAGATGTTTTCTGTGATTTATGAAATAATGACGCACGGAAAGATATTTTTAACTTGTTAGGAACTGTTTGTCACCACAGCTGTTAATAACAATAATTGGATTAGAAATCCCTTTATTTTGTCAATCATGTAAACTGAGATGTCAAAATAAATTCCATACATAATGAGGTAAATTAAGATATTGAAAACAGAACACATGGTAGGATCAACTGTGAGAAAGTAAATTTTCCTTCCCCCCAAAGGAATTTCTTTGTCTCACACCCTGTAAAAGGAAAGTTTTGGGGCGATGGCAGCTTGTTCACTCCCAGCCTCATTTTTCCCTAGGTAGAGGAGGTGAATAAGTTGCTCTTTCCCTTTACCATTTCAAGAAGGTGGGAACGTATACTCTCTGTATTCTGTACAGTGCTGTATAAATCTTTGACTAATAATCTCTGATTAAAAATTCCAGTTGAGCTGATTATTTGACATCTCATTTTTTATTACTGGTATTAAATTCAATGCATAACACCTCTTAGGGTATATCTATACTACCTGCCGGATTGGTGGGCAGCGATGGATCCAGTGGGGGTCGATTTATTGTGTCTAGTCTAGATGCAATAAATTGACTGCCGAGCGCTCTCCCATCGACTCTGGTACTCCTCTGGAGTGAGAGGCGCAAGCAGAGTTCAGGGGGGAGCGTCAGTTGTCGACTGACTGCAGTGAAGACACCATGGTGAGTAGGTCTAAGTACGTCGACTTCAGCTACGTTATTCACGTAGCTGAAGTTGTGTAACTTAGATCAATCCCCCGCCTCAGTGTAAACCAGGCCTTAGATTCCTATCATACCCACATTTATACCTTCTGAGAGTGACTCAGCCACTACTCCCTCCAGCTTGCCCTTACAATCCAGTACATCCTAGCTCACACCAAACAATATTTCAGCAGTGAGGGGCATATTAGTGATTCTTTTGCCTTTACTCCAGGTGTCCTTGTATTTTCCTTTGCCAGGACTTCTGTCAGAAATGAACACTCTGCAAATCCCCACACCTGCACAGACACAATCTTTACATTCATGATCTACCACACTAAGCATTTCCAATCCCCCAAGAATCAATAAATAATAAATCACTGCTGCTCCCAATGCAGAAGGTGCTAGGTTGTGGCTGTCGGATGCTAATCCCTAAAAATGTTTGGATGTTTATGACAAACCCATCCTGGGCCTTAAATACTAGATGAAAAACAAAAGTGATGTCCCTGCTGTGTTAATTCAAAGCAAGGTAAGCTACCTGCATGTACCAGGAAAAAAGTCCAGTATGCGTCAACAACTGTTGACTACAGTTCCGTGCCTTTGCTTTGTAGATGCCCCATTGTGTCAGGAGTAACACACCTTGTCTTCAGTGTGTATGTGGGGATGGGGGAATGTTCAAGTTTGGATTCTGTTCTCTCAAGGCAGGGCAGACTGTGAAGGAAGAATACTGGCCTCCTAAGAGAGGGAGCCCCAGAAGCTGTGTGCCCTACTTCCACTGCATGCCCAGCTCCCAGTGGAACCCTCCATGTAGAAAAAAGACAAGATTCTACGTGGCCAGCAGAAGTCAAACCTTTCTGAGGTGGGGCAAAGGAGGCATTCTAATGGAAAGATAGAGAGTGTGACGGGGCAAGGCCAGATGGCTATAGAAAAGTAGTGGAAGACAGATATATTAGCTCCAGGCTAAACAAATCCTTGGTACCAGGATAAGTGAAATGGCAGCTGCTCCAGGTCAATTAAGACACGTAGGGCCAATTAAGAACTTTCCAGAAGGCAGGGAGAAGGCTAAGTTGATTGGGACACCTGAAGCCAATCAGGGGCTGAAACTAGTTAAAAGCCTCCCAGTCAGTCAGGTGGGTGTGCATGTCAGGAGCTGTGGGAAGAAGTTGTGCGGTTGGAGAGGCTGAGTAGTACACACCATATCAGGCATAAGGAAGGAGGCCCTTCCTTAGGGTGAAATGGAGTGAAATGGGTGAAATGGAGCTTGAGAAAGTGAGGGCTGCTGTGGGGGAAGTAGCCCAGGGAATTGTACATGTCATGTTTCTAAAAGGTCAGCTACCATACTGATACTATTAGGGTCCCTGGGCTGGAGCCCAGAGTAGAGGGTGGGCCCGGGCTCCCTCCGCCCCCCATTTGCCCCCTGATTAATCACTGAGACTGGGAGACAACAGAGACTGTGCAAGGAAGGATAACTTCTCCTCACCTCCCTCGCTGGCTTATGATGAAAATGGCTCAGTAGACTGTGACCCTTGTCTCTAGAGAGAGAAGGGTTATGTGGAGGATCACAGTGAGCCTCTGAGGCTAGCAAAATCTGCCAGGAAATGCAGGACCCACAGAGGCAAGGACAGAGCTTTGTCACGAGAGCTATTGGCTAATCACCCTTCCACAAATAAAATGCCACAGTTTTCAAATGATAGTAGAACAGGCCCTTGTTAGTTGTTCAGTTCCAAGCCAAAAGGCAGCATTAGAGCATGAAATAGGGTTACACTGATTGAAAAAGGCTCAGTCAGGAGGAGGAATGAAAAAATGTCACATGCCTGTTGAAATCATGTGAGCCCGGTAGTTGAGCCTGGCTTATCTGGTGAAATGAAAGTTTCACTGACTGGTAACCAGCCACAGAAGCAGCGCTGCATCAGTCATTAAAAGCCTTGTGACTCGCTGGCAACAGCAGCAGTCCTGTAACATTGCAAGGTGCTCTTCCAAAGCACAGCAATGCTAGCGATCGATTTGTAAGCTGTCTGTGTTTAGAGCAAGGTTATAAGGAGGAAGCTTAGAAGCAGCAACCACCTCTGTAAAGAAACACCACTCACTCTATCTCTGTAGTCATTACTGACATTGGACAGTCAGAAGATAACTTATGCCCTATATTGGTCATAAATAAAGCAATCAGTCTATATGCCAGAGCTGAAGTCAGCAGTTTCAGTATCCATCCTCCCTTTCAAAAGAATGAATAGAAGAAAGAGGACATGAAAAGCATAACCCTCAATTAATGTGCACCCATGCATGCAGCTGTTCAATGCTTATAAGAGTTCAGTCTAAACAGGCTGCTGACATGTGCTACTGCCTGTCATTCTGGCAGTGCCTGCCAATGGCTTTGTTTCTTCAGTGGTGTAGCGACTGAACAGCTGGTACCAAGGTGCCTGGCCATGAGCAGGTGCACAAAGGAGGGGTGGGATCAGAAGCAAGGAATCCTTCACCTCCGACACAGGCCAGACACAAATGCAGTCCTAGTGCTCTCTCCTGAGCATCAGGGCTGCTCCTTGCTAGGATCCCCCGAGGTGCCAGCAACCTCCAACGGAACAGAATGGACAACAGAGGAGTCAGCCCTAACCGCTCTGCACCAGTCAGCTGAGTTGCACCCAGTGAAAGGGTGTTCTCCAACTGGTTTTTGAATGTTATAATTCTTGACGTCTGATTTGTGTCCATTCATTCTTTTACGCATTATTAGGAAAAGTAATTCACTCCAACCATTCAGGTTCTCTAAACCCCAGTCACAACACATTTTGCTACATTCCTTTTAATCTAACAGATTTTGGCTGATGACATGTCATCCTGCATAATCCTCTAGAGAGATCAAACTTCAAACCAAACAATCAGAGGTATCACATATCAGAGCAGAAGATAAGTCATGTTTATGCTAACTAAAACAGATGGCTGTCTATAGTTTCAATCATTTGTGAAGATGAACCTAAGGAATCCCAACCAATATTTTCTTCTTTTCTTTTCAGTGAGATATGTACTGAATCCATCTGATAGGAGATTATTGGTTTACAAAGCTTTTAACAGTTTGTAAGTGACTGTAATTACCATGAAAGGTGATGGATGTACATTACTGGAGAAAAGTCCCCCCCGATATCAACAGCATGGGAACAGCATAGGAAACAATGGTGGAAGCGTCCACTACATCATTGAGCTAACGTGCATTCCTACTCTGCGCTTAACAGAGCATGTGCACAGGATATGATCTAAACATACATCCTATTATTTATTCATTATAATAACTTCATATTATTTTCCATGCAAATGCATTCACTTCAATGGAAGCAGATGGGATACAACAGACAGTGTTTGAAAGACAAACAAATCATCTCTAGGGAAATTCTTTCTTCTTCTGTCTTTGTTTAGATGACTTAGATTCTGTCTTTTTAATATGTCTAACCCTTCCAGCCCAGTTCTTGACCTGTCTTTATACCAGTTCAGTTACACAAGAGATCAGACTCAATGATCACAATGGTCCCTTCTGGTCTTGCAATATATGAAATCTATGAAATAGCTGTATGTATGCACATATGTACAATATAACCAACTACATTGTTGAATTGTTAAATTGAAACAGTATACAACTGCATCATTAATTTAAAAAGCTTCCACACCAAGGGTTAAATCCTCCCCTAAGACCCTCAGTACAGACATCAGAAAAAAACAAAAACAAAACAGAACCAACTGACTTATCCTGGTTACAGGACATAAATGTCAACCTTCTGGGCATTCTCATGCTCCAAACAGAGATTTGTTCAAGCTGCATATCAGGCATGCATTCAGGCAAACAATCCACAAAGGTGGAGCACGACTTGGTCAGAAAGAAGGGGGCTTGTTTATTATTTGTATTGTCATCCTGACGCATCCAGTTTAGATTCTAGTGTCCCAAAGCTGCCTGAAATAAAGAGCAGACAAATACCTTCTGTAGGATAACTGATATGCAGCAGCCTCCTCAAATGCACACTGTAATTAGATAGGTTTACTGTAGCTTTATTCACCAGAGCTGGCAGGAAAATGAGATTTTTTTCCCCACCAAAAAATGCCATTTTATCAAAACCGAAATATTTCATGAAACAGAATTGTTGTTTTCCAGCCAGCCCTATTATTCACTATTAGTTGGTGGTGAGTAAGTGCATGACTACTGAAACGGGGATTTTCAAATGACTTGGCATTGGCCTAGCTCTGCTCCCACTGAACTCAATGGGAGTGTTACCACTGACTTCAAATAGGAACAGAATTAGGCCAATGCTGAGTGCTCCTGAAAATCCTAACCCTACCAAGTTACTATACATGACTGGAAGAGAAAATTATAGAGCAGAGCACCTATGGACAATATACATATTGACACAACCCCTACCATAGAAGGTATGAACAGGGGAAGGAGCATGGCTGAAACACCCCTATGAATCCCCCACTACCAAATGGTCCCTTAGGTCACTGATGCAGCTGGGCATAACTTAGAGGAACGCCAAGGCTACTCTAAATCATGCCATGGACCAAATTGAAAATGATGGTGGACAATCAGCTAAACATGAGCATCCAGTGTGATGCTGTGGCCAAAAGGGCTAATGTGATCCTGAGATGCGTAAACAGGAGAAGTTTGAGTAGGAGAACAGAGGTTATTTTACCTCTCTTTTGGTACTGATGTGACTGCTGGAATATTGTGTCCAGTTCTGATGCCCAAAATTCAAGAAGGATGTTGAAAAATTGGAGAGAGTTCAAAGAAGAGCCACGAGAATGATTAAAGGATTAGAAAACACACATTCCAGTTATAAAGTCAAGGAGTTCAATCTATTTAGCTTAAAGAGACAGTTAAGAGGTAACTTGATTACAGTCTATAAGCACCTACATAAGGAACAAATATTTAGCAATGGGCTATTCAATCTAGCAGAGAGAGGTATAACACAATCCAATGGCTGGACGTTGAAGCTAGACAAATTAGGACTGAAAATAAGGAATACATTTTGACCAGTGAGAGTAATTGACCATTGGAACAATTTACCAAGGATCAATTGGATTCTCCATCACTGACGATGTTTGAATCAAAATTGGATTTTTTTTCTGAAAAGATCTGTTCTAGGAATTATTTTGGGAAATTCTGTGGTCTGTGCTATACAGGGGGTCAGACTAGGTGATCACAGTGGTTCCTTCTGGCCTCCAGCCAAGCACAGGTTCAGAAGCCACCTTTGCCCACCATTGGCCCTTGAGTCCTGTGCCAAGCATAGCTCAGCCAGACTTGAGGATTGGGCCAATATGAGTGCAAGTCTCTCTTGAGCCACTCCCCCCCACACCACCTCCCCCTCCCCACGAGTGCGCAGCATCCCCACTTTTCTTTTACAATAGCTGCTTTGCTTTTTCTGCTCTCCTAAGAAATGCCTAAAAAGCTCTCACAGATGAGAGCTGCACAAGACAACACCAAGAACGTTGCACAGAGCTCAGAAGATGAGGCAGCATGTGGCATAGTCTGTATTTTTCCAGAATATGAAGGGGTGTTCCTTTTAGCATCTGATTTAAGCCAGACAAACCACTTAACACCATGAGCAGGAACATAGCTGTGCAAGTTTCAGTGAACTACATGAGATTTGTACAACTGACTTCTTGTCTAGGACACTGAGTATTTCCCCACTCATCATCATCATCATCATCATCTCCTCTTGTTCATTCTGGCTTTATCAAAAATTCTCAGATATATGGAAAAATATCCGAGGACTAGGCAAGAGTTCTGCCTACTTAAACATAAGGGGCTTCACTACCAGGACTTTAAGAGACCAGATCGTTGGGCTTAACATTCAGGCCCTGAGACTGTTTTACTACAAGGATTCACTCAGAAACAGACTTTCTTCTGGTCACAAGCCATTCTCTGATTTTCTGCCCATAAACATTTAAAGGCAAATATTTGTTCCTACAAAATTGGGTAAATGCAAATCAGATACCTGTGTGTCAAGACAGCTGAGGTTCATAAGGAAATGCCACTTTGAATGTAAAAAGGGGGCAATTTGGTGGTGCATTTTTTGCAAACACACAAATTTGGAGGCCATAGATAAAAAAATGGTGTTTGGTGACAGAAATTGTCAAGGACAGTAAAGACCGGGGAAACAGTCAAATGATAGTGAGCTGCCTGTATTAGTAAATGGTATCAAGAAGATCATCATTGATATTATAAACACAACTACAAAAGAAAGCAAAGAAGTAGAATATACTGGTAAAGCCTTCCTGAGATTTCATACACAAGAGAAGATGCGGAACCTACAGATCTGGAAGAGCTGTATTTATCAGACTGATTTTGGATTGCTTATTAAAAGTGAATTGAAATAGATCAAGAGAAATGGCAATTCAGAACAATAAATCAAGTGAAATAATAGAACAGCGGAGGTGCAAAGGTGGTATATTTGCTTTGCACAGAATAATTTATGAATGCACCAAGATATGTTGCTTGAATAATAAACTTTCAAGAATTATGATTTTTTTCTATTAGCACAATTTTGGTTCAACTGAATTCAGGGCACATCACTCACACGCTCCTTAAAGGAACAAGTTCTGCCTCCTTTCAAGAATCTTTCTTTGCTATTCTGCATGTTAAGATTTTGTCACACAGTGCATCCGATGAAGTGAGCTGTAGCTCACGAAAGCTTATGCTCAAATAAATTTGTTAGTCTTTAAGGTGCCACAAGTCCTCCTTTTCTTTTTGCGAATACAGACTAACACGACTGCTACTCTGAAACCTGTCACACAGTTGAAAGCCTAGTATCTTATGTTTGTTTGTTGGCAGGTTTGGAACTGTGCTGGGAACAGTAGATGGTTTGAAATATGCATGTATCACTGCTACTGTTTGTGAAGAAGACCTATTTTGCTTCTTGATACTGAAAATGATATCTTTGGCCTCTGTGTTCTTCTGCATAAAAAAGCTTGAAAGCAAACAGATAAATTAGAAACCTGTACCTATTTGGCAACAGCAGCTGGGAGTCATTCTCTTCCCTTTTATGTGGCACCACTGGGGATGCATAAGAGAGAGAGAGAAAAAAAGCAGGATTGTGGAAAAACAGGCTGGGGAACCATAAGAAAACCTGTCCCAATTTCACAGATCCCTGGCCAGATGAATGGCAGAAGAACTCCATTTGCCCCCATCACACACATTCTCCTTCCATTTGGATTTTGAGAATGACACATTTATTTGTAGGCCTGGCTTGACATGAGTAATTGGACATGGGTGAGGCCTCATTTCTTGGGAGACAGGATTAGGGGAGGTAAATGGATCTGCAGGTGGGAAACAGAATGTCTGTGCTAACTAAGATAAAGGGGAACTCCCAGGGAACCATTTACAACAGATAATATAACAACAGATAAGATCATCCTGAAACATAAGATGAGGTAAAGAGTAAGTCGTGCATGGACAGTGTGTGCTGTACAGTGACTAAGCCAATCCTGACACGTATGATGCAATGTATAGTAAATCCAGTGTAATGTGTAAATGTATATAAAGAAAGAGGTTTGCTGTGCAATTTTGGGTGTGTGGTATGCCCTATATCCTATGCTTCAATCTGATCAACTCAATGTAGCTTTGCTGTATGCCAAATAAAGGAACCTGAGTGACAAGACTGGAGTCGAACTGAGTTCTTGGGGAACCAAGTGGAAGAGGGAACCCCAACAATTTATTCTTACAGAAAAGCTGTAAGAATTTCTGACTAACTATATGCCAGTTTTTACTTGGACTATGCACCCACACAGGGGAGTAAGGGGAAGAAAGATCTTCCTCACCCAACTACCTGAACCTTGGTTCAATGCACAGGAGTTAGTATGCATAAGAGTTACTCCCCTCCCAGAGCAGTGGGCAGGGGATGCGTGGGGCTTCAGATCCACCCCACAGCCCTCAAGATGCCAGCCAGTCAGTACCACTAAGCCAACACAGGTTTGCTATAATTTGCTGCTGGTACATACCAACAGTAAAATTATTACACCTCATTTCTGCCTCCCCTCCATCCCCTGGAATAAGAAAGGGAATTGTGAGTCAATGTACAATGTCTGCTGGGCCTATCTTTGGGTGGCTGAGCTCACACAGCTCCCTTTTCAGGACTTTAGCCCTAAAGGCCTGATTTTGCCATCCTTACTGACTATGATTACTACCTCACTCTGCAAGTAATTCAATTCAAATAATTAGGACAATCCACAGAGTAAGATACTACTCAACATGAGCAAAGTTAGCATGATCAGGCCCTAAAATAATTACACTGAATTGATTACAGGGTGGGGTTCTGGGCACCGCCAAAATTTCTACAAACCTGCCACCCCTGAAACCAGAAACTCCAAACAGAAGACAAATGTCATTTATGTTGAAGTAGAGATCACATGCTACAGTAGAGATGAACAAGCCAAGATTTGCAGATCAGAGTCCATTCAAGATCAGTGAAGGCTGGTTGAGTAGCACTCCACAGAATCCAGCTCCCCAGAATTTAAAAAGCATCTCAAAAAGTCAATTTGATAAATTCCTCTCAGCCTTTCCATCAGAGGGGTAATGAAAACAAGAAGGATAACTGACTCTGAGAATTAACAAGTAGCCCACTGCCATGTTAGAAATTTCTTTTAATTGAATCAATCAGTCTTTACTTTTAAGTTATATACCGATTCCTGTACATCTTAATAGCTATTGTTGGCTTGGGGCTGGGACAAGAGACAAATCCATGAGACCCAGGATCCGTTAACATGAAGAGCTGGTGGAGGGGAATAGGGCGGGAAAGATGACAATAACTAAGTCACCTTTCTTGTGAGTTTCTAATGTTCAATTTCCAGTTTCCTTCTCCATTCATTTGCGTTTGTGCAGAATACTCATACTTTTTGTTCAATATCTGGAATCTCCTGCGATCGTTTCTTGAACTTACATAATAGACACCCATGTATCAGGATGAAGAGAATGGTATAAATAAATACCAACACAGACAGAGAAGAACTGAGAAGCCAGATATGTTTAAATGATACATGACACCTTCCCTTGCCCTAACATATCCTTCATTTTATCTTCTGCTCACCAATAGATTCTCCCCTAAAACCTCCCTCAGAGAAACATGATGGAGGCTCTTCATACTAAATCCAAGCTACTGCATCTCTGCTCTGGCATTAAAATCCTTGGAGATTCAGCAGCTTGGCTGTGAGTAATGTATTCTAACTGAATATACCCATGAACAGAGGAGACCTTTACCATTTTTACATTACTAATAACAGTTTGAATAAGTTTTTGAAATCTTTGACTGTATTTTTTGAAAGTGTCCTCTGCCTTGCAGAAGACAAACATGGCATTTTGATAGGCTGCACTGGAGCAGTTCCCACAGCTCTTGAAACATGTGATTACAATTATGAATAATTATTGTCGCAAGGTACATTCATTTTGGTACCCAAAGTTCTCGTAGTCAGACTGGAAAAATATCTGCAAGGGATTATTAGATCTATTCTTCACATTTTGGTTATGAAAAAAGACCTCGACTGTTGCATACGTTAAAATATAGACATTTCCCATTACGCCTCTTCAAATTGATATTATCTGTTCCATTTCCTAATAGCAACAAAGTTTGACATTGGGTTTCATGCACACGCATATTACAATGTATAGTTTTAAAAAGAAACACAATATTGAAATCTTTTTCAAAGACTAGGCCATGAGCACAAACCATCCTGCCTCTCTCTTTCAGTAGTATGATTGCTACTAAATACGTAAGGAATATTTTGTACTTATAGAGAACCTTATATCTGAGACACTTGAAGCACTTTACTAGCAGTAACCCTCACTTGTGTGAATAATTATAACCATTCCACAGTCTGATAAACCGAGGCAGAGATGTCAAGGTCACATAGCAAGTTAGAGTTGGAGCCAAGAACAGAAACTGGGCTTGATCCCACAAGGTGCTGAGCACTCTAGCCCAATCCATCAGAAGACTTGTGCACATGCTTAACTGTGAACATTACTTCACATGTTTTACTTTACGCATGTGCTTTAGTGTTTAGTTGGATTCGGTTACAGTGCTCAGCACCTTGCAGGATTAAGCTCCGAGTCCCAATTCCTTGTTTTCTACTCGTAAAACAATTCTCCTGTACTTTGCATATTGTATAAATTTTGCATCAACAGTTCCCAAGCTGTGGTCTACAGAGCCCTTGCTGGTGGTCTGTGAAGAGTTAGCTAGTCATATGGCACAGGCCCCTGCTTCTTGTTTGCAGCTGCTTCTACAGGAGGTCACTGATATGTAGGAGGAAGAGAACAACAGGAGCCTACCTAATGGACTGGAGCCACCAGCATGACTGAAACTGGTAGCCAGTATCAGAAGAGGAATGTACAGCACAACAGAGTAAGGGAACTCAGTAGCAGGAAAGAAGAGAAGTAGTAGTAGCAGAGAAAGAGAAGAGGAGGACAGTGAAGCAAAGAGGAGTGGAGAAGCATGAGGAACAGAACGGATGGAAGTGGGAAAATTAAATTAAGAACAATTTAGTGATCAACTGTTTTCAACAGGCGCTAAAGATTTATTGGATTATTCGGGATAATTAAAATACATAAATTCTTGTAAGCACCTGTTGTAGTTGCCACCTGGAAGCACCTGTTGTAGTTGCCGCCTGGACGTTGCATGATCATGATTGGGAGAGGAACTTGGCAGCAGCATCGCAGGGAGGGTGGTCCATGAGGCAATCTCTTTAAGAAGATGTGCTCCATGCTATGAATTGGTTGAGAACCTCCAATGCTACACTGCTATGGTCACTATTTACCATGATGATTTAAAAATTACTATAAATAAAGCTTTCCATAATACTCTGGGCCAGATTTTACTCTGGCAAACGGACATCCTCAGATAGGACTAACCTGGTCTTTATTACAGTGAGGTCCTGTAACATCAGCTCTTCAATGTGTCCATTATTATTTGCGATCAAAGCCAAGTCCATGTTAACCTGACCTTTTGCTTCAGTTCTCCACCCTGTATAATGAACCCTGCTGTCAAAAGCATTGTCCACAACCCCATGAGTAGATGGCACAAAACAAATCTTCAAGCCTTTTTTGGCTTCTGCAAACCTTGTTGCCTAAATAACTTATTCACCTGTCAAGTCAATGATGTTCTCCATTAAGATGTACTCTGCCCACTTACCGATTGCTTTCTTAGTATAATGTAATCTACAGGGGAAAAAAACAACTGTTCAAATGAAAATGCCACAGCCCGAAAAGCACAGTCAGTTTTTTAGAAAAACAACATCTAACAACATTTAGTTACCAACTGCAGCACGATCTGAAAAACAATTTTAGTCATTTTTACATCTTCCCTGTTTCTTGTTTTTCTGATTTATAGAAAGGGGATCAGTTTCCTCCAGAAAAATGTGGCAACAGATACAGTGGCATTTTGTTCAGATACTTTATTAGCAATGTAAACATTTAAATTGGATTCCCAGTGACTGCATACTAAACGCTCACCTCAGTTAAACTTTGTTTTTTCTAGAGGAGTATCATTTTAGCTGTCATATTTTTGTGGCAAACATTATAAACTAACAACAAAGTGTAGTACTTCTGTGTCTAAAGCAGTTATCAGAAATGAGTTTTCCTGCTGAATGACAATCTTCTGCTGACACATAATTAAAAAATCAGTACATAACCCTATGATATTTCATCTGTAGCCTCCATTTGCAAGAGTTATGGTGCTCGAGTTTATCTTGGCTGAGCTGAGGATCCTGTGCTTTTCCACTTCCAGAAGAAAATATACAAAGATGTGTTCCTCACTTACATAAAGGAGGGGGTGCAATCACTGGAATGCTGCTCATTCAAAGCTACAGCTGTGTGAATAACTGATTTTTCCATTTGCTGGAAGTTATGAAAAAATTTTAAAAAATTGTTTCAGGTCAACCTAAAACTATTTTTTGAAATTTTCAGCAAACAGAAGAATCAAAAAAATTGTTTTGAGTCAAACAAAATGTTTGTTCAATCCAGAATGAGGCTGTAACGATGCTGCCTCTGGCAGGACACAACTCAGAGTACCAATTCAGGACAAATTGTTTAGAGCAGGGCAGTTACAGGCCAAGGCTAGGTTTCTCCACCTTTAAGGCACAACAAACCAGACTTGGTTTTACTCCACTGGCTAACCATAAGTCATACAAGCAATTCCCTTGGACACTCCAATTCCCCAGTATCACCACCAGTGCCACTCATTATGGGGATGAATGGTTATGAAAACCAATACCCCAATAAAAGAAAAAAAGGTTCTCACGATTCCAAAGGACCAAGCCCCAAACCCAGATCAATATACAAGTTAGATCTTACCCACAAATCACACTGTTGCCAATCCTTTAGAATCTAAAATCTGAAGGTTTATTCATAAAAAGAAAGATATAAATGAGAGCTAAAATTGGTTAAATGGAGTCAATTACATACAGTAATGGCAAAGTTCTTGGTTCAGGCTTGTAGCAGTGATGGAATAAACTGCAGGCATAATAAAAGTCTCTAGAGTACATCCACAGCTAGGATGGGTCATTCAGTCCTTTGTTCAGAGCTTCAGTTTGTAGCAAAAAGAAAAGGAGTACTTGTGGCACCTTAGAGACTAACAAATTTATTAGAGCATAAGCTTTCGTGAGCTACAGCTCACTTCGTCTCACGAAAGCTTATGGTCTAATAAATTTGTTAGTCTCTAAGGTGCCACAAGTACTCCTTTTCTTTTTGCGAATACAGACTAACACGGCTGCTACTCTGAAACCTGTCAGTTTGTAGCAAGATTCCTCCAGAGGTCAGAAGCAGGACTGAAGACAAGATGGAGGGATTTTTAGGGCCTTTCATATTCTCTGCCCATGGAAGGACCCCTCTTTGTTCTTATTGTGGAAAATTGCAGCAGCAAGATGGAGCTTGGAGTCACATGGGCAAGTCACATGTCCATGCATGACTCAGTGTGCAGACTGACTGCCATTGTTTACATGTTAGTTTGAATGTTCCCAGGAAAGCTCAGATGTGGATTGGTGTCTCCCAAAGTTCATTGTCAGTTAAGCGTTTTTTGATTGGGCACTTACTGAGAATAGTCCTTTCTCAAGAAGCTGACCAAATGCTTCACTGAGACTATTTGGAATCAAATACATTTGAGATACAAGTACATAGCCCATATTCATAACTTCAAATACAAAAATGATACATACGTACAGCTAGCATAATTATAACCAGGAAATCATAACCTTTCATAGACACCTCGCACAACAACCTTTATACAATATTTGCAGCCACTATAAGATGTTGGTTGCAACAATGATCTATACAGTCACAGATCATGTCAATAAAGTCATACACCCCCCAACGCAAAATTGATGCAGAAAGGGATGACACAGACATCACTGACTGCATCCCAAGAGCTCCTCATCCTTGGTTCTGCTTACTACCGCTAATATGGGGTTAGAAGCCGTACCAGTGTCTAAGAGAAATGGTTTATCAAAGTCATGTTCAATAACATGTCTTTACAAACTCAAGGTAAAACTTGGTTAGAACAATAGTGGATTGGATCTGCTCTTTCAGCATGGTTCTTGTATGTTGAGCGTTGTGTGGGAGCAGTTTTAATGTAGGAAGGACTGGATCAGGAATTCCATCCTGTCGTGTTTCTCAGCAAGAAGATGTCTGAGAGGGAAAAACACTGGGAAATCACCGAAAAGGAATGTTACGCCATTGTCTACGCTCTGGAAAAGCTATGCTTGGGGATGTTTGGGGATGACGTTTCCACATGCAAACCGACCATGCTGCACCAAAGTGGCTTCATACTGTCAAGGACAATAACAAAAACTTCTTCAGTGGAGTTTAGCTCTCCAAGATTTTGATTTTGAAATACAACACATTTCAGGAGCTTCTAACAAAGTGGCTGATGCACTTTCCCGTGAATGTTTCCCAGAATCAACTGGTTAAAATCATCCTTGAAATGTGGAAAATATTGATAGTTTTTATATAACCAGTAGTATATCTAGAGGTGCATGTGTCTTATTAACTTTGTTTTCCCCTAGAGCTCCAGGAAGAAATCACAGCCAGTGTGGAGCAGGCGGTCCAGCACCATCTGTGATTTGGGGGGCATGTCATAAACATACAGCTAAAGGTAGCATAAAATCCCTCCTCTGCCTGTAAGGGGTTAAGAAGCTCAAATAACCTGGTTGGCACCTGACCAAAAGGACCAATAAGGAAAGAAGATCCTTTCAAATCTGTGGGGGGAGGTTTTTTGTTTATGCTCTCTTTCTTCTTCTCTCCAGGACAGAGAGGGACCAGGGCAGAAAAAAAAAACCCATCTCCTAAAAATGTACCTGAAATAAGCATCCAAGATTACAAAAATTGTAAGGAATAGCAAGGAAATGCGTTAGCTTATCTTTTGTTTTAGCTTGTGAATTTTCCCTATGCTAAGAGGGAGGTTTATTCCTGTTTTTGTAACTTTGAAGTTTTGCCTAGAGCGGAATCCTCTGTGTTTTTAAATCTTATTACCCTGTAAAATTACCTTCCATCCTGATTTTACAGAGGTGCTTCTTTTATTTTTTTCTTTATTATAAAGTTCTGTTTTAAGAACCTGATTGGTTTTTAGTGTCCTAAAAACCCATGGGTCTGGTCTGTGCTCACCTTGTTTACCTATTTGGTTGGCATATTATTCTTAAGCTTCCCCAGGAAAGGGGGTAAAGAGGCTTGGGGGAATATTTTGGGGAAACAGGAACTCCAAGTGGTCCTTTCCCTAAATGTTTGTCTAACTCACTTGGTGGTGGCAGTGATACCACCCAAGGACAAGGAAGAATTTGTACCTTGGGGAAGTTTTTAACCTAAGCTGATAGAAATAAGTTTAGGGGGTCTTTCATGCGGGTCCCCACATCTGTACCCTAGAGTTCATAACTTCATTAAGTTAAGTGTTTCTTGATTGGGCACTTACTGAGAATAGTCCTTTCCCAAGAAGCTGATCAAATGCTTCCCTGAGGCTACTTGGAATCAAATACATTTGAGATACAAGTATATAGCCCATATTCATAACTTCAAATACAAAAATGATACTCACATACAGCTAGCATAATTATAACCAGCTAATCATAACCTCTTCATAGATACCTCACACGACAACCTTGGTACAATATTTGCTGCCACTGTATGATCTTGGTTGCAACAATGATCTATACCAGGGATGGGCAAACTATCCAGTCCCTCAGGGCTTTGGATCTGGCCTGCGGATTTGCTCCCCCTACCCCCTGCTCCATGGTGCCGTGGGCCCTGCACCACTCCGGAAGCGGCCGGCACCACGTCCCTGCAGCCCCTGGGGGCGTGGGGGCAGACGGTTCCATGTGCTGCTCTTGCCTGTGGGTACCTCCCCCGAAGCTCCCTCTGCGCTCCCTCTCCCAGGGGCCGCAGGGACATGGTGCCGGACATTTCCTGGAGCCGCTGGGGCTGGGGCTGGCAGGGAGCCTGCCCTGGCCCTAGTGCGCGCCACTGCCACCCCAGAGCCGCTCCAGGTAAGCGGCGCCGGGCCAGAGCCCACACCCTGAACTCCTCCTGCACCCTGCACCCCAACTCCCTGCCCAGAGCTGCCTGCCACACCCTGCACCCCAAGACCCTGCCCTGAGCCCGTCCGCACCCTGCACCTCTCCTGCACCCCAACCCCTGCCCTGAGCTCCCTGCCACATCCTGTACCCCTCCTGCACTGCCCTGAGCCCCCTGCTGCACCTTGCACCCCTCCTGCACCCCATCATCCTGGCCTGCGCCCCCTCCCACACTGTGCACCCCCTCCTGCACCCCAACCCTCTTCCCTGAGCCCCTTTGTACACCCCACACTCCTCCTGTGCCCCAACCCCTTGCCCTGAGCCCCTTCCCACACTCCCTCCTACACCCCAACCCCATGCCCCAGCCCTACATTCATGGCCCTGTAAGCAATTTCCCCATCCTGATGTGGACCTCGGGCCAAAAAGTTTGCCCACCCCTTATCTATATGGTCACAGTTCATGTCAATAACGTCACAGGCATTTCAATTTCAAGCATTTTTTTTAAACTTTCAGTTTTAAACATTGCAGACCAGCAGCACGAAGGGGAAGAATGGTGGCTGCTCAAAGGACCCCCTCCGAGATGCTGTTCCAGTAGGATCCTGCATTCTGAGGCCGGCCTATTGGGACATCACAACCAGAAGGAACATCCCCACCGCTCCCCAGCAGCACCAGCCACCGAGGGATAGTCCCCCCACCTTACAGTAGCTGCCGACTGAGAGCCCTCCTGTTCTCCAGCAATACCAGCTGCCAATGGAGAGCCCCCCCCGCGCACTCTACAGGTGCAAGATGCTTTGAGGCAACCACCTCCCACCCCCACAGCTGCCCAGGTCCCTGATGCTGGTGGTGCTCTCGCTGCTCTACACACCATCAAGAGAGGAATCTCCATAGACGGGACCAGCATCTCTCCAGAGACCACCCAGAGGGTCACCAGCACCTCACCAGATGCCTGCGCAGCCTCAGAAACCACCCAGAGGGACCCCAGGACCTTGCTGGATGCCCGCCCCACCAGACCTCTCAACCTCACCCGCCCACACCAGGATGAACCAGCCATGGATACCACTGACGCTGCTGGAACCCCCCGCCCCCCCGCTGCAAGGTAATGAGGACACCATCTACCTGCAGTACCCCCTTGCTGCAGACATGCTCATCTGCCCCATCTGCTGTCCGCCCCGAAGTTACCACTTCCTCGGTGGCGTCACCAGGCACCTGAAGAGATGCCACAGCAAGCGGGTCGCCTTCAGCTGTGCCCTCTGCAGCTTGCCCTTCGAGATGTAGAAGCCATGCAAGATGCACCAAGTCGCCTGCAGGAAACGCATCAAGGGAACAACACAGTCTCCTGCCCCGGCTCCCAGCCCTCCTGCTGCGTGTCGGCCCACTGCTCCTGAGCCTCAACAAAGAAAAGCGACCTTGCAAGCTGCCGTCAAGAAGCCTGCCCCGGTCGCCAGGCCAGCGGAACGGGATGCTGCGATCGAGAAGGTACCTGCTGGCTTGGGGAACAATACCCAGGTCCTCGCCAGCAGAAGGCCCGTCTCACCCTCTCATGTCGCCAAGCAGATCTCCATACTGAGATGACTCAGTGCTACCTTGCCACCTGTCGAGCACGTCCCCGTTCCCAGAAGGATCAGCGCCCCACCACGCATAGCTGCTGGAGATCCTGTTGCTGGAAGAGCCAGCGCCGCCCCTCAGACGGCCCTGTGAGCTCCAGCAGCCGGAGGAGCCAGCGCCGCCCCTCAGACAGCCCTGTGAGCTCCAGCAGCCAGAGGAGCCAGCGCCGCCCCTCAGACAGCCCTGTGAGCTCCAGCAGCCAGAGGAGCCAGCGCTGCCCCTCAGACAGCCCTGTGAGCTCCAGCAGCCAGAGGAGCCAGCGCTGCCCCTCAGACAGCCCTGTGAGCTCCAGCAGCCAGAGGAGCCAGCGCTGCCCCTCAGACAGCCCTGTGAGCTCCAGCAGCCAGAGGAGCCAGCGCTGCCCCTCAGACAGCCCTGTGAGCTCCAGCAGCCAGAGGAGCCAGCGCTGCCCCTCAGACAGCCCTGTGAGCTCCAGCAGCCAGAGGAGCCAGTTCCAAGCCTCAGTCTGCCCTGCCAGCTCCAGACGTTGCTGGAGGAACCAGCCCCACAGCCATACCAAAGCACCAGGCCTTCATCGCCAGACGGCCCAGCACAGCCCCCCGAGTCCATTCTGCAGGACACTGCCTACAGGAGATCTCACACTCCAGCAGCAACCGCCCAGGCAGCAGCCACTCCTAGAAGGACCAGCGGTATTCCAGCAACCCCCGAGCTGGACCGCGTCTCTCCGACCACTGGCAACACCAGCATCCTGCCAGAGATCCTGCCCCAGCACCCAATTGAAGGGAATCCTGACCCACAAGACAGATGGCAGGCCGACCACGCAGGCTTTAAGCCTGCACCAGACGAGGTCGAGGACCATGAGGGCCAGCAGCCAATGGTGAGGGCTGCCACTCCGTGGCAGACTGCCTGGACCAAGGAGCTACAAACGGCAGCTTCCTTTGACGACTTGGACCTCCTCGTAGACAGACTCACCCAAGAACTGTCTGCGGAGATTGCTCCCAGGAGAAGTTCGAACGAGGAGAACGCCCCGCCTGCCCACAGAAAGCCTGCTCCAAACCACACCACCACTACCAGGGAAGCCAGAAGTAGAGATGCCAGCTGCCGCTACGATCCAGCAGAGGCTTCAAGGATCCAAAAGCTGTACCGGGAAAACCGCTCCAAGGCCATGAGGGAGATCCTAGATGGGCCCTCACCCTACTGCACAATCCCATCTGAGCATCTCTACAGCTACTTCAAAGATGTATTCGACCTCATTGCCTGGAATGATGCACAGCGCCCAGAGTGCCTCCGCCCCCTGCCCAGTGTCAACAAAGCAGGTGTCCTGGAACTGCCTATATGCCCAAGGAAGTGATGGTCAGACTTTCAAAAACAAAAAACACAGCTCCTGGGAAAGACAGCATCCCCTACAGCCTCCTGAAAAAGTGAGATCCCGGCTGCCTGGTCCCGCCACGCTCTTCAACCAGTGCAAGCGATTCTGCCAGAATCCCAGCTCCTGGAAGAAGGCCATGATGGTACTGGTGTACAAGAAGGATGAGCGGGATGACCCCAGCAACTGGAGGCCCATCTCCCTCTGCTCCACAATGTACAAGCTCTATGCCAGTTGCCTGGCGTCGAGGATCACGGAGTGGTCGGTGAGCGGGGGAGTTATCAGCTCCATCCAGAAAGGCTTCATGTCCCGCAAGGGCTGCTATGAACACAACTTTGTCCTCCAAACCACCATTGAAATAGCCAGAAGGACACGGAGGCAGTGCACGGTAGCGTGGCTTGACCTGGCTAATGCCTTTGGGTCCATGCCCCACCACCACATCTTTGCCATGCTCGAGGAGTTTGGGATGCTAGAGAACTTCCTTTGTGTGATCCGAGAGGTGTACCAGGGATGCAGCACCACATTCGCTCGGTCGAAGGGGAGACCGCCGAGATCCCGATCCGGAGCAGAGTTAAGCAGAGATTTCCCCTCAGCCCCATCATCTTTAACCTCACCATGGAGCCATTGCTGCGAGCAATCTCCAATGGCACAGATGGCTTCAACCTCCACGGTGAGAGGGTGAGCATCCTGGCTTACGCGGATGAGCTGGTCCTGACCGTGGATAACCCAGAGAGCCTCCAACGTATGCTAGATGCCACCAGTCAAACTGCCGACTGGATGGGGCTCTGCTTCAGTGCAAAGAAATGTCCACATCGACAGCAGCAAAAGGGACTCGGTGCAGACAATGGTGTTCCAGATCCAGGGCAAGCCCATCATCCCCCTGGCAGAGGAGCAGGCGTACCAGCACCTCAGCACGCCGATGGGTTTCTGTGTCCGGCAGACACTCGAGGACACCATCCAGGAGATCTTGCAGGATGCCGCCAAGATCGACGCCTCCCTGCTAGCACCGTGGCAGAAGATAAACACCCTGAACACCTTCCTTATCCCCCGCATCTCGTTCATCCTAAGGGGATCCGCCGTTTGTTTGATGAATAAAGTTCGTTTGATGAATAAAAATAATGTCCTTTATGATTGAGTATTCAATAATTGTTTGCCTTTTAAAAAATAAATAAAAAAATCCCTGGGTGAACACCCTAATGAAATGTACTGCGCACTCCTATGGTATGGGTATAGAGGAAGCCTAATGACATTGGATTGAAATTCTTTGGTACAGTTTCAGTGAGAGAATAGCAGGTTTGTGTGGGACAGAGGGGCTAAAAAGGGTGATCAACTGTACCTTATAACTTGCTACAGTTCAGATGCATGGATGCTACTGGGGAGTGTACCCCTGGTTAATAATTAAGCTAAGGAATTAATTTAATTAAGATGATGTTGAAGTAAAAAGAAAATGGTACAGAGCATAGAAGTTTCTGGTTATCGAGGGAATAAGGTACATAATATCAAGGGGTGCAAAATTCAGTTTAGGAACGGATGGCGTAAGGAATACATAATCTGCAATCTCCCCGACTGGAGGTAAAATGTTAACAGGTCAAAGTATAGACATTGAGATATGGGGGTATGTTGTTCACATAATGGCTATGTTCAGGTGTGGAGTATAATGAGTGGCTACAATGATGAGGATAGCTTTACCCTCATTTGGTGAGATTTAATGTTCAGTGAGTTTATGGTTCCAGTTCATATGGTCCAATGGAAAAAGTCTCTCAGTCCCTTTCCCATAGTTGATGCACGATGTCATACCGGCTTACACCTCCGGGTACTCTCAGTGGCCGGTGATGTGTTTGATATAGATGTCCCTGGACCATCAGATGGTGTCCGAGACCATAAGGTGCTGCATGAGCCATGCGTAGCGTCGACCGATCCCACATGTCCTCAGCACGTGCTTGTTACAGGGGTCCCAAGTGCCCAGGGCTCCGACAATCAGGGCATCCATCTGCACCTCGTAGCCTTTCGCTCTCAGGGTGTCTGCCAGGGGAGCGTATTTTTCCAGCTTACGAGCTCAGGCTTCGCGGAAGGCCGGGGTCTTGTTCTCAAAGGAGACCATGACGTCGACGAGGATGATCTTTTTCTGGGCCTCGTCGGTGACTACCATGTCAGGTTGCAACTGGCTGTCAGTACCGGGAATGGCGCGGTTCATGGTGACCTCCCCCAGGCGCGATGTGATGGCTTTCACCAGGTGGTTCTGGATGGCATTGTGGCGCAGCTGCCAAGCTCTGGAGTGGGGCTTGCAGCTGCACAGGACATGGGGCAGGGTCTCGTTGGAGTAGCCGCACTTCCTGCAATGCTTGTCTTGGTTCCCGTGGCGGATGGCTCCATTGAGCTGGATGCAGTTGAGCAGGGCATGGTGGATGAACCAACGGTCGGCAAAACGGGTGAAACCGCCCCTGGCAAGGAAGTGGTTGCTGGCGTCCCACTTGCTGGTCAATTCGAAGGCTTTACCCTGGTCCGGTTTACGCTTCAGGGTTTCCATGTACAGTGAGTGGATGGCTGCCTTCAGGGTCCTCTCCAGCATACACCTGGTGCTCAGGGTGACGATGGTGTTGTCGTCAGACCTGATCTGTGGCACCAGGATGCCCAGCTCCTGGCGCTTCTCGCACCACTCCCAGCAGCAGCCGATGTGCTTCCCCAGGCGACGCATGGCATTGCGAGTGCGGGACCACAGTGAAGTGACGTTGCACCCGTCCCATCTGAATTTGCCAGCCAGGGAACCGATCAGGAAGGTGACGATGTCTTGGTTGGAGGGTGCTCTGCCGATCCACTTCTTTGTTGCATCATGGAGGGCATTTGCCGCGATGTTCCTTACCATGGTGTTGGGACACGTCAGCAGGCGGAAGGCGTGGGTGATCACTGCAATGTCACACAGGTCACCCATGTGGGGGACATTGGCACCGCCGTGCCCGTGGGCGATGTAGACCAGCTAGTTGCTGGCTCTTTGGGGAAGGAACAGCCACTTCTTCACCAGCTGCCGGACGATCTTGTCTGCCTTGTTGAGGCAGTCGCTCACTAGGTGTTATGGACTTAAATTCCTCGATCACATCATTGTTATTAACTGACAAAGCCAATTATTGTTCAGTGTACAAAATCATGAGTGAGTAAGTACCATTGGGACATTGTACTTCTTAGTTTGTATTTTACATGCGCTAGTTTAGAAAAGGCTCTTTCACATGAACAGCTTGTAACAGGTAAAACTGAAAAGCATTGAATAGATTTGTAAAAGGCCAGGAACATGGAAGACCGACCTGATTCTTTTAGCCAATCAAGCCACTCTCTGGTGGTGTTCGTAGTGCTACCTTTAGGAACAGATCAGTCATAACCCCAAAGCAATCCGACTTCAGCTTCCAACTCATCCAAGGACACTTTACATTTGTTGACAATGATTCTCATATCATCCCTGCCAATGTCTAAGCTCAGCAGTTTTCCCATTGTAGTCACAATTTTACAAGTCTCCTGTTCAAATCACTGGTCAATGCCGGTAATCATTGAGTCTAGGAGTGGGTAAAATGAAGTTATTTTCTCCTGCTCCTCTTTATTTTATCAAAGTGATGCTGGGATTCAAACGCGTCATCAATACGAGTGGACGTTTTTCCTCTTCTTAACTGGGGGAATCGATATTTCATTCTCTACACACATTTTCACACAGTCATTGAAAATAGATTGAAAATATTCTGGGCCACTTCTCATCATAGCCAAAGAGTTACGCAAGCTTTTCACCCCACTCATTGCAGTAAGTAAGTTGAGATCTGGAGTTTGAAGAGCCTTACTCACTTTTACCACCATTTGGAGAATAGGGTGCATCATGTGAAGGGCAAAGGTAAACTTGAATGAATTTAGTTCATGGATAAGGCCCCTAGCTTTTATTTTAGTGTCAGCAAGGCGAGTTGTTTTGATAATCTCTTGTAAAGCTTGTAAAATGGTGGAGTAGTTTTGTTTTACAGCAGCCACTGCTTCTGCTCTGCATGCCCATCTTGTGTTTGATAGTAACTTCAATGTCTTCAACTGGGATCCTACTTCTTGCGAAATCTTCTCTATTACTGCATGTCACACAGGACTCCCGTCCATGAAAGCATAAAGAGTCTGAATAACACCAAAAAAAATCAAAGACAGTTCTGTTTTGTTTACTTGAAGTGCATGCATCTACTAGGACGAGGTTCAAACAATGAGCATAACAACGTACATAGAGTATTTCACAGTTTCTTTCTTTACATTTCATTTGAACTCCCGTTGTACATCCAGACATCACTGATAACCAATCAATTTTAAGAATGCCAAGGATGTAATTTAACTGGTCAAAATAGACTGAGCATCAACTGTTAATAGTCTCTGAACAGACACAAAATGTCCAACTGGACTATGTTTTTCATTATCAAAATACCACACCACAATGGACATCTGTTCATGGTGTCCACAGTCAGTAGTGTCATTGGCAATTATTGAGACCATTTTTCCATTTAGTGAAGACAAAATCTTTTGTTGCACAATGTTGTGCAAGGCTACAATTAAATCATTTTGGATGCAGTTACTCAGATGGGTAGCGTTTCGAGGAGATTGTTGCACATGCTTTGCCATTACGGGATCATATTTTTGGAGCATATTGACAAGATTTAGAAATAAACCTCTCTCAAAACTGTAAGCTTTTTCATTGTGACCCCTGAATGGTCTCCCACCTTTCGCCAAACACAGAACAAATGTCAATCAGTCACTCCATTACACTTCAGTTATGGCATAGTTCTTCTTGTTTAGACATATAAGCCTGCTTGCCCTCATCCAACAATACATTAAATAGGTTTCCCTTCATTAAAACTTGACCGTGAAGAATAGCTCAACACATGAGATTTTGACAGTTGGTGGTTTTTAAAATATTCGTTAGCCCTATGCCAGTTTCTGAATCCCTTATCAGTAAATGCTGGATCAGTGTGACCTTTGTCTGCTGCATCATTAGAGGAGAAGAAATGGCAGTAAAAGCAAAATGCTGCATCCTTTGATGGGCTATATTCTAACCACCTATACTTTTCATACCAATCGGACTGAAAACTTCTTTGTTTATTCCCTATTTTACTTCTAGGAAACATGCTTAATCTAGGCTGATAAGGACCTCTAGATAATCGATACCGGCGTTCTAATCTATTTTTTGGAATGTCACAAACCGGGTCATCAGATGGAAGGTTTGATGACTTTGAATAGGAACTACACTGACCTGAACTAAGAGACAAAATCTGTTTCTGTTGGTCATTATTCAGTTTATTGCACACACTGGAACTGGTGGCAGCATTATCTTCATGTAAGTTCTTAACCAAGGAGTCTGAGGTATTTGCACTACTATCAGCACATTCATTATACTTCAGTTTGTCTGTTCCTTTTCTTATCTTAACAACGAACCAATCCATATTTTAAAATTAAAAGCGGGTATCATGCGATTGAATTAAAACGTAAAGCCATGGGCTTTTTATGCTATTTCAGTACAGTACACATGACAAAGATTACAAACACTGTAGATACTGCGCTAGGCAGGCCTGACACGGCCGCTTATATAGATCAAAGAATTTTCTACAATAGTAGTCTGAGGGGAAGGGGAGGACCAATGGTAATGCGGCGCTGCAGTAGTGAGGACGCGTGCTGCGAGCGAACGTGGGCTTTCTATAGATTTCTACAACATCTATATTATGCAATTCGGCGCTTATTGTGTAACGCAACAATCCATACTTTAAAACTAAAAGAGCGTATTATGCGATTAAATTAAAATACAAAGCCACTTTTTTTTGAAAAAAGAAAAGGAGTACCCGTGGCACCTTAGAGACTAACAAATTTATTAGAGCATAAGCTTTCGTGAGCTACAGCTCACTTCATCGGATGCACGAAAGCTTATGCTCTAATAAATTTGTTAGTCTCTAAGGTGCCACGGGTACTCCTTTTCTTTTTGCGAATACAGACTAACACGGCTGCTACTCTGAAACTTTTTTTTGAGACATTAGGGTGTGCCTGGACACACCCAGCACACCCCGTACGCACACCCATGACCCATACTGATTGAGGTTAGCACCTTTTTCCACACCATTTTGGGAAGATGCTTATGCCTTTGACCAAGTGATCCCACGCTATCCGAGATCAGCGTCTGGAGTTTCTCAAAGAAACATCTAGCATTTTTTGCCTTCACTACTGCCAATGGACTGCCTACCACTGCCAACGGACTGAAATGCAGCAATGTTTATTTGACATGGATAATAAAAATTGAACCAATACAAAGGTGAAGCAGAATAAAACCTAATAGTATGGATACTGAGTCACAGCCTAACTAGACAGGCTATATATTCTGGTTATAATCTATCCGCTCAAGTAGGATTCAAAGTCTTACATCTTAGCAAAGTCTGTCTGCTCCTTTTCAATGCCATGCTAGTGTAAGCGGGGGAATAGTCCCGCTATTGTGGGGAACTTTCCTGGCTTCTGCACTACCCCAGTGAAGTGGGCTAGTGAAAGGATCTGAGTCCTCACTCCCACGTCCTTTACCCAGTGGCCTTCCTGCCCTTGAGGACTCCCCTTCCACTCTCCTGTCTGGCAGAGTCCTCGTAACCCCAACAAGGCTGGACCCAGGATTCCTGGGGGGCTCGACCCCCAATCCTGCTGTGGTCACCTAGGACAGGGGCTGGGTGTCCCCACTCTGGGGTACTCTCTCTGCACTGGGCACTTCTCTGACTCACTGATCATTACATAAAATTTGAAGCAAATGCAAGTTATTTAATCGACAATTTTAAAAAGAGCAAGGGGAAATGGGAAAGGTTAAAGGAAACACATCAACCGGCTCTGTGGCAGGGAACATCACAAACAGTGTCTCTGGAATGTCAGGGCAGTTCACAGTCTGTTCCTTGTAAGCCCCAGGCCTTCTTCTCAGGCCCTGGCTGTGCTGCAGGGATGCTGCGGGTTGGACACTCGCTCTGGTGGTGGCCACATGCTCTCAGGCTCTGAGTGGCAGGGCCCTTCTTCCCAGCATTGCCCCTGTCCTGTCAGGGTTACCAATCCCCCCCCGAGTCTGGCCTGCAGAGCCTCCTGGCTGAGGCATCTCCCTGTGCTGGGTCCGCTGCCCAGGGTCCCCCCTCGTTCTCCCCAGCTGCTCACGACACCCGGTTCTGGACTGCTCCAGCTCCAGCTCCACTCCGTCTTAGCTCCAGCTCCACTTTGCCTCAGCACAGCTGCTATTCTGCCTCCAGCTCCTTGGGCTGCTTCTCTTGCCCCTCTGGCTCTGGTTGCTGCAGCTCTGCTACCACGACAGGTCTGCTCTGCAGGCTGCTTCTGTGACTCTGCTCTCAGCACTGACCTGATTCATGGGCTGCTTTTCTGGCCCATCAGGCTCTGGTTGCTGCAGCTCTGCTCCAGGGCAAGTCTGTTCTCTCTGGGCTGTACCTCTAGCTTTGGGGCTGCAGCTCTGCTCCCAGGACAGGGTCTGCTCTCTCTGGGCTGCTTTTCTGGTCCCTCTGGATCTGGCACAGCTCTGCTCCCAGCTTAGCTTGGGCCCCTGATTTCTCCTTAGCTCGGCCCCACTCTGTCTGATCCAGGCAAATCCAACTCACACAGAGGACGGGACCTCCCTGGCCTCCTGACTCCCTGATTTGCCTGCCCGCCCTGTCATTCCGGGTGACCTGGAGCATTGACCTCTCCCCATTGTTCCTAGGGACTGTCAGTCTCAGGGTCCTGATTCCCCATCGACCCTTCCACCTTTTAGTCCTGAGAGCTAGCAACTAAAACACCCCCACTGAATGTTAGTAAGGGGGCAAAGTGCACTAGGGCAATAAATTGCAGCATCTTTTTCCCCATGTTCAGTTTCTCTCTTCTAACAGCACAGACCTCCAAGAAACATCCTTCTACATTTAACACTGGCAAAAGTTCTCCCAGTTACATTTTGGGATGTAACGAGCATATCAGTATTTGCTCACATCAAAGAGTTCTTTAGACCCTATAAATTGCCACTGTTAGCTTATGAAGAATCTGACCAACATCTTTTTGTGAAGATTTATTTTCAAATGTCATTTATGTCCCCCGTCAGCCTGAATTGCCAAACTCTCTGACTTTTTATACACACGGTTAAACAACTGGCTATCATTTATATAACAAATCATCAGGTCCACTGGTATTATTATATAAATTATTGACATCAGAAATATTGAATGAGGAACCAGATTATAGAAAATTTCATTCACACTAGAGAAAAGCATTAATACAAACTACAACCTCATGGTAAAGCTTTTTTTCCACTGTTACATCTTTGATTATTGGATAGTTGGGAGCTACAAAAAAAAATTCCTTAATTCACACCAGGGACAGTAGAAATCCACATAGTTAGACATGGGCTAGAAGTGGAATTTTTTAAACAATCTTTCCTAACTATTGTTGATTTAGGTAAAAAGGAACCTAGATTTAAAAAAAAAAAAAGTCAGACCACATTTTGGTTTTTCATATGTTGATTGAATTGATATGTTTTTGTAAATGCTCATTGACTCTTCTGAAACAATAAATACAAGATCACAAAGTTTTGGACAGCTAAGTCTCAAGGGAGAAGTATAGAAATTAGGTCAGGGCGTAAGACTAACCATGTACAAAGGATCTGCTTCAGCCTTTACAGTTCAGAATGTATTTTCAAAGAATTTACAATTAAATCTCTCAATGAGTTTATCAGCATTAAGCATTTTTAAATGGTCTCCTTAAGAAATTTTGTGTAAACCTCATCTTTTTTTTTCCAGATTCCTCTAGTGAAAAAATTATTGAATTCTGAGGTATGAAAATTGACTAAGTTCTAGATTGTATCACAACTTAAGGTATGGGCTACTCTTAATTCACTAAGATGTCAACTAGTAATTTATATAACAGAGAATAGCATCAAAAGGAGGATGTCAACTCATGTAAACTTTCAAAATACATGTCTGAACAAATTGTGCAATTTTTTTTAACAGCTTTAAAAGCTTTGGTTCACCAGTTACCAACATTTTGAAAGACAGGCTCCAAAATGATTTCTTCTTCTTTGTGAAATATAATTTAGCTGTTTTTACAAAGACTGACCCGTTGACCAATTAGTTCATCAATATAGCAAATATTGAATTAAATACATTAGGAGTTCCACTCAGAATATATAACTACATTTCCATAATTATGTTAGCTTTTCATTTTTAGAAGCATGTGCTGTTTTAGAAAGATCAAATCAGGTCACTAACTCAGTTTTCTTGTGAATACTCTACATTGTTTTCATAATTGTGAGGGTTTTTATAATAGTCAGTTACAAACATTAATTCTTCATTGCAATATTTTTTGGTACTTATCACTGAAAGAAATGCTGAAGAGTAATGGTTCCATACACAATAAATCAACACAATATAGAAATTGGTTGGACAGACTCATCATCCACTATTTTTGTCTTTTCATATGTAAGAGAATCTAATTCAATTCCAAGGGTTGGGGGGGGGGGAGGGCGGAATCAATCCTAACTCATGTTCTCTCCAAGTGTTTCCTTAGGGCATCATTCTGTGAACAATCTCCATCCCCAGTTAAGTCAATGGCATTTGAGGGCACTCACAGCACAGAAGGATCAAGCACTTAAGCCCCAATCATGCCTAAGTGCACAGGAGTCCAACAATGTGGACCAATTTGCAGGATAGGGGCCTTGACTTGCAATGCCCAATGGATGCTCTTTAATGTTTTTTGCTTTTTTTTTTAATGTACTTAAGACTTTATATACTAAGATCTATTATACCATTATACATTTGCATAGTCCCTAAATGCTATGCTATCAGAATATAACTTCCATTAATGTTGAAGGGAGATTTATGCATAGGTTGAATCTAGTGGATGGTCCTTAGTTTTTATTTAATAATAATAATTAGCACTTAAATAGTGTTTTTAAGTCTTCAAAGAGCTTTACAGTCTAACTCATTAATCTTCATTACCCTTTTGTGAATGAAGAAGGTAAGCATGACCAACTCCATTTTATAGATGGGGAAAATGAGAAAAACAGCTTCAAGGGCCACATTTTTTAAATGATGTGGACCAGGTCGTGTCCTTTTGTGCCATTCTAGTTCTGGCCTGAAAATCACAAGGAAAATGACATCCACTATTTATTCTGCCATTCTATACTTGAGTGTATTTTTCAAAATGGCAGCCAGATGGTTAGTATTTTGCTGTCCACTAAGAACTGTGCTCTAGGTTGACATTGTGACTTGTCCAGTACTTACAAGATAAACTTGAGGAAATTAATACTGTTTTATACATTACTATACATGATAACTATATTAAAATTAGAGTTAATTCCATTGGCATGATAATGGAGCATTCTTTCAAAAAGAGACTAATAGCACATTATGTGAACCACTGTACAGACACCTCCTGTTCAATTATACACCTTTGCTGGAAATGGGGAAACCCTTTTTAGGAAATGTAAGTCAGAAAGCAAGCAAAATATCAACAGGGGCAGAAATAATGAGAAAAAAAAACAGGGCTATGTTATAGCATTACTGTGTAGGACTTTTATAGCCACTAGAGACCCTCAAATATAAAAGGTATGTAGATTGGACAGTCCATTTTAGAGATTAAAGGAAAGAGAAAAGAGGGGAGGATGACAAGATACAGAGTTCCTTGCTGGGCTATGGCTCAGTGAGGGGAGTGATATGACACACAGACTTTCAGAGGGATGCTGAAACTCAGAGTTAACAAGCTGGGACAAGGCCCAAAAGCCTTCAGGTACGGAACTTTACTTCACAATGCTGTAAAGAATCACTCTCTACTTTGTAACAAAGGCTCTGTCCTATTTTTGTTATCATATCTGACCAGATGTGTTTACTTCCAATTGTCATTTGATAGTTTTCTCTTTGTAGTCTACCCCAGGACAAATACATGTAAGCAGCATCAGGATGAGCTCTACCCTGACATCTGGTGGTGAGTTGTGGAAAAAGACTTCGGGGCTGATCTCGTTTACATGGGCACACCCAGCCTGCCTAGCATGACGGGATTGCTTGCCCAACCGGTCACTTTGGCTGCTGTGGGATCCCCAGTCTCTTTGTTATTGGGGCAGAATGAATAAAGTGTTGTTATCGTGGTTATGTGACTCAAGGACAGTAGAATTGTACTGGGAATTTTATGATGGAGGGACTCGCCCTCAACTAAGTAGCACTCGCTAGGCAAGGGACATGGGTTCCAAAACCCAGTGAATTGAGAGAGGTTGGGGACAGGTATTTGTACCTGGTGGTATGGGTATTGGTCAAACACCAATTTCACCCTCCTCACCCCTCTGCCATATAACATCAGAGCTGATTTTGATTCCATTAGGAGTCTGGTTACAGGCTGTTGACCTGATTTCACTTTGGCCCAATGGTGTGCCAATACTGAGGCTCCCCCACTATGAGCTGAAATCACTAGAAGAGCTAAAATTACTAAGAGCTAAAATCACTGAGTGCTGTTAAATGGGGGACCTGAAGATATATTGATGAGCGACTAGCAGGATGTCTGCTGGAGAGGAGCAGCTCTTGGGGTGGCTGGCAGAGTAGAGCAGCTCACGGTGAAGGCTGCAGCAGACCCCCATGGAGAGGCAGGGCAGTTGGCCATCGACACGAGCAGCGGAGTATGTAAGGTGCCCCATACCTCCCCCCTTTTCCAACCAGGCTGGGAGGTAAACTCTGCAGATGAACTTTTGAATTTTAGGGTTGCTGGACTTCTGGGACTTTGGGTAACTTTTGGGTTGCTGGACTCAAGAACCAAAAGGGAAGGACATGGCCCAATCTGCTTGGGGTGGGTCTTTTGGTTCATGGTTTGTGTTACGAATCATGTTTGTGGTGTTTCCTCAACATAATGCCGTGTTGTTTTCTCTCTGTTATTAAGAGGCTTTTGCTACTCTCAGATTCTGTGCTTGAGAGAGGGAAGTATTGCCTCTTAGAGGCACCCAGGGGAGTGGTATGTATTTGTCCCAGGTCACTGGGTATGGGCTCAAGCCGGCATGGTGTTATTGGAATGGAACCTCTAGATTCTGAACCCAGCCCTTGTTGCTGCCAACTCTGATGGGCAGAAGGGTTACATTTGTTTTGCTTTTGTTTAAGGTAATTGGAACTGGTTGCATATGCTCTTCCATTGAGGACAACTGCCAGTAGGCATCCCCCAGAAGTACCCCGCTTGACTTCTGACCTTAACAGACCAGGAGCAAAGTTACTATTTGGCCACTTGATCAAAGATCAGGAAATTATGAGGGAGCTGACATAGTGTGAGCCTGAGGGGAGCTAAAACATCAAAGAGGCAAGAAGTCTGGTTACAGGTGCCCTTTGGGATATGCGTTCCTTTGCTGTTCTACCTGCGCCCATTTTTCACAGATCTGATCCAACACCCATTTAAGTCAATGGGAGTCTTTCTATCGACATCATTGGGCTTTGGATCAGGCCTCCTAGGCACAAATCAGATCAAAATTTGATCTCAAGAGAGCTGCAATACCTAGTCTCGATGGGGTGAGACAAGAACAGAATTCTCAGCTTTTCAGGGTTTTAAACAAAACCCTGATTTTTTTTCCTCTCTAACTCACACTCACACTATAAGATAGAACTCCAATCACAGAAATACATGCTCTATGTGACAAGTAAATCAGCATCTAAAGAACAAGAAAGCAAGATAATTGCTTCAGATGGTAAAAGGATCCCGTAACCCTTTCTACCCTGTACTGAGACACAGATGATTCATCTGAGCAAGGAAGCATATAGAGGCCATTATTCAGATAAGAAGCACAGAATTCATATATTACACTCACCAAGCTCTAATCTAGCAATGTTGACTCACCTCATTACCTTACCTTCTCTCACTAAGATAATTTGTTTAATTAATATAGGGAGATTGTAGAAGAGAAACAGACTTTCCTGACTCAGCTGCCATTGTTAAAAGTTTATCATTCAGTTCCTAAGAACATAAGAATGGCCATACTGGGTCAGACCAAAAATCCATCTAGTCAGGTATCCGGTCTTCCTACAGTGGCCAATGCCAGGTGCCCCAGAGGGAATGAACAGAACAGGTAATCATCAAACAGAGGCTAGGGACATCATTGCTGCCCACCCTAGCTAATAGCCATTGATGGACCTATCCTACATGAATGTATCTAGTTTTTTTTAACCCTGTTATAGTCTTGGCCTTCACAACATCCTCTGGCAAGGAGTTCCATAGGTTGACTTTGTGTTGTGTGAAAAAATGCTTCCTTTTGTTTGCTTTAAACCTGCTACCTATTCATTTCATTTGGTGACCCCCTATTTCTTGTGTTATGAGAAGGAGTAAATAACACTTCCTTATTTACTTTCTCCACACCAGTCATGATTTGATAGACCTCTAACATATCCCCCATTAATTGTCTCTTTTCCAAGCTAATAAGACTGGGACTTTTCAATCTCTTTACATACGGCAGCAGTTCCATACCCCTAATCATTTTTGTTGCCCTTTTCTGAACCTTTTCCAATTCCAATATATCTTTTTTGAGATGGACTGACTTAGATCACTACTTTATATGATGGATGGGCATAGATGTTATAACACATATGGGCTAATCCTCAGAGATGCTGATCACTCACATCCTCCATTTAAGTTATAGGAGCTTTATAGATCTTGGCAATTCTGGGGGAAGCGGGGGGAGAATCAAGTCACTAATACAGGGGTCGGCAACCTTTCACAAGCGGTGTGCCAAGTTTTCATTTAGTCACTCTAATTTAAGGTTTTGTGTGCCAGTAATACATTTTAACATTCTTAGAAGGACTCTTTCTACAAGTCTATAATATATAGCTAAACTATTGTTGTATGTAAAGCAAATAAGGTTTTAAAAATATTTAAGAAGCTTCATTTAAAATTAAATTAAAATGCAGAGCCCCCCAGTCTGGTGGCCAGCACCCGGGCAGTGTGAGGGCCACTGAAAATCAGCTCGAGTGCCGCCTTTGGCACGTGTGCCATAGGTTGCCTACCCCTGCACTAATGGATATGAATTATATAGAATATGTAAACTGTCCTTTTTATAACAATTAAGATGTATCGGAACAGAAAAGTTAGCTACTTCTAATTAAATTCTTTTCTTAGAGACATAGTGTCACGGGATGCACCACTCACCACCAGACTGGTGCCTCTTCCTGGTACTCTGGGGATTAGCTTGAGGCTGACACTGCCCTTCCACTGTTGGCACACCATCACTCTGTCTGCCTGTAGCTCCTCCCACAGCCTCAGGAATCACAGCATACTCTTAAAGGGTCGACCCCCCAGCCCCATCACTGTTTGTGTCCCCCCTCCTGCAGGGGGTTTAGCTCCTCAGTACTCATAGACACTCTTTCTTCTCACTGCCTCTGTGCCACTCGCCCACTAGCTGGTAGGGGAACCTGGGCCCACCCTCTTCTCCAGATTCCAGCCCAGGGACTCTCAGCTCAGCAATCTGGGCCTTCTTTCTCTGGCTTCACTGCTCTAACCCTGGGTTCTTCCTACTGCTGGTTCCCCTTGTCTTCCTGGGCCTACCAGTTCCCCAAAGCCTCCTCCCTCTTCCCAGGGAGTGACTGTCATCTGCAGTCTCCACTCACTCCTCTCTTTCTCCTGGAAATGTCTGCTTTTTTCCAGCAGCCCCCTTCTCCTTTCAGCTCCTGGGCTTTATAGGCCCTGCCTATTCCAGCCCAGCTGAGCCTCCTTAACCAACCCTGCTTATTGGGTTAATTGGCCCATCTGGGTAAGTGTGGGCAGGGCCAGCTCTAGGTTTTTTGCTGCCCCAAGCGGAAGGGGCCAGAGTGCCGCCCGAAGCACATGCTTGGTTTGCTGGTGCCTAGAGCTGGCCCTGAGTGAGGGATAGTCACCCCATCATACACAGCATATTCAATGAAATGTTTGATTTTGTCCTGATCCAGTGTTAAGATTCTTCATAATTCAGATGAATAGCCTGCAGCCCACATCAATACAAGAACATTCCCATAGTAACTGAGAGATGTGTATTGTTGTTTTTTTTATTAAATTCACTTTCTTTCAGAATTCTGACTTTTCCCACACACAAATGATGAGTCTAAGGTAAAGAAATGAATATTCCTGTAATGTATACAGAACAAAGCCTCACCTTCAAATTCTTTTAAACTTCTAAACCCCTTTAAGGCAAACAGCCATGAGTGAGGCCTGGTCTACACTACAGTTAGCTTGATGTATGGCAGCTTACATCAATCTAACTCTGTAAAAGTCTACACTAAAATGTCACTCCCACTGATGTAACTCACCCACTCCACCTCCACGAGAGGCGTAGCACTTAAGTCGATGAAGTTAGGTTGACACAGTGTCAGTGTAGACACTGCATTGCTTACATTGATTGTTGATGCCTTTCAGAACCAGTCCCACAATGCCCACACTGACAGTTAAATCAGTGCAAGCACTCCTAGTGAGGATGTGCACTGCCAGGATCATAGTGAGGATATGCAAAAGCAAATTAATTACTGTGATGGTCAGCGTAATTTAGGTTGACTTAATTTTGTAGTGTAGACTTGCCCTGAGAATTTTCAAGCTAACGATGGGAGGAAGAAGGGGGTGGATGAAAGCAGCACCTGCTTACTAATGCAAAAGCTTTATTATACCACTTGGAGAACACATGGATTACTTCAATTACTTGCCTAGAAGCCCCTGGGCACTCCAGCAATTTCACAATACAGAGAAGAGCTTTTGCCTGATGTTCACAAAAGTGTGACCACATCCATAATAAAAGTAATCACTCTTCATGGAAGCAGCCTTAAATCCTAATTGTGATTAGTGAAAAACTATACTTTCTCTGGGAACTTCATTAGTATGAGCTTTCACTATACTCGAGCTCTCCTGAGAAGCCATTTAAAGACTGTGTTAAGAATAAAGAACAAAGAACATGAAAGCTGCTCTTACTGAATTTTAAAAATTTGCTCTTCGCAGAGAAAAACAAACAAACAAAAAAACCCACTTGTCGGAAATTAAAAAACCACTAACCTTGTGCCGGAGTCCCTTCTTTAAAACCTAGATAATATCCTATTATAGCCTATGCCTGATGATGGGGGAAGTGATAGGATTAACTTTTCATTTCTGAACATCAAATGTAAATATTTGATTGTGCTAACACTTCAGCAAAAAATATTTGTATGAAACCTTCACATTTTCCTAACACTGCATCTTGCCTTCAGGAAAACTCTTACTCTAACAGAGGCTATAGTTTACAGTATACGATTGTGATAGCTTAAACACTGCCGGTACAGTAAATGCACAATTGATATCACACAAACAAACCCATATTTAATATAATTTATATTAGTGAATGTGACCCAGAGACCCCTTCATGCCAAATGGCAGAGGGCACAAGGGGTACATGGGGTTTTACAGGGATCCCTGGGTCAGATATATGCATAATCCTTCACCAAAAGTAGGCATTTGAGGTCTCTACAGAGAGCCAGTAGCCCACTGGTTATCATAATCATTGCAAAATGTATGTGCAGATAATATTTAAGGAGTTATTTATGGATGCTAAAACCTATCCTCTTAAGGCCTTAGAGTTAAGGCAGATCACCAGGAGGTGACATACCTCAGAAATGTTCCTTTCAGGCAGGAGGTAGCAGATACCGATTTCCCTGTCTGTTCATCTGTGTATTGTATGCCTCTCAATGGAGGTTTATTTGCATACTAAGCCAGGGCAGAATGAAAGACTGAAATCTACAACAGAGAAAATGTATAGGATGAAACACACAACAGGAGGATGTCCTGTTCATGAATAAATTACAAATTATTGTTCTAGCATATTCTAGAGTGCAAGGAAATACACAAAACCCTTCGCCTAGGAGGCAAGCTGACAGCGTGCAGATGTCATGAAAGGAGGGTCACAGCCAACCTGGCTGTAAAGCACTGCAACGATTTGGGATGGGCAATACTCTACAAGACATGAGAATACCTTGTTAATTAAGTTTAGACTCTAAAATGCATGTTATGATATTTTATATGTAATCATTTGTTTCCAGTACTTCTACTTGCCATTACTTGAGTCTCTGCACTTTGTTAAATAAATGTATTTTTATTTCATTGTAAACACACCCAAGTGCTGTGTGTTAAGCAAAGCGGTGATCTGAGGTGAAGCTAGTAAGCTGGGGTGTACTGCTTCTTTGTGAGCAGCAAATCGGTGAATACTGAAAGTATCTAGTGGATCAGGGGAGATCCAGGCGCTAGAGCTGGGGTGTTCCAATCACTAACCTGTAGAGAGGCAGCAGGCCCTACCAGGCCTAGAGGAAAGTGCTTGTGTTGCCTATGGCTGGTAGAGTTGGGAAGCTGACCCAAACTAAGGGTACATACAAGGCTCCTTCATGCTAAGGACAGATGGTAACAAGGTGCATCATAACTCTGGATGCCCCTGGAAAACATCACAGTAAACTCTATGGAGCTGGGGCTGTCATTTACTAACTCTTTGTAAAGTGTCTTTCTAGCACAATGGGGCCCCACCTCGTTGAGATACCTAGGTGCTACGGCAATATAAAAGTTCAATGTCAAATATTATTAAAAGTTCTATCATCTATCTTCATTTACTCTAGAGAGAAAGAATCCCTCCCCTCATTTTTTATATTTCAACCACATCTGCCAGTTGTAATCTAGTGGTATGACAGCAATTTTTCAGAGGACTAGCACTAAATTTATACTCCAGGAAACTGGATCTTCTCTGGAGAAAAGTCCATCATGTTTTACAGAGAAAAAATTGGTAATGGGAGAGTCCGAGTTCCAGGATTGTGGACTCTAGTCATCATCCCGAGACTCTGCTTCAGGAATGGAGTTATGTTCCAAGGTCCAGCCAGGGCTCCTGGAGTTGCAATA
Organism: Dermochelys coriacea; assembly: GCF_009764565.3. Classification (NCBI taxonomy): domain Eukaryota; kingdom Metazoa; phylum Chordata; order Testudines; family Dermochelyidae; genus Dermochelys; species Dermochelys coriacea. The sequence continues at coordinate 94,961,976 of NC_050070.1, read as the reverse complement.
AATAGCTAAACTAGGGTGCCATCTCAACTTCTGTAGATGTTGAATCTATATGTAGGACCGGGTGAGAGAGGAGTGGGCAGGCTTAATCTGAGTAGTACCTGCAAATTACAGATGACAATTTCTTTTGGTTACAATTATTTTTGGTTCTTTTATTTAACAGATCCAAAACCTAAAATGTGGTGCAACAAAATATTATTTTGTTTATCTGAATTTATTTAAATACACCCATCCTCAGATTTGCAGGCACAAGTACAGTACATTTATGTACAGTAACTCACAAGAAGGACCAATGTCCTCCATCCCCCTACCTGAGAGTTATTTGGATATGGGACAAGATGGCTGAATAAGTGACTAGTTGTCCAAGGCCAAATAATGAACCAGGAATAGAACCTAGGTGGTCCTTGCTCTTATTCACTCTAGCCACTGCACTGAATGGCTTTCTAATATTACATGCTATGTTTTTAATTATGCTTCAATTTAGCCTCTAATTTTACAGGTATAGTTTTGTACTGTATTAACTGAAAGAAAATATTAGAGGCTTTATCAGCCTACCTGATTTGTGGGAGTGAACATGTTGAGATCTAAGTCTTATAATTGTGCCCAAAATTAATTGCACAGATAAAAATAGCTTTCAAAATGAGAACATACATTATAGTTGGCACTAGGAATAAAATAAATACAAGTAACAAAAATTAATTCCTGTTTGAGGGTTTACAGAAAGTGATTTAAAAGCCAAACAGCAACAGTGTTGGGAGATGCTCATCTTATTTTTTGTTGCATTTCTTCCACCAAATAGGACTTTCACCATATGTCAGATATTAGTTGTTGGAAGAATTGGTGTTAGAAATTCAGTACTATTTACAGCAATAATCAGTGTGTGTTTCATTCCTCAACCCCAAGCTGTTCCTCCAGCCAGAATGGAACAGAAGGTTTATAAGGCAGCTCCAAAATCATTTAGCTTAGGGCTTGTCTTCACTTCAGGCTAAATCAGTGCTGCTGCAATTGATTTAGCATGGTGAATTTAGTGGGTCTGGTGAAGACACGATAAATTGATGTGAGAGCACTCTGTTGACTTCAGTAATCCAGCTCAATGAGAGGCAGAAGCTATGTAGACGGGAATGCATTTCCCGCCGCATAGCACGGTGTAGACACTGCAGTATGTTTATGTAAATTACAGAACTTAAGTTGTCTAACTTACATTGACTTAAGTGTAGACAAAGCAGAGAAGCCCTCAGCATACCAGCTATATCCTGGATGAAAATGAACTACTATAAGATTCTTTAAAATCTGATCATATCATCTGCCAGCTCAGTACAAAGCTGTTTCAGAACTGATTAAGCCCTAAGGAACATAAATACATCTCTCAGATATTGCCAGGCAATAACCAGCCTTTACTGTGTACCACTGAGGAAACCCCAGCTGAGTTCCAAACGCTATTTTCAAAGGTGCATGCCCAAGCAAAAGCCCAATTTCTAGACATATTTTTCCCCCTTTCTCCTGCTGCCTTGCCTGCTCAGCTCTAAACTACTTGAGCAGTCACTGGACATAGGAATCCTTTCCACAACAACATACATTTTAAATTCTCCAAATAGTTACGGACCTAATCCCCAATTCCTATTCAATGGAAACTCACATTGACGTCAATAGGAGTTTTAGCTGAGTAAGGACTATAAGTTTTAGCCTTGTTACCTGTACTTACTAATTGCTTATAATATATGCACAGCACAGCACATATTGCTAAAGAACCAAAGCTAGATTGTTGCAAAGGACGAAGATTATAATTATAGGATCATGTTTAATGTTCACCTTTCCTGGATCATACAGCAATATTAAAAATCACTTATTAATTAGGATGAAATATCTCACAGCTGCTAAAGGCTGCAATTCTATCTGATATAATTTAGTGAAGAAATCCTAAATATCCGCAGGCCGTATTTTCCTGCCACAGGATATGAATAATACTGATAGCAAAGAGGGCTTAAGAGGGATTTAAATGGTGTATTGGCTCCATGTAGAGACGTGAATTTCATGATGGTGTGGTATGAAGATTTCATTGGCACTCATTTAGTATCAGCTGCATAACTCAATCATGACTTTATCCCTTTTAAGCAATATGGTCATTGCAAATTCATTCAGTACCACATCATCAGGTATTCTCTGTAATGTATATAAATATACTCATACGCATATATTCCAAATTAAACCTTTCTTACAAGCATATAAGTGGTTTCCTTTTCTGAACTATCATTATGACACAGCAAACATTTACATCTCCGTCTCAAACTCATTCACATCCAAGGGTTCCACTACAGGCAGAACCTAATGTTCCCAGCATGGAAACTAAGATTTACTTTCTCTTGGATTTCAAATCGTACACATTTTCATTTTCATTATGCAGTTCCTTATCTTAGCCAATAAATTCCATCACATCAACAATGCTAAGTGATTTGAATTCACAAATAATGTAAAATGATATAGCACTCTAGCAGGGCTATATGGTGGCATAAATTACCCCTTTATGTCACCATGCAGACTTGGATTTGGATGCTTAGGCAAAACCGGATGCTATGCACCCATTATTCCTCTCCCCTCAATCCTGGAGCAGATGGGCAAGAAGTGGGAAGGGAAGGAGTGGTACCTTGGCTCTGCATCCCCAATACACTAGCCAGCAGAGATGGGATACAGAGCAGGCAGAGATTTGCTATTGGCACAGGTAAGCAGCAAATCGGTCCCACTGGTTTAAGGGAGGAACAGAGAGAGAATTGTGGATCCCTGAGCCATGATTTCTTCCCTGGGATTCTTCTAAGGCAGCAACATTCCACCCCCTGCTGTGGGCTCTGTCTTTGTAGCATGATCTGGTACTGAATTACAAGTGTCCATGAGATCATCAAGGAAAGATCTGTAGTATATACACATTATAATCTCATATCCAAAGACATTTCTTTGGCATATGCTCAGCACTCACCATCTTTGACAAGCTAGTTGGAAAAACCCTGATTGATGGTGAACTCACATGTCTTTGCTAGCATCAGTCTGCTAGAGTTCCATTTTCAGAATCTGTTCTTGATGTATGCATTTTTAGAGTCATTCATGCTTGATTTAAAAGGAAGTCATATATCTGCTTTAGTTCGTAAAAACATGGACTTGCTTCTTTGATATCTTCTTCTAAGTAGTGAATGCAGAGTATCTTACTGTACTACGTATTTTCCAGACCAGACAACTGACAGAAGATCCAACTAGTTAAAAACGAGGGGGGGGGGGGAAAGTGTTGGCTACAGCTATTTAAGTACAAGAAGGTGAAACAGAACAAATGGTTGTGTGTTGCTTAATGCACTTTTGGTGCAGATCCATATTTTAAAAAAATTAGCCTCTGCTCTATAGTAAATTATTTTTCATATCTCTCTCTCTCACTCAGAGGGCAATTTCAGATGATATGTATTCTACTATATTAAAGAAATTAGCAAATGAACTTACTATCCCAGTGGTACTCACACCTCAGTGGTTCAGGAGCCAAATTAGTGATCAGCATTACCCAAAAGAGTCAGGAGCAGCGTGAATTCATTGTTTCATTTTACTATAATACTATATATCCATATTTAAGCAGTATGACAGGGGAAACATTTAGTTTTTATTTATATATTATTCTTACAGCAAGATGACTAACCAAGTATTATTATTTTATTAACTACAATTATCATGACAGAAATCTTAATGTTATTTAAAGCATGCTTATTCAGAATTATGTATTATCCATACTTCAAATGATAATTCCAGTGTTGCAAAATGAGATTCAGCTTTCAAAGCTGATACATCTGCAAAAAAAACTCCCAAAACACAAGTATTGACTCGGAGGGGGAAGTATGGAAGGCAGTAATGATAAAGGAAATGATGATAGTAGAGACCAAATAAAAAGGATTACCTTTTAAAAGTCAACATTTATCTGTAGTTATTACACAGTGGCAAATGAGATACCACAGTTATTTCCTATTCAAAATATAGGGAAATGTTACGTTCTCATAAATAACACTGAGCAATAACTGTTGATGTATGTTGACTTTGTGACCACAGTAAACAAGAGATAACAAAAAAGTTAGTCCAACTTTGGCCCCCATACATAGAAGTATCAAATCAAGTAAGTAACAGGCCCCCCTCTGAGAGTCTGTGGTACATCTGCATCTGGAATGTGGTGTTCATTTCTGGGAATCTCATTGTTAATATAAGTCTGGTAAACTGGAGTGCTAAGAGGACTACTGGGGAGAGGAGACATAACCAAAACCTGCAAATCTTTGATGACTGTGAACTCGAAGGAAGGGAAGATTGGAAAACATAATAAAAAAAATTGTAGTATAACTAGGAGCGATGGGATGAAATTAACAAAAGGAAAACTTAAACAGGAAAGATTTTTGAAAGAAAGCTATTAGCTTGCTGAGTAATCTTCCAGAGAGGTTGCTTCATCTGTTTAAAGCTAGACTGTACCAAACATTATTTGACCAACTGTTTTTAGTAAGCAAATTGATTTGTGAAAATTTTCACAAATAGTCATGTCTTGTTTGCTATGATCCTTGGAGGGTCATTTGATTAGTTGTCCAAATTTGCATTGCAAACTACCACATACTCATGAAAATACAAATTCAAGCAGTTTCACAAATTTTAGCACAAATGTTCATTTATCCAAATATTTGTGCTGGAAGGGTTTTGTTTGTTTATTTTTGTGTGTTTGGTGTTGGTCTCCCGTATCAAGGGTTTTAATCATCCAGGGAATAGAATACCACCATGTGATTTAGACGACCATTCACAAAACATCGGTGTTGAACACCAAACAGTAGAGGCAATCAGTTCATAAATATTCTGTAGGATGAAAATCACTGAACACAACTATGTACTTTTGAATAACACATATAGGGCCAGAATGGGTTAGTACCTGGCAATTAGGTATGCCTGCATTTCTTTCATGCCACCTTCTTGTTCTCCAGAATCTAAGCTTACTTTTTAAAAAAAAGAAAATGTGTAGCTGAGAGAGCCTCATAAATGTGACCTGAACCTCACTGATGCCAAGACCTCGGCCTACATTTGCAAAAACTGAAACAGTAAGTCTAAGAGGTGTGACCTGCCCTATTCATTTCAATGGATGCTAACTCAGTTGCCCAATACTAATACTTCAAAAATTAACATTAACTATTTTACTGTTCCTCAAATCATGTAAAAAAAAGAGGGAGGCGCATGCTGAAAAAGCTTCAAGTTAGGAAGATCTTCACAATCTATTCTGTGACAGCTCATTGTGTTATGGGTGAGAGAACTGAGGGTGGATGGAGATGGCAAAAGACAGTAACCTCCCATCAAGGATTCATATCCAAGGAGCCAAGAGGAGCCAAACAGGGCCATTGAGTCCCATCAAGGAGAAGCCAAACTCAGAGAGACCTGCAGAGTCCCTGGTTGTATTTGGGTCCCACTGAGGGCAAGCCATGCCCAAAGAGCACAGAAAGCATGCATAATAATATTTTGAACATCTCCACCATCTACTATGAGAAGTATCTCTTGTGGGTAGAGATTACAAGAATACATATATCTTTGCTTTTTCTAACTGATCCCTGAGCACAAACATTTATGGAAGGCAGACTTGCTCATGAATGATTCATTAACCAAATATGGGGGTTCAAATCTTGTTTGAAATAGATAATTATATTAGTCTATCAATAAATGAACAATAGGGGACATTTTTGTACTAATAGGCAGATAACTAGATGACCTAATAGGTCTTTTCTATCTCTGGATTCTATGGTTCACATCAATATCTTTCTTTGAGTTTGTCTAGATTTCTTAAATATCATTTCTGTTTTTATAGCACATTGGTGTGAAACAGCATAACCTGCATGAACTTGTAACTGCTGTGACATGATTAAACTTAATTAAAATGGATTGGTATGTGTATTCCAATCTACAGGGAATAGAAAGCATAAGATTAAAACTTTCACTCTTATGGTGCGCTAAAGGATTGTTTTTTGGAAATTACTTGCATCTTTCTAGGAATGCTTTAATGTAGGGTTTTTTTTAAGGAGCTTTCATCAGCTATGATGCAGCATTTCATAAACATCAAAATATAGACAGACACTGTAGTGAATTATTTCACCATTTCAAAAGGAATATTAGCAATTCAAATGAAAAAAAAAAACTGGATCAGCTTGATCCCAAAGGTACCTGCAATGAATAGAAGTAAGCAAGAAATATTCCTTATTTTATTTCTGTTTTCAGGATTTCTGATCTGCTCAAATACTTTATCAAGATTTTTTTTTTGTTAGCAGCAAAAAGCTTTGAAGACACAAACAAGTCAATACACATATCTTCATACTCCTAGTTCCTACACTGACACTGCAAACCCAAAAGGGATTTTAGTCTCTGTTGGAACAATTAGCATAGTCTACAGACTGAAAATTGAGTTAGTAGGGATGGCTGGAAAATAAAAATTCTGTTTCATGAAAATTTTGAGGTTTCGACATCTTTCATTCTGCCTTGGAATGAAACCTAGACCTTTTGAAATTTTTCACAAAAACAACCACTCACACCAAAGAGATAGATACTTAATAGCCCAGTGATTAAGTCACACATCTAGGATGTAGGAGATCCAGGTTTAAGTCCATACTCAGGTTCATTTGGAACAGGACTCAAATGTGTGTTTCCCAGGTGAGTAGGAGCTGCCCCCCCCGCTTTTTACCAGAATTTCAATCGTAGAGCTGAGAAACCTTCTCATCAGAACAGAGATGTTTTCACAAAAAGTTGTAGTGAAAAAGTTGCACAAATCAGTATTGCTGACAAAAAATAATTTTGTTGAAAAGTTCCTGACCATCTGTAAGAGTTAAAACCTTCTTGGTAATTCTAAGATCTATTATTTTTATTATTAGATTTTAAAATAAATCTATGGGAACTGAATGTGTCTGTAGATACTGGCTATACAGTACAGTGTATTGTAGCTCATTTACATACCAGTTTCATGTTAGGTGGCCAAAGGAATCAATGGATTTTGCATGTTTTTAGTCCTTTTTCTCTCCAGAAGCCAGTGTGGCGGTGTTTTGCTTTTTTTTTTTAAAAAAAAAAAAAAAAAACATTTGCGGGGGGAACCATCATAATGGATCCAGGGAAAGTTTCTCTAACTGCAGTTACTTTGTTACCTTTAGAAAGGAGAGGAAATTTTTGACTTGGTCAATAGACCAAGATATAAAAAAATCTCTTTCAGTCACAGATAGATGAAATTTTAAGATATATTTTAACCCACTGTTTGCATTAAAAATGCATGTTGATTTAATCTATATAGCATCATTGTTCATGACACAATAGTTCTGGACTTTCAGGATCAAATTTACTGTTCAGAGATTTATTTTAATTAATGTTATTGTATTATATTCCAATAAAGCAGAACAAATAATACTTATTGTTTACTTTCCCATATTTAAACAACTGAAAAATGACTAAATTTCAAAACTAAATTTGGTAAAAGGATTAGAACACAATAGCTTTGGAGCACTTTTGACCATTTTTGCATGGGGAAATTTGTTATTATATCTGATTGAGAAGTAATCTAAGGTACTTATGCCCCTTATTAATATAATATCTGAGCACCTCAAAACCTTTAATGAAAAGAACCTCACAGCACCCCTTCCTCAGATAGGAAAAGACTGCTAGCCCTACTTTACTGACGAGGCACTGAAGCACAAAAAGACTTCAAGTAAGTGACTTGCCCAAAGTCACCCAGAAAGTCTAGGGTGCCTTAAACCCAGGTCTTCAAAATCCCTAACTAACCCCCTAAACACTGGGCCATCAGCCCTATTTTAGAACCAACTGAGCCACCCTTCCCCACCACTTGAAGGGTAACTTTTTTCATGTGACCTTTCAAAAGAATTTTTAATTACATGAACCCAGACTACATGTGTGCTAGAACCTAACTGCTGCCGAAAGGATGGTAATAAGTGTTACAATCTTTTGATTCAATGATGTGAGAACCATGATGGATTTAGGCAATAATCAGTTGTCTGGAAAATCCACTTTTTAGTGAAAGGATAGAGGGTCTGAGCCATTAGGTGAATAAAATATATGTTTTTAACTCTACATGAAGAGGAACGTAGTATTCCTCCCCCCCCCCCCCCCCAGTAAACTGTAACACTTTCTTTGAAACCATTGTTTCCTGTGCTCTCAATTTCCACACACGCATTTATTGATTTCCTGGGTATGCTTTGGACCCAAGAGCCGCACCCATTTATGACAGCTTAGAGATTTTTTTTTTAAAACGGTAACTAGGGGGAACGTAACATACATCCTTAGAGCACTTTGTCACGCAATGGATCTGCTTAAGATATTGATTGTTTTGAAGAAAGAAACAATTCGGACTACAAACCTGCGGTGCCATTTTTCTACTCTTAAGGGCCTGTGGGAAGTTGGAGTCGAAATACAGTCTCTGCTCACAGTCAGCCTGATGTAGACTTGCGATAATCTTAAAATGTTCTTTCAACCTGAGGCGGGAGCTGTCCGTGGGCACGTTTTAGAGCCAAGAGAATCATTCCCGCAAATGCCACAGAATAACCCTGGCAGCCGAGTTGGTGGGATTTTTGCAGACGCGAATGAAAAGGATCAAACAGAAAGCGCATGTGGCTGGCCGTAAACAGAAGAGTGCGCGGCTCCGCGCTCCTTCTCCGTCCTTTCAGGATCCGCGGAAAGCATCTGATCGGCGTTGCGGGGGAATCAGGTCCTCTCCCCCGGTGTAAATTATCCCGTAGCACAAGGCGATCTGGGGCCGCACCAACAGGCAACACAACCGCCCTGGGCTCCTTCCCAGCACTTACCTGCCTCCCTTCCAGGCTAGGGAAGGAAGGATCTGCCCCCCCCCCCCCGCGGCTCCGGAGCAGCTCAGTTCCTGCTCTAATTGCTCCCCGTGTCCATCCCGGGCGCGGAGAGCCGCACCTGCGCCGGACTTCAACACTTGCCCCGCGGGGAGACTTTTCTTCAGCGGGCCCTTCACAAACCTGCCCGGCAAGGAACCCAGCGCGCCACGCTCGGCAGGAGCGAGCCGCTCCCGAGCTGGGAGCCGCCAGGGCATCCCCCCTTGTGAGCCACAGCGCCTAAACCATATGGGTTTGCCTGGAAATCACCGGCGGGGGCGGTCAGCGCCCCGCGTGCAAGACTGGGAAGAATCAAAGTATTTAACAACAAAACAAACCCACGACTCCAAACAGCTCAGCCCAGGGGCAAGCTCAGTCACGTGGCGCCGGGTGCTGACAGACTGCGGCGGTGGGTTTGAAGGGCGCCCTAAATGCAAATCAGAACCCGCCACGCAGCTGACCTTAAAACCAGGGGAACTTTGGCATGTCCCAGCGAGAAGCCCCCCGACTCACCAGTAACCCCGCGGAGCAGAGGCACGCAGATGAGCTCCCAGCGGCGATCAGAGTTTCCCCGCTTTGCCCCCTGACTGACACAGCCTCAGGCTTGCAGCCTTTCCTGGCCAAGGAGGGCACCGCTCAGATAACAATCAGGGAGGAGCAGCTCACCCTCCTGTGCCAGCTGCAGAAATGAACATCGACGCGAAGCGAGGGAGGGAGTTATGGGGATGCAGCCTCTCTCTCTCTCTGGAGATCCCACCAAAGCGCTCCCGTTAGGGCATGCTATCCCCTCCCCTTAACCCTTGAGACAGCGGCGAAGTCAGAAGCCGGGCCGTACCCATACAGCATGTAGCAAGAGGGGGCAGCCGCCATCGGTCCGGGGCTTTCCTGTCTGCTCTGACAGTTTCATTCAATCTGCCCTCTCCTCCCCAACCCCAGTGTCATACAATAGCAGGGTTGGAAGGGACCTCAGGAGGTCATCTCCTCCAACCCCCTGCTCAAAGCAGGACCAATCCCCAACTAAATCATCCCAGCCCGGGCTTTGTCAAGCCTGACCTTAAAAACCTCTAAGGAAGGAGATTCCACCACCTCCCTAGGTAACCCATTCCAGTGCTTCACCACCCTCCTAGTGAAAAAGTTTTTCCTAATATCCAACCTAAACCTCTCTCACTGCAACTTGAGACCATTACTCCTTGTTCTGTCATCTGCTACCACTGAGAACAGTCTAGATCCATCCTCTTTGGAACCCCCTTTCAAGTAATTGAAAGCAGCTATCAAATCCCCCCTCATTTTTCTCTTCCGCAGACTAAACAATCCCAGTTCCCTCAGCCTCTCCTCATAAGTCATGTGTTCCAGTCCCCTAATCATTTTTGTTGCCCTCTGCTGGATGCTTTCTAATTTTTCCACATCCTTCTTGTAGTGTGGGGCCCAAAACTGGACACAGTACTCCAGATGAGGCCTCACCAACGTCAAATAGAGGAGCACAATCACGTCCCTCGATCTGCTGGCAATGCCTCTACTTATACATCCCAAAATGCCATTGGCCTTCTTGGCAACAAGGGCACACTGTTGACTCATATCCAGCTTCTCGTCCACTGTAACCCCTAGGTCCTTTTCTGCAGAACTGCTGCCGAGCCATTTGGTCCCTAGTCTGTAGTGGTGCATGCAATTCTTCCATCCTAAGTGCAGGACTCAGCATTTGTCCTTGTTGAACCTCATCAGATTTCTTTTGGCCCAATCCTCTAATTTGTCTAGGTCCCTCTGTATCCTATCCCTACCCTCCAGCGTATCTACCTCTCCTCCCAGTTTAGTGTCATCTGCAAACTTGCTGAGGGTGCAATCCACACCATCCTCCAGATCATTAATGAAGATATTGAACAAAACCGGCCCGAGGACCAAACCTTGGGGCACTCCACTTGATACTGGCTGCCAACTAGACATGGAGCCATTGATCACTACCCGACAATCTAGCCAACTTTCTATCAATCTTATAGTATGTTATTAAATCCCAGGTTGATTAGAGGCGGGGCTGGATGAAGGGGGTTGTTGCTGGAATTTTTGAATTCCTGTGCTTAGGTGACAATGGGAAACTAGAGAAGGTAGAGATTAAAGGAGACCAGGAAAAGGTAAAGAGCTGGATCTGCAGGCAACCTGGAGCATAAGCGAGACAGACAGACAGACAGACACACACACACACACACAAAATGGATCTGACCCAGGTATCCTGCCTGAGCTGTCCAATTTTTGGCCCTCGCACCTCAAATTCCATGGCATGAATAGAGAATAAATTTAGCCATTCCTACTACACACACACACACACACACACACGATTCTGATGTAGACAAAAAAAGCACCATAAAAACCAATTTTTGCCCACAACCCAAAGTGTACAGTACGATATTAATAGACCACAAGTGCCACTGTATCTTGCATTAGTGGAAAAAAAATTGACCCTGGTGCATCTCCACCCAATAGCACCAGGAAAATATACCTGTTACTTGCATCCCTCATTTTTAATTTCAGTTCACCAAATTCCACAGTCTTTGTACAATCTGGAGGATATTGGCCAATCAGAACCAATAGTACATCTTCTGGATCCTACACGATCAGAAACTTCAAACACATTCTTCTGCATGAGCAAAGCAAAACACAAATAACTGGCACTTAGATGTTGCCAGATCCAGCCTTTTTTGGGGGTGGGGGGTGGCACAAACTGCCACAGTCTACTACCTGTACTATGAAAATCTAGCCTCTAGCACATCCTAATACACAAAAACTTGAAAAGTCCAAATATGGACCCACCTGCTTCCAGCAAAGTGTAAATTATTTTTTCACTTAACCCCCAAATCTCCCCATTCCCCCAGATAGACAGTAATTGCAGCCATCCTTTAACATCAAATAAACCTATATCTAATTCATTGTGTTTCAGTGAAATCTTAATAATGGAGATCCTCACATCTTGATCTTTCTCCAGACAACCAAATTTCATGCCAACAGAACTTGACTAGGCAGATGTGGATGACATGAGAGTTTAGCTGATCAACTCTTGACGGAGATTTTCAAAACAGTCTCAGGGATTTAGACTCATCTCTCATTAATTTTAAACACATTAATGGAAAATGTGCATCAAAGTCCCCCTAGACGGCTTTGAGAAAATCACTGCATTGGATACAGGTTTTTCTGATGTATTCCTCCTCTGTCTGTTTAGATCCAGGTGCAGTTGGAGCAATTAACTTGTTCTCTATTTACGCCATGAATTTTGTAGGCATTAGTCCAGCAAGACTGACGTGCTTGATCTGCATTCTTGCAAAGTTCACACTCCAGAACATGTCAGAGTGTGAGTGTGAGTGTTCTCTATTTTGCTGAAGTTTGGGGGTTTGAGGCCAAAAACCAGCAGGATTCAACAGTATTCAGAATTTACCATTTACCCTTTTCTGAAGTGAGCTGGTATTTTAAATACTAGGATGATCCTAGAATTCTTAACTTTATTGTACTAGGTACAACACTACATTTTACTCCATAGCTAGCACAAATTGTAACACCTTATGTTGTGATCACTTAAACTAAGCAAGGAAAGGCTCGGTCAGTGTTTAGGGTGTGTCTTCACTGTGGAGTTAACTTGGGCACTTTACTCCTGTTACCTCAATCCCCTTCCTTCCCCCAACACACACACACACACACACACACACACACACACACAAAACTCACTCACCCACTTTTAATAACTCTTTCAGCCTGGGCTAGCTGGCTTATTTGAGGCTGTAGGCTAAAACCTGAGTGTAGCTTTCATTTGGGCTGGTAATCCACCCGTTTAGCACTGAGGACACAGGCTAAATCATTCCAGTGTTGATAGTCCTCCAGTGATATTCCACAATTTCCCTTTGTGCCCAGAAGGACAAATTCTCCCACAATTCACTAGGGGGAAATGATCGAACAACTCATTTTACTGCAGCACAAAGAATTTTGGGATATGCCCTCAGAAGTCCTAGTGACACACATGGGAGAGTACAGCATCAGTACTGTTTGCACACCCAGTCCAGGCTAACTTGGGGCTTGGCCCTGTTTACTGATCAACTCCAAGAAAGGAACACTTATTACCATTGTCTGCAGCACCTAATGGTGAATCAGTTGGTGGCACTCTCCCATCTGATACAGACTTTGTACTTTCTTAGATTCATAGATTTTTAAAGCCAAAATGGCCCATTAGATCACTTAATCTAATCTCCTGTGTTTCACAGGCCATTACATTTCACCAGTTACCCTGTATTGAGCTCAATAACTTGTATGACTAAACATATCTTTTTCACTGAGACTTAGGCTCCTAAGTGCCTATGTCATGTTTGAAAATAGAATTTAGCCATCTAAATCACTTTGCAATTTTGAGTGCATCAGTGCCTACCCATCTTTAAAAAATCTGGACCCAAGTGCATAAATCACTTCTAAAAATGGGCCATGTGCTCACTGAGGTAAAATTTTCAAAAGCACCTATCTTCAATCCTGTTATTTGTTAAAGAATTATCTGTATGATCTTATATTGATTGGCTTGGAGTTATTTTATTCCTCTTACGTATTAAAACGTGTTTTGCTTAGAAGTCATGTTTCTGTTCTCAGCAAAACCTTTTCCTCTTCTGGAGGTGACCTATTGTATCATTTAGTTTTATTGACTCTTCCCTTCGTCTTTTGATTTTATAATTTGGGCGTGCCATTTGGTTCCTTAGAAAGACTTATGTGACTGACTGCATTGTGCTATTTTTCTTTACTTATGCAGACTGTGACAGGTTTCCCGCATGCGCACACACACACACAGGGTGCCACATGATGTACTGGGGTACCACTGAGCCCACCTGTTCCACCAGCATTGGCTCCCTTACTGTCCTGTTGAGCCAGGCCCTCAAGCATCCTCCAGTACACACACAGTTAGGGAAACACCCAGCTGCATAAAGACACAGATACGGAAATGAATTCTGCATGGGAGGATTCAGGGAATTGCCCAGCACTCAAGTGCACACACACCCTGGAGTGTAAACCCCAAATTGTACTGTCTTGCGTTTCACAGAGAACTATACAATGTAAGCTCATAAAATGTTTTCCCTCCTTCAATGTGGAAGAAGAAATGCACAGCTTTTTGCCCCCCAGTTCTCTGGTTTTAGAGAAAACAAAAACAAGTTTATTAAACTACAAAAGATAGATTTTAAGTGATTATAAGGGTTAGCAAACAGATCAAAGCACATTACTGAGTAAATAAAACAAACACACAAGCTAAGCTTAATATACTAAAGAAACTAGTTACAAGTAGTAATTTCTCACCTTAACTGTTGTTTTAAACAAATTGCAGAGGTTCTTGAAGGCAAGCTGCTCTTGCTTGCATCTTAAAACTTTAGGTATTTCTTTCACAGACCAGACACTTTCCCAGCCTAAGCTCAGTCCTTCTCTCCCCCAACCTCCTTTGTCTTTGTTTCTTAGATGTTTCCAGCAATCATCCTGGGTGGGGATTCAGTGGAGAATGAAGACTGATGAAGTCACTCCTTGGCCTTAAATATGGAAGGAACCCTTTGTTTTCCAGTGTGGTCCCCCCCCACCCCCAGAAAAATACTGGTATTCTATCATGGAGTCCAGTACCAGGTGACATGATCACATGACCCTGCAGTGTCAAAGCAGCCATGAGTCAAAAGTTGTTTGTAGCATCCCAGGAAATTTCTCAGGAAGGTGGGAGATTACTCTGGACGTATTACTCTCCCTAATGGCCCAACCAGTTGGATTGCATTCTGTCAGATAGGCGTTCTCCAGGTGTAAACCCACTTGTAATTGATACATAGTCAATTCCTAACTTCAGATACAGAAATGATACAGGCATACAAATAGGATAATCATATTAAGTGTGAGGATTATATGGGAAATTTATTCAAAGAAGTTAAAAAATACCTGTAAATTGTTCTTCCATGAAAATAATATTCAGATAAAAATTTATACTCACCCACTCATTTTCCCCATCCAGGAGCTAAAGATTAGTGAGATTTAAGTGTGACAGGTTAGATTGTACCTGATTCTTATGGGGGCACCTGAGGAATGGTGAGGTGAGGACAGGAGACTAGATCCTCCCCGAGTGTTGGACTGCTGGGCCAATGACAGGTCGTCCACTGTGGATAAATTCTTAAATACTCTTTGGGCCAGAGACAGAGACACAGATAGAGAATGAATGATTCTGTAATCCAGTGGTTAGGGCACCCAGTGGGAAGGTCAGAGACCCCAGTCCAGTCTAGGGTGACCAGACATCCTGATAAAATTGGGACTGTCCCAATATTGAGCAGTTTGTCCTGTGTCCCAACCAAAGTACAGTAGGGATGCCATTTATCCCGATATTTTGTTTCATGTGCGTCTTTTTTGGCAGCATTTTGGTGGTGGGTACTTCTTTCTTCGCCGGCAAGATTTATTTCCCGCCGCCAAACGTGCCGGGTGAGTGTAACAATTGAAAAGGCGCTCCCCCTGCGGCAGTCCCAATGTTTTGTATTTAGCATCTGGTAACCCTAGTCCAGTCTCCCTGCTCCAAACATTACTTATCCACAGTGCAACAGCTTCAACAGGAGGGATGGAGGGACCCCTGCATTAGAATATTCCATAGCTCAGTGGTGTGAGCATCCTCTTGAGAGGTGGGAGCCCCCTCTTCAAATCCTTTCTCCCCATCTAGTAGAGAGGGTGGCATTGAACCTGAGTCTCCCACATCCCAGGGGAGTGCTCTAGCCACTGGGCTAAAAGTTAAGGTGGGTGGCAACAGCACTTCCTCCTGCTGAATTTTGAATCGGATCTATGTTCAAAGGGCCCCTACCAAATCAGACCCTGCATGCAAATCAGGTGGCTGAATACCCGTCTTCCCCTGTTTTGTGGATCACTCTGGGGCTTAGGTGGGAGATTGACAGGAGCAACAGTACATGTGCTCAGATGTAGAAACACAGACATCTGGGGAACTTTTACCCTGAAACCTTACATGCCGAGTGACTAAGTGCCTATAGGGTTTGGTGGAAGGTTTGTGGATTGCAAAGGAGCCAAAACAGAGACTTAGGCATCTAAGTGCTTTCAGAGATCCCACCCATGGACCCCAATGACTATGGTTTTTCTTCAAGGAGAAAGTCATTTCACTTATGCTCCACTGTAGCATAGAGCTATTGAAACAAAATGGACAAGAGGGGTTTTCTTCCACAAGCAAGCCTTGAGAGAAGCATGGAGCATTACATTTTAGAACCGCAAACATGTTTCTTTATTACCAAACTGTTATTCCTTTGATTTCTTTTCAATAAATTTCTCTCTGTGGTGGAATGAATGTCACTTCACAAACAGATTTTAGATCTCCAAAGACTTGCCTTGAAACTTTTCATGTGCTGACTTTGTAATGTTTGTATATTTTTAGACACCTAGAGGATTAGGAAAAAATCCTAAGGTATTTGAGCAATACCAGTACCAAAAATGTCTTTACTTATATTATACTGTACATATTGTTGGACATTTTTGATGGAAAAAACACAGGTTTAAATAAAGACTGCTCAGTATTGTTTCAGCAAGTGATATCATGAAAAATCACACCCAATCCACCAAAGAAAGTACTAAGTAATAAGTGTTGTTGGGATTCTCTGCCCCACCCCAGGGAACTTCTCATCCGATACAAACTGTAAATTATTGTTCTTACTGACTGGGATCCATGATCCTCCTACCCAGGTCTGTATATGCCTGTGACAGTGTGAGATGGCTAAGATTCCTCTGTTGAAGGGGGGTTAACACACAATGAAACACAAAAACATAGTGCACTATCTGTCTCACTGAAGTATCCCACTTTTGCCACTTTCAGTTTAGTAACAATGAATTACAGCAAAGATCTGTATTTTTGGCTGAATTGGGAAACAAACAGTTGCGGAATTCAATACACCCTGCATCTATTTACACTTGGCTTGATTGTCTGAGTGGCTGAACAGCCACAGTTCCCATTGATGTGCATGCATAGCTCCAGCTGACCTTTAAAAATCAGGCTCATCTTTCAAACGGAGAGCAAAGGCTTGGTGGCCTAGTAAGGGATAGTCAACTCTCCCTACAGATATGTGTGTTCACAGAGAAGCTGGAATTTTGCCCTATTACAGCCATATGTTAACAGCTCTAATGGTGGCACCAGCAGCTCAGATGGTGTTCATTAGGAAAAAGGCTCATGGACCTAACTCATATGTCCCAGAGCCTCAGTAAGAAACACCAGCTGACATTCTGATTCTGCATTTTCCCTTCCACACATACTCGCTACCAAGGAGATAGATGGTTTGGTCTGAAGCTGAGCGATCTTATTTGCAAAATAATTTGCCAATTTCCCATTGAGAAATACTCTACACTGTCCCAGATGAAAATAACCTGCATTAACCAGATCTGGATGCTTTGCCTGCAGCACAGACATGATAAGAATTTTTAAAACTCTGTCACAATTTGTTAGCCTCAGAAGAGGACTTCTGCAACCAGTGCTCTAGCAGTTTGCCTCCTGTTTGATCAGTAGCAGATCATCTGAAAACCATGGTGACTTGTGAGAATAAAGTCAGGGTAACAGCATTTAGGAGCATGGCTGAGTTCTAGAAAATGTACAATAGGAAACAACTTTGCATAGAATGGAGATAGAGATGGAAAAGACCTATTCCGTATTCCTGCCTAATTTCTATGACTTAACAACTCTGCATTATTGACTTATTTTCAAAATTCTGAGTATCCTATACAGATCACGGCTACACAGAAATATTGTGGAACAGCAACACATTTATTTCAGTATGCACTGAAGTTACTTGAAAAACAATCTATGATTCTCCTAGTTCAATTAAACCATGGGCAACTTTTCTGGGAACTCCATGTGACATTATGTTTATCTTGCTAAATGCTAATTTAGAGGTTCTTAAAAGAAGTGATACTGCAGGGTTTGAAAAACTACAAAACAGACCTTAGCCTGCTGTAGTGTTGAGTCCCCTCCAATTTAAAGGAATAAACAGCTATATGCTGCTTAGTATGTACCATACTTAACTATAACATGTTTTTCAGTCCACCTTCTACTCTGTATATTTTTACATGTAACTTACTACACGTTTCTTGCCTTCTTGTACTTTCTTTCCCTTCCTGGCTTCTTGCCAAATTTTCTTTCCTGGAATAACTCCTGCGGCCTGATTTCCACAGTTGCTGAGCACCTATCACTCACATTGACTTCTCCCTCCCCTCCCCCACACTCTCCTGCTGGTAATAGCTCACCTTAAGTGATACTCTCATTACAGTGTGTATGGTAACACCCATTGTTTCATATTCTCTATGTATATAAATCTCCCCACTGTATTTTCCACTGAATGCATCCGATGAAGTGAGCTGTAGCTCATGAAAGCTTATGCTCAAATAAATGTGTTAGTCTCTAAGGTGCCACAACTACTCCTTTTCTTTTTGTGGATACAGACTAACACGGCTGCTACTCTGAAACCGTTCATTTGGAGAGTGGATACTCAGCATTTGTGAACATCAGGCTCATAGCATTTCATTTCCTGTGCTGCCTTAAACATCTGTTTCCTCTATTCCTTCTCCCCCGCACCTCACTTAACTCTTTCTTTCTGTACATTGCGTTCTCTATCTCCTCTTTTATATATTCTCCCTCCTTCTACACATAACATCTTTCTTTATATACCATACTTCTCTTGTGTATACAATCTATCACTCATATCCTTTCATACATAGGGATTAGAATTTAACCAGACAAATACTAGCCAGAAGAATACACCTACTAGCCAGAAATCAGTGTAGAAGATGAAGGACTCATGATCCATGTGAAAAGTCAACACATCCTACCCCAGGCCCAATTTTTTAGAAAGAAGAGGATACTACTAGTGGTTCCCCTCAACTCTACTCAGGGCTTAGTCGGTCTTCCAGATCATCCCCCCATGTAGCAAATTTCTGATATTTTAGAAGCTCCGACCCCTCCAACTATCCCCAATCCATCTAGTTGTCAAAGGGAAAAGGAGAATTCTCTTTCTTTCCACTCTCATCCCAGACACTTCTAGCAACTGAGATGAGTGAGTGATATTTCTATTTCTCTACTGTTCCCAACCTCCATTTCAAGTCTTCTTCCCCAGTAAGCTGGTCCAGGATCTGACTCTGTTGCTGCTCATAGCTTTTCCAAGGAGCAGCAGAGTGTCTTATGCATGACAATATCACTGTTGGTATTCAGAACCCTGTAAGCAGCTGTGAAAATAAAGTTCTTGGTGGTTTTCATTGCTACAGCTTGACAAAGCTATAAGCAGCAACAGAGGAGCTGGAGCTATGTGTCTGGAGGTCCTGGAAAATAGTACTGCATCGGTTAAATCTGGTTCATATTTAAATATTACCTTTACAGTCATAAGGCTTGTAATCTGTGTCTCGATGATGGCTTAGATAGCAGAAGTTTACAACACTTGCCTGAGAAGGCTTCCTATTCTCCATAGTCAAGCAGATTCTTCAAGCTCTCCAATACTGGATTTAAAAACAACAAACAAACAAAAACTGGACTTTTTTTAATAAAATACTGACATCATCATCACAGCACTGTGGCTTTGAAGTTTCTGTAGTTTAAATGATGCTGAACAGTAAAATCTAGGAACAGAAATTTTTTTTTAAAAAAATCTCTCTATCAATTAATCAGAAACATCAGAGTGGCCAGATTCTTATACCATAACAGCCCTCCCAGAAACACACAGAGCCTCATTCTGATCTCACATGGGTGTAAATCAAGAGTAACTCCATTAAAGATCAACAGTGGTGAGAGACAAAAGTCAGGCCTATATTGCATGAGGTACACCCACACATATGCACATCTTGAGGACCAAGGATACTGTCTTTTATGATTTACAATTAGACATCACAACTTGCTGTGATCCAAAGCAGAACTGACTACTATATGTATAAAAATATATAGGAAGGGATTACATTGCCCAGATTAAGGTGTCTACCTAGAGTATCTGGAGATGAAATTCACATTTGTACCAGAATGACAGAGCTGGAGACTGGACTGCAGTGTTGGTTTCTTAGTCAGGAACTGACACTGACAGGTGGCATGTGAGAGGTGCCCTGCAGCCATTTTCTTCTCGTTTCCCTCCCATCCTCATCTCCACACTCCCACACATGTTCACGAAAGCATAAAAATATTGAATTCACCTGGATGAAAAGCTATAGAGAAACTCGGATACAATGTAAATTACATAACCTCTTGGCACTATTTGGATCACACCAGCCCTAGACTGGTCTACATTTATTCTAAGCATGCCTCATTATCATTTCCAAACCAGCTCTCTTTTGATGTTTATATTGCAAATTGCATGGTTTTCGTTTTTATTAGTTGATGTTTTCCTTCCTCAATTCTATTAACATTCTTACCAAGTCTCCTTAAGTAGCTAATTTCCATAATTTCTCTGATCCTGTTCTGTGTTTGATCTTCAACTCTTCCAAAGAATGTAAATAACTGTAATAAAAAAAATCAAGATAAAAAAAAGAGAATCTTCTATCAAGTGAGCAGCCTCATAACAAATGCTTATTAGAAAAAAATAAAACGTCAAGAAAGGGTGAGCAGAAGTTCCAACCCACACTATTAAACAGGCAGCACATGGAAAATGAAATTTTGCAAGTTCCATCAGATGGAGAGATGATAGAAAAGAGGACTGGTCAACATGGTTATATGAACATGCTTAGGGAGTCTGTCCATATTGAAGAAAAAACATCCTGATGTAACCCACTGTTTGTTGTGTGAATTACAGGTCTTCCTCTGTGCCAAATTTGTTAGGAGTGAATTGGATTTACTACTCAGCCACCATAAGATGGAAAGAAGAAAACCAGAGTCAGGAAAAATCTGGCCTTGGCTTAGGCAGACATAACAAAAACATCTGCACAATTGCAGTGTTACTAAAAAGGACAGATTCATGAAAATGGGGAGGAAGTGTGAATAACTGACCTTGGTCTGTGTTTGTAATGATAAGTTTCTTGCTGAAGTTGCTTTGCTGATAAGTAGAATAATGAATTATTATTTGCTATTGCTGTGGAGATTTTTAGCCTATTAGAGTCCATTATGAGTTATTTGCTTGATCCAGAGAAAAACCTATAAAGAGTTTAGTTAGAAAGTGTACTTTGGAGAAGTTTGGATTTTCTATGAGCCTGGAGTCACTGGCATAAAACTCCCAGCAGCTAGGAGAAATGCTGGAAACTGGAAATCTGTTGCTGCCACTCACCACCTCAGACTTTGGGTAACTATATTCTGGTGTGTTCTAGACCAGTGCGTCTCAAGCTATCTGATGTGGGGGACCAGCAATTTTTTTTTCTCCCAATGTGCGCGCAGACTGACAGTCGATGGCTTGCAGACCGGCACCGGTCCGCGGACCACCACTTTGAGTAGCATTATTCTAGACTACTGCATTTTGATGTATGCTTTGTACTTAAGAAAAACAAATATTTTTGGGCAGAAGCCCTCATGTGTACCAATCATTCATCAGACGGAGGTGCTGTGTCCCCCACTGATTTATTTCTTGACACCGCCTGGAAAACAGAATAAATTACCATAGCTTTGGGTTCAGATAACCCCAGGTAACAAATCCACAGAGGACGTGAATCTGTTACAGTTCTTAGCTTGAGAACCTGGCTCTTTAGCTTATGCGAAAGCCACTCATGTTTTTAGCTCTAGCCCCAGTTCAATCATTGGGGTCAGCCAAGATAGTGGCCATCACGCGGAACCAGTTACAGGAAAAACTACCATATATGAGACTAGGAAAGAACAAAACACTGTTGGTTTCCACTGTTACCAACCAAGGTTTAACAGTGTGGTGTGTGGACATAAATGATGCTTATAGCCGACAATATCACTAACTGGTTACAAATTTGATTAAAAGCTGTAGCCTTGTCTACATGAGAGAAGTTTGGGGTTCTACCCATTGTTTGGTCCTCCTGCTATGCCTGTAACATATCCATCCACAGACAAAATGGTCCCAGTGATGCGTAGGAAATCAGATCACCAGTGGGTGACAAAAATATAGTTAGTGATAAAGATATGCTTTTAAAATTGTTGCTATGGTGAATAGCCATATTCAGAACATATATTTAAGAATTATTATCGCCAGCTTAGCTCAGTCTCACAGTAAAATGAGGTTTCTAATTGGTGATACCATAAGTATACCTACGCATCTAACTCAAATTGAATTCAATGGGAACTAGGCTCCTAAATGTCTTTGAGGATCTGGACCTTTGCACTTATTTCCTGCTGAACTCTGATAAATGTAAAACCAACTGAGGTTAATTGGCAACAAGCACAGCTCTGCAAGAAGACATTAGAATTATAAAAACACCTCATGTTTGCAATCAACATTTTTTTATGGCAGCACTTGTAACTGACGTATCTAAATATATTCACAAATTCCTTGGTGGCCTCCTGGATGAAAGTTCACTGAAAGAATCAATTAAACAAGTGTATTTGATCACCAGATGTGCATGTCCTGGGTTATGTTTTACATCAGCCAGAGACACAATGCTATGGTAAGTGATGATTAATGCTCGGCTGACTATTTCACAGAGCAACAGACAAACATTTGATCGATGTGAAGGAATACTGTCCAACTGAAAAAGCAGAACTCAGAAATTGACCTAATTAGAATTAAAAATATGGAGGCAAACACAGAGTTATAACCAAAAGGTGTTCAAAAGATACAAAGTATAAAATTATATGTGTTTAGTTATACTAGACAACCATTCAATAATTCCATACATAAAGTGAGAGAGGAGAGGAAAGATTTGCTTTGCAGATCTATCAGTGTAAAAACTCTTGATTAGAAGTGACATTGCAAAAGTAACAATGCTATCAGGTTCCTATTCCCCACTATGATGGAGGCATGGGGGAGTCCCAGAGACGGCATGCTACCCCCCCCCAAAAAAGGGGTGGGGGTACTTTCTGTACTGCAGCCTGACTTACTGGTTCAGAGAACAAACCCAAGTGGGTGTATCTCCAGAGTCATGTTGAGTGCACTCAACTCCAACTGAAATATAGGCAGCTCACTGAGGCCCCAATCCTGCAAACATTTAAGCATGTGCCCATCTTTACTACTAAGCGTAGCCATCCATGATCAGGGCCTGATAGTACAGAACTATCAGCACTACTGGAAGAAGCAGGTTAATGCACACTTCTCTTTACCAATGTTAGAAGAATCCATGTTCTAACATTTTTTAATTGTGTTTGTAAACAAAAAACATGTTTTAAACTGTTTCCTTTAGTTATAGAACAGTGTTTTTCTAGCCACATTGCTAGTACTGTTTTTTTAAAATTGTGATTGCATTTAAATAGGTGTTGAAGTCAAGCATGACAGTCTAAATGTTTAACCATTCAATAGCTGAGGGAAGTGCATTGGGAAAGTCCATGAGGGAACCAGGCAGCCCTTGCAAGTATATAATCTACAACTTCTCACTGGCCACACTGGAAAGAGGAGAGTCACAAAGGCTCCATGTATAGCCATTCGCAGCATATCTGATCACTCTACATCTGAAGCGATAGAGCTCTGCCCGCAGAAGGTCAAAACCAGGAGGCTGAACTATTGGATCTGTCAGAAGATAGGCAATATCTATGTTTGAAGCTTGTTCTTGCCACTTAGCATGTCAATTCAGAGGCAATATCAAGGTTCTTTAAAGGAATTGTCCAAATGAGGTGCCTGGAGCCAAGCCAGTAGATCAGTGAATTAGACACACCTTTAAAAAGGGATAGATGTGACTGATCTTGTACCCTAAGGAGAAGTTTTCACAAGGTGACTTGTCACTTGATGTCAGAAGGGGCAAGTCTGAACGAGACCAGCAGCCAGGCCAGGTTGGTTGGTCAGTCTCATGGTACCAGTTATTATACACTGTGTCATTCAGCTGAGCATCCACTAGTCCTTTGTGAAAGGAACTGACCCACACCAGGGAGCAATACTCTGCCACAGAATAGAACAAGGAAAGCCCAGAGCTTCTCAGTGTCTGTGCATTGGCTCCCCAGGTTGAACCAGCTAGTTTGATGATCAGGTTGTTTCTTCTCTTTATTTTCAGTAAGGTCTTGGTCTTGAATGTCTAGGTGAGGTCCAGTGTAACACCTAAATGCACAGGCTTTGGGTTGTGGGCCAGCCTGTGGCCATTCAGGAAGATGTTAAAATGTTTGTTGGCTTTCATGTGGTTTAGATGGAAACAGCTGGACGCTGTCTTTCTGGCACTTGATTTAAATCATCACCTTTAACAATAGAGGGCCATCTCTTTTCTGCATCCAAGATTTCTTCTAGGTGACTGAAATCCTGGGCCTGCACTACCAGACAGATGACATTTGCATAGATTAAAACACCTGGCTGTGGTGATGAGAAGGTCATTTGTGAAAAAGTTGAAAATCGTTGGTGCTAGAACTGAGTCCTGAGATCAATTTTTTTGGGACCTCCACGAGCTGTTCTTTTGTCTCAGCCCAGTCTACATTAGGCATTGAGGTCGAATTTAGCAGCATTAAATCGATGTAACCCTGCACCCGTCCACATGATGAAGCCCTTTTTTTCCTCGACTTAAAGGGCTCTTAAAATCGATTTCCTTACTCCACCCCCGACAAGGGGATTAGCGCTGAAATCGGTTTTGCTGGGTCGAATTTGGGGTACTGTGGATGCAATTAGATGGTATTGGCCTCCAGAAGCTATCCCAGAGTGCTCCATTGTGACCGCTCTGGACAGCGCTCTCAACTCAAATGCACTGACCAGGTAGACAGGAAAAGGCCCGCAAACTTTTGAATTTCAATTTCCTGTTTGGCCAGTGTGGCAAGCTGCAGGTGACCATGCAGAGCTCATCAACAGAGGTGACCATGATGGAGTCCCAGAATCGCAAAAGAGCTCCAGCATGGACCGATCTGATCGCTGTATGGGGAGAGGAATCCATGCTATCAGAACTACGTTCCAGTTTTCGAAATGCCAAAACATTTGTGAAAATCTTCCAGGGCATGAAGGACAGAGGCCATAACAGGGACCCGAAGCAGTGCCGCGTGTAACTTAAGGAGCTGAGGCAAGCCTACCAGAAAACCAGAGAGACCAACGGCCGCTCCGGGTCAGAGCCCCAAACATGCCACTTCTATGATGAGCTGCATGCCATTTTAGGGTGTTCAGCCACCACTACCCCAGCCATGTTGTTTGACTCCTTCAATGGAGATGGAGGCAACACGGAAGCAGGTTTTGGGGACGAGGAAGACGATGATGATGAGGTTGTAGATAGCTCACAGCAAACAAGCAGAGAAACCAATTTTCCCGACAGCCAGGAACTGTTTCTCACCCTAGACCTGGAGCCAGTACCCCCCAAACCCACCCAAGGATGCCTCCCAGACCCACCAGGCAGAGAAGGGACCTCTGGTGAGTGTAGCTTTTAAAATACTATACAAGGTTTAAAAGCCAGCATGTTTTATGATTGATTTCCCCTGGCATTCATGGCTCTCCTGGATATACTCCCAAAGCCTTTGCAAAAGGTTTCTGGGGAGGGCAGCCTTATTCCATCCACCATGGTAGGACACTTTACCACTCTAGGCCAGTAGCACGTACTCGGGAATCATTGTAGAACAAAGCATTGCAGTGTATGTTTGCTGGTGTTCAAACAACATCCGTTCTTTATCTCTCTGTGTTATCCTCAGGAGAGTTATATCATTCATGGTCACCTGGTTGAAATAGGGTGCTTTTCTTAAGGGGACATTCAGAGGTGCCCATTCCTGCTGGGCTATTTGCCTATGGCTGAACAGAAATGTTCCCCGCTATTAGCCATGTGGGGGTGGGCGGGAGGCAAAATGCAACCTTGTAATGAAAGCACATGTGCTGCGTATGTAATGTTAACAGCAAGGTTTACCATGAAAGAGTGTACCCATTGTTCTATAAAATGTGTCTTTTCAAATACCACTGTCCCCCTTTATTTTTCCACCAGCTGCATGTGTTTCAAGGATCACAGGATCTTCTCCTTCCCAGAGGCTAGCAAAGATTAGAAGGCGAAAAAAATGCACTCACGATGAAATGTTCTCTGAGCTCATGCTGTCCTCCCATACTGACAGAGCACAGATGAATGTATGGAGGCAGACAATGTCAGAGTGCAGGAAAGCACAAAATGACCGGGAGGAGAGGTGGCGGGCTGAAGAGAGTAAGTGGCGGGCTGAAGAGAGGGCTGAAGTTGAAAGGTGGCGGCAGCGTGATGAGAGGAGGCAGGATTCAATGCTGAGGCTGCTGGAGGAACAAACTAATATGCTCCAGCGTATGGTTGAGCTGCAGAAAAGGCAACAGGAGCACAGACCGCCGCTACAGCCCCTGTGTAACCAACCGCCATCCTCCCCAAGTTCCATAGCCTCCTCACCCAGATGCCCAAGAACGTGTTGGGGGGGCCTCCGGCCACCCAGCCACTCCACCCCAGAGGATTGCCCAAGTAACAGAAGGCTGGCTTCAATAAAGTTTTAAACTTTTAAAGTGCTCTGTGGCCTTGTCCTTCTCTCCTCCACCACCTCTCCTGGGCTACCTTGGTAATTATCCCTCTATTTGTGTGGTGAATTAATAAAGAATGCATGAATGTGAAGCAACAATGACTTTATTGCCTCTACAAGTGGTGATTGAAGGGAGGTGAGGAGGGTGGTTAGCTTACAGGGAAGTAGACTGAACCAAGGGGCGGGGGATTTCATCAAGGAGAAACAAACAGAACTTTCACACCGTAGCCTGGCCAGTCATGAAACTGGTTTTCAAAGCTTCTCTGATGCGCACCGCACTCTCCTGTGCTCTTCTAACCGCCCTGGTGTCTGGCGGTGCATAACCAGCAGCCAGGCAATTTGTCTCAACCTTCCATCCAGCCATAAACGTCTCCCCCTTACTCTCACAGATATTGTGGAGTGCACAGCAAGCAGTAATAACAGTGGGAATATTGGTTTCGCTGAGGTCTAACCGAGTCAGTAAACTGCGCCAGCGCGCTTTTAAACGTCCAAATGCACATTCTACCACCATTCTGCACTTGCTCAGCTTGTAGTTGAACAGATCCTGACTACTCTCCAGGCTGCCTATGTATGGCTTCATGAGTCATGGCATTAAGGGGTAGGCTGCGTCCCCAAGGATAATTATAGGCATTTCAACATCCCCAACGGTTATTTTCTGGTCTGGGAAGAAAGTCCCTTCCTGCAGCTTTTGAAACAGACCGGAATTCCTGAAGATGCGAGCGTCATGTACCTTTCCCGGCCATCCCACGTTGATGTTGTTGAAACGTCCCTTGTGATCCACCAGTGCTTGCAGCACTATTGAAAAGTACCTCTTGCGGTTTATGTACTCGCTGGCTTGGTGCTCCGGTGCCAAGAAAGGGATATGGGTTCCATCTATGGCCCCACCACAGTTAGGGAATCCTATTGCAGCAAAGTCATCCATTATCACCTGCACATTTCCCAGGGTCACTACCCTTGATATCAGCAGATCTTTCATTGCATTGGCTACTTGCATCACAGCAGCCCCCACAGTAGATTTGACCACTCCAAATTGATTCCCAATTGACCGGTAGCTGTCTGGAGTTGCAAGCTTCAATAGGGTTATTGCCACTCGCTTCTCAACTGTGAGGGCTGCTCTCATCTTGGTATTCTTGTGCCTCAGGGCAGGGGAAAGCAAGTCACAAAGTTCCATGAAAGTGCCCTTATGCATGCGAAAGTTTTGCAACCACTGGGAATCGTCTCAGACCTGCAACACTATGCGGTCCCACCAGTCTGTGCTTGTTTCCCAAGTCCAGAATTGGCGTTCCTCCGCATGAACCTGCCCCATTAGCACCACGATGCCCACATTGGCAGGGCCCGTGCTTTGAGAGAAGTCTGTGTCCATGTCCTCATCACTCTCGTCACCGCGCTGATGTCGCCTACTCTCTGGTATTGCTTTGCGAGAAACTGAATGGCCGCCTCAAGGATAGAACTCAAAACCTCAAGGACAGAACTCAAAACTGGGTTTAGCAGGCTGTCGATTTCACAGAGGGAGGGAGGAGAAAATGAATACAAAACAATTCTGGTCTATTTCTTGTTTTGAGCCACTTCATCTATCTTTATACATCATGCAGGCAGCAGACTGTGCAGTATGACCGCTAGCCATCGTCACCTCTTGGGTGCTCGGCAGAAGATGGTGCAGTATGACTACTGGCCATCGTCTTCTGCTGGCTGCAGATTAAAAGACTGCCGGTAGGACTCAATCGCCATGAGACGAAACAAGGGAAATGACCTGGCTGAGTCACTCCCATGTTTGCCCAGGCACCCGGTTAAAAGAGTACCCAGGACTACATCGACGATGGCTACCAATCATACTGCACTGTCTGCTGCCAAAAGGCAATAAACTGCTGCTATGTAGCAATGCAGTACCATGTCCGCCAGCACCCAGGAGACATACGGTGATGGTTAGCTGAGTGGGCTCCATGCTTGCCGTGGTATGGCGTCTGCACAGGTAACTCAAGAAAAAAAGGTACAAAACGATTGTCTGCCCTTGCTTTTACGGCGGGAAGGAAAGGGGGGCCTGACGATATGTACCCAGAACCACCCACGACAATGTTTTAGCCCCATCAGGCACTGGGATTTCTACCCAGAATTCAAATGGGCGGTGGAGACTGCGGGAACTGTGGGATAGCTACCCACAGTGCAAAGCTCCGGAAGTCGACTGTTGCCTCGGTACTGTGGACACAGTTCGCCGACTACATGCACTTAGAGCATTTGTGTGGGGACACACACACTCGACTGTATAAAAACGCTTTCTACAAAACCGACTTCTATAAATTCGACCTAATTTCGTAGTGTAGACATACCCTAAGTGAAACTTGAAACCAGTGGCCTCTGGGCAGCAGTTCAGTCCAGAAGCCATTCTTGATGTAGATTGGGACACTGCTGGATCACAGGTGCTGCAGTCTGGTCTGAAGCCTATTTGATCTACACTCAGTATACCATCAATGGTGGGGGCAATTCTTTAAAGTAAATGCCTTTAAAGTAATTTTTACATGCAGCTTAACAAAGAGATGGGGTGGTAATTTTCTGTAAGTCTATAATTTTTCCTCAGATTTTGGTAAGGCTATTACTTTTGCTCTGCACCAGATCTTAGATATTTTATCTCCTCAATGACTCTAGATAGAAAGATAGTTCAGTGTTTACTAGTTCTTCAGGCATTTGGGGGAGATGTTATGAAGCCCACATGCTTTACCTGTTCTCAGTGTTTTGATCACCCTTTCTATTTCATCTGCAGTCTTCTTTGGTTTCAGGTATGCACTATTTTTATTGCCACCATTTTTCTTCACCCCAAAGTTTTCTTCAAAGTTTTTGTCCTTATCCACCTTTGATTAGGTGGGTAGCAATGCTTTTTGGAGAGACAGGAGACGGCACTATGCTGGAGACTTCTGAGCAGCACCAAGTTTTCGGATGAGTGCCTAGGCTTTGTGGCTGTATCAAGATACATGTTTAGTTCCATGGTGTCAGGAATACAGCCCTGCAGCTGCCGAGTACTCCTGATACCCTAACAAGCCATCTGGCTACCTGATGGACCACCCTGCCTGATTGCCTAAGGAAGCTAGCAGGCCAGTTCTTAAGCTCAGCAGCAGCTTGCTGGCCATAGACTCTCCATCTCTCTGTGCTCACCTCTCACCAAGCCCTGCTCTGTTCCTTTGCTGATCCAGCCCAGATCCTGCCCTGCACCCAGCTTTGTTCTCATCCTGTCTCAGACTTGTTCCTGCCTTCCCTGACTCACTGTAATCTGGTTCTGACCCTGAACTCAGATTCCAACTGAGTCTTCACCCTTGGCTCTGGCATTCAGAATCTGACTTCAGTTCTGACCTTTGGCTCTGCTTACTGCCCTATCTTGACTCCTGGCTCTAGCATCTGGACTCTGGCCACTAGGCCTGACTGCCTACAACCAAGTCTCCTGACACACGGTAGCCTGCAGTTATCACAGAAGAATCCTAAGGCAAATGTGCTGCAGTGTCGAATTTTGGCAGCACAAGGAAAATCTGACTTCAAGCAGAGGAAAGACACAACCCAGATACATGAAAAGTATAAACAGTCTGTTTTAGAACTGTAGGAAAAATCATTGTTTTTGTTGTGTGGAATTTCTCAACAGTTTGGGCTGTTTTGTTATACATGTTTTCACTGCCCCCAGTTTTGCATTGTCTACAGTGAAAGAATGGCTATATTTTGCATCCAAGACTTGTGGAAATGCAAAATTTGATATTTTTAATGTGAAAGACATTTTTTGTTGGGAAAAGGCCTGGTTTCTCTCAAAAGTTAGCCCTTGTTCACTATGAAATGAGCCTATTTTTGTGTGGGGGAAAAAATCACATACCTTAACAAAATATTCCATGAACATGTCCCCATTTTTGTGATTATAACATAATGTAAAAGCTCTTACATTTCAATTAGTTCTGTATTTTATTACAAGTATTTGCCACACTTCTTATTTGTCCTACACAAACTTCCCTCCCTGCAATGAGTGCAGCAGCTATTGAAGGGAAAGCTGTGCTGAGGATAGTTACTATTTATTACACACAAAAATTATGTTAAAAGAACATTAATAAAGTCAACTCAAGGACTCAAAAGATAGGAAATGCCAGATTTAAGATTGTCCATGCAACTTTAATTTGGCCCCCAGGTGCAAATGCATGATACAGTCAATACATGAGTGCATACTATTTTTTTCATGAGACACCTGTTTTCATTCGGTGCACAGCATGGACAGTGCTCAATTAATGAACACCTAGTCAATATTTTATTTTCTCTTCCTTATTCAGTGTGTGGGCCCAGGTCTTATTTTTTGTGCACTATTCAAACCATGCTCTGAAGACAGAATTATTAATTTCCTCATGGAATTTTCTATGGTGCTCATCACTAAGGTATCCGAGTGCTTCACAAACATGTATTTATTTTCACAACACCCATGTCAGGTGATCAGGTAGCATTATGCCCATTTTAGAGATAGGGAGCAGAGGCACAGAGAGATTAAGATCAAATTTGTCCACTAATTTTAGGTGCCCAATCTGAGATGCCCACATCCTGATTTGTCAGAGAACATAGCTTTGTATAACATTTGACATATTCAGAGCACAGCTCCCATTGACATCAATTGCAGCTGGGAGCACTTCACACTTCTGCAAATCAGACCCCAGGGGACGTTCACAGTGGCCGTTCCTACTGGGCTGTTTGCCTGTGGCTGAAAATAAATCCTCCCCGCAGTTAGCCATGTGGTGGGAGAGGGGGCCATTGGCGCGGAGCTGTTCATGTTTGGCTAGCAGGGATCTTCCCTGATACCAGCCAGGCGGTGGGGGGAGGGGAAAAGCGATCATCCCAGAGAACTGGATGGGGGAGGGGGTTAGTTTGGTTTCTGCTGCTGCACATTAACAGGAAAACTGAAGCAGTAAATGGCCAACTCAACTGGCTTTGCTTGGTATGGGAAAGGAGGGGGCTGCTGTTATGAAGGTTGCAGAAGCCGAAAGACTATGGCTTACCATGGCCGCCTGCAAGCCGAATTCTGTTGCCAGGCCCTGTGTGTGTGATCTCCAACACCAAAGCCGCAGGCACTCAATACAAGATGCAAAATGCAACCTTGTATCAAAATCATATGCTATGTAACGTGAATAGTGTTGTTCACCGTGAAAGGGTATAGCCATTGTTCTGTAAAATGTATCTTTTTAAATACTTCACTCCCTTTTTTTCCTCCAGCATCTGCAAAATGTTTCAAGCCTCCCCTCCCCCCAGAGGCTATCTCAGATAAGATGGCGAAAAAAATACACGCATGATTACATGTTCTCTGAGCTCATGCAGTCATCCGGCACTGACAGAGTTGTGTGGAGGGACACAATAGAGTACAGGACGGTGGCCGATGAACCAGAGGAGAGGTGGCGGCAGGAAGATCAGAGGAGGCATGAGGAAACACTAGGGATACTGGAGGATCAAACGGACATGCTCTGGTGTCTGGTGGAGGTTCATGAACGGCAGCAGGATCACAGACTACCGCTGCAGCCCCTGCTTAACCGCCCTCCCTCCTCCCCAAGTTTCATAGCCTCCTCGCCCAAGAACGCAGGGTGGGAGGTTCCGGGCACCCAACCACTCCACCCCAGTGGACAGCCCAAGAAACAGAAGGCTGGCATTCAACAAGTTTTAAAGTGGCCTTTTCCTCCCTCCTCCCACACCCCACCTGGGCTACCTTGTGAGTTATCTCCCTATTTTTATAATCAATTAATAAAGAACACATGTTTTTTAAACGATAGTGACTTTATTTCCTTTGCAAGCAAGCTGTGATCGAAAGCGGGAGGGCGGGTGGCTTACAGGGAATTAGAGTAAACCAAGGGGGCAAGTTTTCATCAAGGAGAAACAAAAAGAAGTGTCACACAGTACCCTGGCCAGTCATGAAACTGGTTTTCAAAGCTTTTCTGATGAGCACCACTTCCTGATGTGCTATTCTAACCACCCTGGTGTCTGGCTGCACGTATTCAGCGGCCAGGCGATTTGCATCAGCCTCCCACCCCGCCATAAACATCTCCCCCTTACTCTCACAGAGATTGTGGAGCACACAACAAGCAGCAATAACAATGGGAATATTGATTTTCCTGAGGTCTGAGCGAGTCAGTAAACTGCGCCAGTGACTCTTTAAATGTCCAAATGTACACTCTACCACCATTCTTCACTTGCTCAGCCTATAGTTGAACAGCTCCTGACTACTGTCCAGGGTGCCTGTGTACGGCTTCATGAGCCAGGGCATTAAGGGGTAGGCTGGGTCCCCAAGGATAACTATCAGCATTTCAACATCCCCAACCGTTATTTTCTGGTCCGGGAAGTAAATCCCTTACTGCAGCCGTTTAAACAGACCAGAGTTCCTGAAGACGCGAGCGTCATGAACCTTTCCCGGTCATCCCACATTGATGTTGGTGAAATGTCCCTGGTGATCCACCAGTGCTTGCAGCACCATTGAAAAGTACCCCTTGCGGTTTATGTACTGGCTGCCCTGGTGGTCCGGTCCCAAGATAGGGATATGCGTTCTATCACCCCACCACAGTTAGGAAATCCCATTGCAGCAAAGCCATCTAGTATGACCTGCACATTTCCCAGAGTCACTACCTTTGATAGCAGCAGCTCAGTGATTGCATTGGCTACTTGCATCACAGCAACCCCCGCAGCAGATTTGCCCACTCCAAATTGATTCCTGACTGACCGGTAGCTGTCTGGCGTTGCAAGCTTCCACAGGGCTATTGCCACTTGCTTGTGAACTGTGAGGGCTGCTCTCATCTTGGTATTCTTGCGCTTCAGGGCAGGGGAAAGCAAGTCACAAAGTTCCATGAAAGTACCCTTACGCATGCAAAAGTTTTGGAGCCACTGGGAATCATCTCAGTCCTGCAACACTGTGCAGTCCCACCACTCTGCGCTTGTTTCCCGGGCTCAGAATTGACATTCCATGGCATGAGCCTGCCCCATTAACACCATGATCTCCAAATTGTGAGGGAATGCAGTTTTAAAGAAAAGTGTGTTCATGTCCTCATCACCGCTCTGCCGTCGCCTCCTCGCCTGGTTTTTCAGGTGCTGGTTCTGCTTACACTGCATGATAATGCGCGAGGTGTTTACAATGGTCATAACTGCTATGGTGAGCTGAATAGGCTCCATGCTTGCTGCGCTATGGCATCTGCTCCTGCTCGGGCAATCCAGGGAAAAGGGTGCAAAAGGATTGTTTGCCATTGCTCTGGTGGAGGGAGGGGCGACTGACAACCTGGCTTACAGGGTTGGCTTACAGGGAATTAAAATCAACAAAGGTGGCGGCTTTGCGAGAAACAGAATGGTCCCCTCAAGGATAGAACTCAAAACCTCAAGGATAGAACTCAAAACTGGGTTTAGCAGGCCGTTGATTTCACAGAGGGAGGGAGGAGAAAATGAATACAAAACAAATCTGGTCTATTTCTTGTTTTGATCCACTTCATCTATCTTTATACATCTTGTTGGCAGCAGACTGTGCAGTACGATCGCTAGCCATCGTCATCACCTGGGTGCTCGGCAGAAGATGGTGCAGTATGACTACTGGCCATCATCTTCTGCTGGCTGCAGATTAAAAGACAGTGCGTTGCCGGTAGGATTGAATCGCCATGAGACAAAACTTAAAAGGGAAATGACCTGGCTGAGTCACTCCCATGTTTGCCCAGGCACCCCTGACCTCATCGAGGTCGGTTAAAAGAGCACCCTGGACTACATCGATGATGGCTACCAGTCGTACTGCACTGTCTGCTGCCAAAAGGCAATAAACTGATTGCTGTGTAGCAATGCAGTACTGCATCTGCCAGCACCCAAGAGACATACAGTGACTGTTAGCTGAGCAGGCTCCATGCTTGCCGTGGTATGGCGTCTGCACAGGTAACAAGAAAAAAAAGGTGCAAAATGATTGCCCTAGCTTTAATGGAGGGAAGGGGGGCCTGATGATATGTACCCGCGACAATGTTTTAGCCCCATCAGGCACTTGGATTTCTACCCAGAATTCAAATGGGTGGTGGAGACAGTGGGAGACTGCTACCTACAGTGCAACACTCCGGAAGTCGATGGACACACTCTGCCGACTACATGCACTTAGAGCATTTGTGTGGGGACACACAATCGACTGTGTAAAAATGCTTTCTACAAAACCGACTTCTATAAATTCGACCTAATTTTGTAGTGTAGACAAGGCCTGAGTTATCTAACTATTCTTCAACTCGTTCTTTCCCTATTTTGGCTTTCTTTCCTTCCCCCTTGTTGTAGATGTCAAGAGCAGTGATGAGCTGCCAAAAGCTGAAGAACTGGTTCCTTCAGTCACTCCGCGTCTTTGGCGGCACTGAAGGACCTGCCACCAAAGTGCCCCTGAAGGCCTGGAGTGCTGCTGGGTGAGTAAAAATTCTCAGGGCAGCTTCCCCAGACGGGACGCAAAGGACGGTCCCGTGGGCCGCATGTGGCCCGCAGGCCACAGTTTGCCCACCCCTTTAACAATCAGTTCTAAACTGGCTTCAAAATTTAACAACTGGTTTGCGCGAACCAGTGCGAACCGGCTCCAGCTCACCACTGGTCAAGAGTGTGATCGGTTTACCAAAGTGATGAGCTGGTAACCAAGCAACCATGTGGATTTTATTTTCTTACTTAGGGCTAGTGCAACACTTTACTCACACAAGTAATCCCATAGACTTCAATGGGACTACTCAGGTGAGTAAATCCTCGCCAATATGAGCCAGGGTTGCACAATCTAGCCCTTAACATTTGTACTGAACTCCGAATATGTTCAGTGCTAGGTATTGTGTTATATTGTTACTCCCTTTAGTTCATGAAACCCACCAGAACATGAATCTCCATTGAAAAGCCATAGATGTGGGCTATTGCAAAAAAGTGATGATTAGCAAGCATCATTCTCCGTTGGCTCCTTCATTCCATTTTCTTAGTTTTGTGGATATTGAATTTGATTCTCACAAGCAATAGGAGAGAAGAATAGCAATTTTTAAATCAGCACTGCAGAGCTGAAAAGCTACAAGTGCAAAACCACAAGCATGCTAGCAGTCTTGACACTGAAATGTAGAAATTTGACTTGAAACACAATAGCTACAACTAGAACATGATTTATTGATTACCACCTGTCACGTGATGAATTCCTTGTTTGTTTTACTACAAATTCTGTTTTATTGAGTCCTATGGAGTCAAATTAAAAAGAATATTATAGGCAGAAATGAAATATTCGAAAGTAGAGCCTTCAAACATCCCATCCTTTGCTGTGCTTTTGTCAGCTCTCACAAGAGAAACAGCAGTAGCCATGGTCAACACTTGGATGGGAGATTCTGTGTGAAAACAACATTACAAATGTCTGCACCTGGTCTATACTAGAACCTGTACTATTGCTATCACTGATGAAACTGAACTGATGCTAGACTTACTGATAGACCAAAGGCTGTCTACACCAAGGATTATTACAATGTTAGTTTCATCTCTTTATTGACTGGTAGACCCTGGCAGGGAATACAGATGGTCCTGGTGCTTGCATACTTGTAAATGTAATTTAAAAAGAGAAACAAAACAACCCTGAGTTGTAGTGAAGGATGATGATGCAACTATTGGACTGTTCATTAGGGCTGGTCAAATTATTATTTATAAATAATTTAGCCAATGTTGGGATTTTGACAAATTATTCATGAATAATTTTGCCATCGTTTGACCATCTCTACTATTTACCTTATTGCATGCTATGAAAGTTATCAGAAAAATAATGCCCTGGATTGCACAAAGTGCATTTTACTGGTTATTCAGTGGAAAGGGAGGGACATTTGTTCTATGGGTCAAAGAGCTCATTAAGAAATCTAGAGTGGATACTGGTTCCTAAACCTGACTAAAAATTTGCCACTAGAGCATTTTTAATGGAAAATGCTGTTTTCATGTGAGGTTGTTTTGTTTTTTTTGCAAAACATTCCATGTTTGTTTAAAAATTTCAAGTTTTTGTTGAAAAACTGAAAACGATGTAAACTTTGAAAAATCTTCAGTTCTGCAATTTTCAGTTTTTATATGAAAAGCTGAAAAATTTAACAAGAAAAAAATCAGTTTTGTTGAAACTTTGCATGGGGAAAAATTATTTTCAGAACTGTTTTACTTTCTGTGTATACTGTAGCACAGCCCAGTACCTACAGAAGAGGCCTGACAGGTTCCTATTCAGAAGATGTGTTTAGGAAAGATGCTGATAAGATATCTCATTACATGATTTTTAAGAGGTTCCTGTTTAAATGTGCAAAGAAAGTAGTTTTAAGTGCTCTCACCAATTGTAATTATTCTGCTACTTGAAGTGTTAATCACCCAATCTTTCACATATCCAAGAAACAGGAATTTGATCTTAGCTATTTGAATTACAGTATATCTTATTTGCATTACTTGAATTAATATGCATGATATTCTTTGATTCAATCTGTAACTAATACATGTAACAGAAGAAAAGTTCATGCTGAAAGTAGTAATAGTTTTAATTTGCTGCCATGGAAGCTAAATTGCAAAATCTTCAGGAAGGGAACATGGGCAAATAGTACTTGGTACTATATACAATATAAACTAGGTGAAGCTAGGCTAGGCAGGGCAGATCAGATGTATATTCCTATTTGCACTTTGTTTTCCTCCTCATTCATTAGATATGGTTCTTTCACTTCAGTTTCCATTCCACATCAAACATAGCTTATAAGGGAGGTGAGCACCATTGATGTGCTAGCTTAGTAGTACAAAGAATCTATAGTTCACTCCCGAGGAGGAATTCTTTAGATCACTTACGGCATAGGTGTTTCAAGGAGTGACCTTTTTGCTTTTTGTGCACAGCTTTAGAAATCTTTCGAGTAGGTCTGTAACAGTTAGTTATTGACATAACTAGACCTCCAGGCTAATCTTTAAGGTAGTTCCTAGTCCCTTAAGGTTGAGCCACAGCACAAGCACTTTTAAAGAGACAAGAATAATTTATCTATTTTGCCATTATAGGAATAATAAGAATCTAAATGTTCACTTCTCCAGTGTTTGTCATTCATAGTTATCTGAAAATGTAACATATTAACTGATTATCGTAATAATCTATCAGGCAGGCAAATGTATTTGTCTTCAACTAACTCAATAAAAATAAAAATACAAAGATGCATATTACATTTGTAAATCAGTTATAAAACCTGTTGATAATTGCTGTAATATTTTATTTAAAAGAAAACATTTTGGAGGGGACTGAAAGGTTTGTGTCTTTAGAAGAGTGCTGTCAAGTACTTCAGGCCCTATAGCCAGGTGCAACCATTTAGTTTTCTACTGTGAATAATATGGTTCAGTAATATCAATACAAGCTGTGTATATAAACTTAATTTTACCTTTCTTTCCTCTTCATTTTTCACTTCAGCAGCCCACTGTACCTGAATTCTTGCCTTGCCAAGTCCCCACTTCTTTATAATTATAGTGCATCTGTATTACACAGTGCTGAAAGGGGTTATGGGGACCAGCCTTCAATAAGAACTCCACTGGATGCACCTGGAGGAGGAGCACATGAGAATGCCACTGATTAGAAGTAGGCTCAGTTGGCCAGAAATGGATAGAACCAGGATAAAGCCCAGGATCAGTAAACAGCAAAGAAGCTGTACAGCAAAGCAAGCTGCAGTCATTCCCTGAGTGGAGGAATTTGCAAGGCTAGTGACTTCAGGGAAAAGGGAAGTTAGTTATGTAGGAAGTAATCCAGGGAAACAGCAGCAAGGGCTGGGACCATACAGAGCCTTAGCTGCTTATTATAGGGTCCCTGGGCTAGAATCCAGTATAGAGGAGAGGCCTGGGTTCCCCTACCAGCCTCTTGTGAGTGTCAGAGGGTGTTGGAGAGGCCAGCAAGTGGGTTGGGAAGGACTTCAAGTTCCCCAGAGGGGGAGGACCTTAGTGACATACCATGAAGAGGAGATTGCAGTCCCTGGAGTGAGATGGTTGCAGAGAGACACCGCCTTGGGGCAAGACCCTGCCAGAGTGGGAGCTCAATGCTTGGCAGAGCTAATTTCCAGGACAGCTAGCAGAAGATGCCACCATCGGTGAGTGTGCCCCTGACACATCCATTCATATATTTGAACATGTTTCAATTTCATTCTTTCTTCAGGTTTTTTTTTCCTAAATGCTCTAATTTTTTCCCACCTTCATTCAATCACCATCCCTTTCCTAGCCAAAGTCAGGCTTTCAAAAATCCACACAAGTATTTGCCCAGGGTGAGTAGGAAACATTCTTGGGCCTATGTCATCACTTTCTGCAGAATTGTTTTTCATAACTCTCCACCCCAAAAAAGCTCCCAGGGCTCTGTCCCTTTTGTTTGCAAAAATAACTTTCCAAACATTATTTTAATGCATCCAGTGCTGTCAAGGTTCCTTCCCCACTCTGAACTCTAGGGTACAGATGTGGGGACCTGCATGAAAACCCCCTAAGCTTATTTTTACCAGCTTAGGTTAAAACTTCCCCAAGGTACAAACTATTTTACCTTTTGCCCTTGGACTTTATTGCTGCCACCACCAAGCGTCTAACAAATATATAACCGGGACAGAGCCTGCTTGGAAATGTCTTTCCCCCCAAAACCTACACCCCCTTTCCTGGGGAAGGCTTGATAAAAATCCCCACCAACTTGCATAGGTGAACACAGACCCAAGCCCTTGGATCTTAAGAACAATGAAAAAGCAATCAGAATCTTAAAAGAAGAATTTTAATTGAAGAAAAAAAGTAAAAGAATCACCTCTGTAAAATCAGGATGATAAATACCTTACAGGGTAATCAGATTCAAAACATAGAGAATCCCTTTAGGCAAAACCTTAAGTTACAAAAAGACACAAACAGAAATATACATTCAATTCAGCACAGCTTATTTTATCAGCCATTTAAACAAAACAGAATCTAACGCATATCTAGCTAGATTACTTACTAAGTTCTAAGACTCCATTCCTTTTCTGTTCCTGGCAAAAAGCATCATACAGAAGAGAGAACCTTTGTTTCTCCTTCCCCCCCCCCCCAGCTTTGAAAGTATCTTGTCTCCTCATTGGTCATTTTGGTCAGGTGCCAGCGAGGTTATCCTAGCTTCTTAACCCTTTACAGGTGAAAGGGTTTTTCCTCTGGCCAGGAGGGATTTTAAAGGTGTTTACCCTTTCCTTTTATTTATGACAAGTGCAGACATGTTTGCCTCTCTCTGTAAATGCACAGCTCCAGACACAAGCACTGACTCCATGGGTGCTCTGGGGCTGGAGCACCCACAGGGAAAAACTAGTGGGTGCTCTGCACCCACCGCAGCCAAGCTTCCCCCCATCCCGAGCGTGCCGCTTCTCCGCCTACCTCTCAGCGCTTGCTGCTGCGAAACAAGCTCTGGGAAGGAGGGGGAGGAGCGGGAACATGGTGTACTCAGGGGAGGAGGTGGGGCCAGAACAGGGACTTTGGGGAAGGGGTTGGAATGGGGGCAGGGCAGGGGTGGAGTCAGGGCGGGGCCAGGAGCAGAGTGGGGTTGAGCACACTGGCACTTGCAGAAGTTGGTGCCTAAGCCTCCAGCGCTTCTGCTACTGCTAAGTTTCTAAAAGTTGCAGAGACTGAAAACTGTCGAGTTTCCACTGATGTATTTCAAATGCCTATGGGCACAAGGGAAATTAACAGGAATCAATTAAAATGTAATTCTGCTAAAACTTAAAAACCTCAAATAGAGGAAGGGTGGGGAGAGATTAAAAAATGAAGACTATAATGAAGGGGAATTGTATAGTAGTTCTACCTGATCGGAGAGTATGTGTGTGGTGTAGTAGTAGTAGTGCAGAACAGTGGTTCTCAAACTCTATACCATCAAGCCCCATTTTTTTTTTCAGAGAAAATGAGCTCCGTAATTAACTTCAAGTGTGCTAGGGACAACGTCTCTCTCTCTCTCTCTCTGTTTAAATATAACTATTAATGAAATATTAGCATATGCAGTTAGAATAGCCTTTACCTTGACTTGTTTCATGACAGAGCTTGTTTCTGTGCAACCAGAATGACTCTGAATTAAACTGGAGAGTGATCTGCCCATCTCCTCATAGGAATGGGGCTTAAGGAAGAACAGGGCTCCAGGAGCAAGAGGAGGAGGGAAACAAAATGGGAGCATAACGACTCAAGGGGGAGCATCCTCAGCCTTTTCCCTTCTTGACCTTCTGTCTTCACAGCCTGTTCCCTTGCAAGTCTGTTTTCTCAAAGCCCAGTCCTCCATTCTGTCATCCTCACCATGCTATTAACAAGGCTGTCGGACAGCTGAGTGCTACGGCCTCTCTCTCCTCCATTCTCAGTTTGGCTGTGGGAGATGGTCTCCCTGTCTCCTGTTCTGGTGCCACAGCAATAGGATGGTTCCCAATACTACTAAAGGGAAACCCTGCTCTCTTTCCAGCTGGGTGTGAGAGACAAACCTCAGCTGGAGCTAGGAAATGGAACAGAAAATTATTACAGACAGTGCTTACTTAGCAGCTGTGGGGATGGGAGTGACAAGGAGTCATATACCCAGCAAAAAAACCCTCCCAAACAAGCTGGGTCATCTCAAGCATGGTCTAACCAGAGCCGCTGCTCCCAGATTATGATACACCCACAGCCCCAACCACTTTAAGCACTGCATATAGCCATTTGCATTTGCTTATTTTCAAGGCTGTAAATGAACAAAATTCAGCCCCAATCCAGACAGATGCTCTCCTGCCCCCACCACTGATTCAAGTCCCAATCATTTGGGAAAGCCTGATATAGACACACTCAATTCCTGTAGCAGCTGACCGGAGGCTGGGAGAGAGAAAGTAGAGAAGAGCCCTCACCTTTGTATTAGCCATCTGGCTCTAGGATTGGCTGGGAAAATAGAAGGAAAGAATGCTCCTCCTGGCACCCTCAAGAGTTGGGTAGGGTGCTACAAATTTATCGGAAGCCTGTATGAAGCCTTCACTGAGATGGCGAATTACCATTTTGGAATGGGCCAACCCCCTCTCCCAAACCTTAATTGTTTATGGCCTGGGCAGAAGAGAGAAGTTGATCTCTTTACCCCCAAGCCCTGTCTTGGTTAGAGAGCTGTCAAGAAATCCCACCCTCCTCTTATTGGAGGCTGTGAAAGCAGGACCGAGCACCTCCTTTAGAATGGTAAACTGGATATAGGCCACCTGGGCAGCTCATGACCAATCAGCTGGCCCAAACAATCTAAGACTAGGACTTGGAGATAGACTCACAGAGAAGCCTGCTGGAGCAAATCACTTGACCTCAAAGTGCATTACAAAGGAGATCAGTATCATTATTCCCATTTTACAAATGGGGAAACTGAGGCACACAGCAGGCAAGTGACTTGCTCTGGTCACCCAGCAGACCAGTGGCAGAGCCAGGAATGGAACCCAGGTCACCTGAGTCCTACTCCAGTGTGCTATCCACTAGGCAACACTACTAGAGCATAGAGAGCCAGGCCCAGCTAGCAGATGACATGAACCAAGTCTGACTGCTAGGCCCATGAGTCAAGACAATTAGGGAAAGTGCCTTGATCTGGCCAAGTGTTGAAGGGTGATGCCAGGAGAGGCATAGCTATCTGGTTGCTGACTGGGCCAGAAGAGGAAGGTAAGGCAAGTTGGAACAAATCTAAGAGTATATCTACATAGCAAAAAAAACCTCAAACCACAGCTGGCCCATGCCAGCCGACTCAGGCTCACTGTTTGGGCCGGAGCTTGAGCTTTGGGACCCTTCAACTTACAGGATCCTAGAGCCTGGGCTACAGCCTGAACCCATAAATCTCCACAGCAATGAATCAGTCCCTCAGCTCGAGCCCGTTAGCCCAAGTTGGCTGGCACTAGCCAGCTGTGAATTTCTTTGCTGTGTAGACATATCCTAAGTTAATGGTGGGCAACCTGCGGCCTGCACACAGCCAGTCAGTGTAGTCTGGTGGCCTGCCAGCAGATTACAGCTTGTTTACATTTGTACGGCCACTTGCAGCTCCCACTGGCTGCAGTTCGCCATTCCTGGCCAATGGAGCTGCAGGAAGTGGCGACCAGCATCCTCCAAGCAGCCTAGGCTGCAGGGACACTCACCTCCACTGCTCCACCCTGTGATATGGCGAATGATTAATCCCTTTGACACCTCTGTGGGGTGGACAGTCCATTACATTCACATATAAAAAATAAATGGTATACAGAAAAACGGTCA
The DNA here is from genome assembly GCF_009764565.3 of Dermochelys coriacea. Taxonomy (NCBI): domain Eukaryota; kingdom Metazoa; phylum Chordata; order Testudines; family Dermochelyidae; genus Dermochelys; species Dermochelys coriacea. Next base: position 94,919,448 of record NC_050070.1, on the reverse strand, counting down.
AGGAGATGCTCCTTTTCATCTTGTCTCACAATAACAGGCTAGAAAGGCACTCAGCAAAGCTAAGAAAACAAATTTAAAACAAATAAGATTATTTTACTCAGTTGATATTTAAATAATCAATCCTTACATAAATCATTAATCAGTCCTTATAACTCACTTGTGTAGGATAGAGGCAAGCAGCAAAGATTCATGTCCAGTTACATTAATATGAAATGATTGCAACTGCTGTTACTGCATAACATTACAAAGATGATCCAGTCTCCTGCTTTACATCACAAACTGATCTCCAGCTATGACTATGAAGAAATTTCTCTCTGTAGAATCCTGTTGGACAACTGTCTAAATATAATGTTGGGAGCCTCTCCGTTCAGATTATGACCATGCACAGGATACTGAATTAGGTGCACCCTGGGGCTGTTTTATGGCAATTCCTACATTCCTAGTTAATAACCCTGTCAGTTGCTTTCAAATAGCAGCACTTTTTTTTAATATATATTAATTGTGAACAGGGACATTGGTCAAATATCATATGATGATGATGTCCCTGTTCACTATTAAGCCCTGGTCTACACTATGAGTTTAGGTCAAATTTAGCAGCGTTAGGTCGATTTAACCCTGCTCCCCTCCATATGACCAAGCCTGTTTTGTTGACTTTAAGGGCTCTTAAAATCGATTTCTGTACTCCCTGGCAAGGGGAGTAGTGCTAAAATCAACCTCACTGGATTGAATTTGGGGTAGTGTGGACGCAATTTGACGGTATTGGCCTCGGGGAGCTATCCCAGAGTGCTCCATTCTGACCGCTCTGGACAGCAGTCTCAGCTCAGATGCACTGGCCAGGTAGATAGGAAAAGTCCTGAGAACTTTTGTATTTCATTTCCTGTTTGGCCAGCATGGCGAGCTGATCAGCACAGGTGACCATGCACAGCTCATCAGCACAGGTAACCATGGAGTCCCAGAATCACAAAGCGCTCGAGCATGGACTGAATGGGAGAGACTGGATCTGATCGCTGTATGGGGAGAAGAATCCATTCAGGCAGAACTCCGTTCCAAAAGACAAAATGCCAATATATTTGCCAAAATCTCCAAGGGCATGATGGACAGAGGCTACAACAGGGACACACAGCAGTGCCGTGTGAAAGTTAAGGAGCTGAGGCAAGCCTACCGAAAAACAGAGGAGGCAAACAGTTGCTCCGGGTCAGAGTCCCATACATGCCGCTTCTATGATGAGCTGCATGCAATTCTAGGGAACGCCCCTACCACTTCCCCACCACTATCCGTGGACACCTGTAAGGGGGGAGTCTCACGCAACAGGGATGAGGAGGAGGTTGAGGATAGCGCACAGTAGGCAAGCAGAGAATCCCTTCTCCCCGGCAGCCAGAAACTGTTCATCATCCTGAAGCCACGGGCCACGAAGCCGGAGAAGACACCTCTGGTGAGTGTACCTTTGTAAATATAATACAGGGTTTAAAAGCAGGTGTGATTATTGATTGATTTGCCTTGAAGACTTGGGATGCATTTGCAGCCAGTACAGCTACTGGAAAAGTCTAATGTGTCTGGGGATGGAGCGGGAAATCTTCCAGGGACATCTCCATAAAACTCTCCTGGAGGTACTCCCAAAGCCTTTGCAGAAGGTTTCTAGGAAGGTCAGCCTTATTCCGTCCTCCATGGTAGGACACTTTTACCATGCCAAGCCAGTAGCAAGTAGTCTGGAATCATTGCAGAACAAAGCATTGCAGCGAATGGGCCCGGGCTTTGGTGGCATTTAAGCAACATCTGTTCTTTATCTCTTTTGTGTTAGCCTCAGGAGAGTAAAAAGAAAAGGAGTACTTGTGGCACCTTAGAGACTAACAAATTTATTAGAGCATAAGCTTTCGTGAGCTACAGCTCACTTCATGAATGGTGGTAGAATGTACATTTGGATGTTTAAAAGCTCACTGGCACAGTTTACTGACTTGGTTAGACCTCAGTGAAACCAATATTCCCATTGTTATTGCTGCTTGCTCTGTGCTCCACAATATCTGAGAGAGTAAGGGGGAAGATGTTCATGGCAGGGTGGGTGGTTAAGGCAAATCGCCTGGTGGCCAATTACACACAGCCAGACACCAGCGTGGTTAGAAGAGCACAGCTGGGTGCCCTGCACATCAGAGAAACTTTGAAAGCCAGTTTCATGACCGGCCAAGCTACGGTATGACAGTTCTGCTTGTTTCTCTTTGATGAAAACCCGCCCCCTTGGTTGACTCTACTTCCCTGTAAGCCAACCTACCGACCTCTCCCCCCTTTTGATCACCACTTTCAGAGGCAATAAAGTCATTATTGTTTCAAAATCATGAATTCTTTATTAATTCATCACACAAATAGGGGGAAAACTTGCAAGGTAGCCCGGGAGGGGTGGATGAGGGGAGGTGGGAAGGACAAGGCCACACTACAGTTCAAAACTTATCGAATGCCAGCCTTCTGGTGCTTGGGCAATCTTCTGGGGTGGAGTGGCTGGGTGCCCATAGCCTCCCCCCCCCCCTGCATTCTTGGGTGTCTAGGTGACAAGGATATGGAACTTGGAGGAGGGCAGGCGGTTATACAGGGGCTGCATCGGTGGTCTGTGCTCCTGCTGCTTTTCCTGCAGCTCCACCAGATCCCTGAGCATGTCAGTTTGCTCCCCCATTAGACTCAGCATTGCATCCTGTCTCCTTTCATCAGGCTTCTCCTCCTCTCATCACATTCATTTAATGCTTTCCTGGACTCTGCCATTGTTTACCTCCACGCATTCTGCTGAGCTCTTTCAGTGTGGGAGTACTGCATGAGCTCTAAGAACATTTCATCATGAGTGCGTTTTTTTCCACCTTCTAATCTGTGCTAGCCTCTGGGACGGAGAAACATTTGCAGCTGCGGGAGGAAAAGAGGGAGAGTAGTATTTAAAAAGATACATTTCACACTGAATCAAGTGATTCACATTACATAGCACATGTGCTTTTGGTACAAGGTCACATTTTGCTTCTTATATTGAGTGCCTGCCAGTTTGGTGTGAGACATCACACATACTTGGCTGGGCAACAGAATTTGGCTTGCAGGCAATCATGGTAAGGCAAAGGGTTTCGGCTTCTTCAACCTTCATAACGTGGGAATGGTTTCAAACAGCAGTGCCCTCCTTTCCCATACCAAGCAAAGCCCTTTGGGTTGGCCATTTAGAAGGAGGGGCTACGGTTTTAGGGTGAATGTGCACCACAACCCAAACCCCACACCCCAATTCTCTGAGATGATTGCTTCACACCCCTCCCCACCGCAGGGCTAGTATCAGGGAAGATTCCTGTCAGCCAAACGCAAACAGCTCAGCATGAACGGGCCTCCCCCCATCGCATGGCTAACAGCAGGGATGATTTCTTTTTAGCCAAAGGCAAACAGCCCAGTAGAAATGGGCACCTCTGAATGTCCCCTTAAACAAGTTTCCTATATTTGAACCAGGTGACCTGGAATGATACCACTCTCCTGAGGTTTCAGAGTAGCAGCCGTGTTAGTCTGTATTCGCAAAAGAAAAAGGAGTACTTGTGGCACCTTAGAGACTAACAAATTTATTAGAGCATAAGCTTTCGAAGCTGTAGCTCACGAAAGCTTATGCTCTAATAAATTTGTTAGTCTCTAAGGTGCCACAAGTACTCCTTTTCTTTTTGCGAATACAGACTAACACGGCTGCTACTCTGAAACCTCAGGAGAGTGGTATCATTCCAGGTCACCTGGTTCAAATATAGGAAACTTGTTTAAGGGGACATTCAGAGGTGCCCATTTCTACTGGGCTGTTTGCCTTTGGCTAAAAAGAAATCATCCCTGCTGTTAGCCATGCGATGGGGGGAGGCCCGTTCATGCTGAGCTGTTTGCGTTTGGCTGACAGGAATCTTCCCTGATACTAGCCCTGCGGTGGGGGAGGGGTGTGAAGCAATCATCTCAGAGAATTGGGGGTGTGGGGTTTGGGTTGTGGTGCACATTCACCCTAAAACCGTAGCCCCTCCTTCTAAATGGCCAACCCAAAGGGCTTTGCTTGGTATGGGAAAGGAGGGCACTGCTGTTTGAAACCATTCCCACGTTTATGAAGGTTGAAGAAGCCGAAACCCTTTGCCTTACCATGATTGCCTGCAAGCCAAATTCTGTTGCCCAGCCAAGTATGTGTGATGTCTCACACCAAACTGGCAGGCACTCAATATAAGAAGCAAAATGTGACCTTGTACCAAAAGCACATGTGCTATGTAATGTGAATCACTTGATTCAGTGTGAAATGTATCTTTTTAAATACTACTCTCCCTCTTTTCCTCCCGCAGCTGCAAATGTTTCTCTCCCAGAGGCTAGCACAGATTAGAAGGTGGAAAAAAACGCACTCATGATGAAATGTTCTTAGAGCTCATGCAGTACTCCCACACTGAAAGAGCTCAGCAGAATGCGTGGAGGTAAACAATGGCAGAGTCCAGGAAAGCATTAAATGAATGTGATGAGAGGAGGGAGAAGCCTGATGAAAGGAGACAGGATGCAATGCTGAGTCTAATGGGGGAGCAAACTGACATGCTCAGGGATCTGGTGGAGCTGCAGGAAAAGCAGCAGGAGCACAGACCACCGATGCAGCCCCTGTATAACCGCCTGCCCTCCTCCAAGTTCCATATCCTTGTCACCTAGACACCCAAGAATGCAGGGGGGGGGAGGCTATGGGCACCCAGCCACTCCCCCAGAAGATTGCCCAAGCACCAGAAGGCTGGCATTCGATAAGTTTTGAACTGTAGTGTGGCCTTGTCCTTCCCACCTCCCCTCATCCACCCCTCCCGGGCTACCTTGCAAGTTTTCCCCCTATTTGTGTGATGAATTAATAAAGAATTCATGATTTTGAAACAATAATGACTTTATTGCCTCTGAAAGTGGTGATCAAAAGGGGGGAGAGGTCGGTAGGTTGGCTTACAGGGAAGTAGAGTCAACCAAGGGGGCGGGTTTTCATCAAAGAGAAACAAGCAGAACTGTCATACCGTAGCTTGGCCGGTCATGAAACTGGCTTTCAAAGTTTCTCTGATGTGCAGGGCACCCAGCTGTGCTCTTCTAACCACGCTGGTGTCTGGCTGTGTGTAATTGGCCACCAGGCGATTTGCCTTAACCACCCACCCTGCCATGAACATCTTCCCCCTTACTCTCTCAGATATTGTGGAGCACAGAGCAAGCAGCAATAACAATGGGAATATTGGTTTCACTGAGGTCTAACCAAGTCAGTAAACTGTGCCAGTGAGCTTTTAAACATCCAAATGTACATTCTACCACCATTCTGCACTTGCTCAGCTATAGTTAAACTGCTCCTTACTACTGTCCAGGGTGCCTGTGTATGGCTTCATGAGCCATAGCATTAAGGGGTAGGCTGGGTCCCCAAGGATAACTATAGACATTTCAACATCCCCCAATAGTAATTTTCTGGTCTGGGAAGTAAATCCCTTCCTGCAGCTGTTCAAACAGACCAGAGTTCCTGAAGATGGGCACGTCATGCACCTTTCCCGGCCATCTCATGTTGATGTCAGTGAAATGTCCCTTGTGATCCACCAGTGCTTGCAGCACCGTTGAAAAGTACCCCTTGCGGTTTACATACTGGCTGCCAAGGTGGCCCAGTCCCAAGACAGGGATATGCATTCTGTCTGTTACCCCACCACAGTTAGGGAACCCCATTGCCGCAAAGCCATCCACTATGACCTGCACATTTCCCAGAGTCACTACCCTTAATAGCAGCAGCTCAGTGATTGCATTGGCTGCGTGGATCACAGCAGCCCCCACAGTAGATTAATCACACAAAAATAGATTTTTGCTCTGCTCAGATTTTCCTTTTTATGTATAATAAATTAAAGATAGATTCCAAAGTCCTCTTAGAAATATGTTCTTGGAGGCTTTTTCTGCCCGGTGGTTATTCCATCATTATAATGCTATTATGTCACTAACATTGCTCCAGTGCAGAATACCTGGAATGATTAACAGTGCAAAACACTGTTATTCAAAACAGCTCGTTAAGCCACTGACATGAAAAGGAAGGTGGAAGAGTGCATGCTTGTGCATGCTTTTTTTTCTTCTTCTTCTCTTTCTTAGTATCAAATCAGTTTAACTTTGAAATGTACTAGGTAAGCTCCTGTCTTAGCTGATAGCTAACTTTTAGGGACAATTCTGTCTTACACAACTCCACTGTTCCAGTCAAGTTTCATGGGGGTAAACCAGCTCAGAACTGGATCCTTAGGCTAAAGTTTTAAAAGACGGTACCTAAAAGCAGGTGCATAAATAGGTCACCAAATTTCTGGAGATCCAAAGCACCAACAAATTCCACTGAAGTCAATTGAAACAACTAGCTTATCAGCATCCCTGAAAATCAGGCCACTTTTTTTATGTGCCTAATTTTAAGCACCCACATTTGAATATGTTGGACCTAATGTCTCCAACATACTTAAAGAACAATGGTTTCTTAAGGAGACAATAGATTCTGAAAATAAACAGCGAGTTTCTTCCTTGAATATATTGATTAGATTGCCTGTGGACTCCATTACTATTAGATTTCACAAGAACAATTTGTTCCACTATAAGAAATAACAATGAACCATTATGTTTTTGCCCAAACAGAGAAAATGCTGATAGCTTAATAGTCTGACATCATTTTTTCCATTTAGTACACAGTTTTAAAACATTTCTCTTAGTAATTTTGTCTGAGGCAGGACACTTGTTCTATACCTGGCCCCATAGTTCCTGACTTTAGGGGAAAATGTTTTGTTTTGCTTAAGTTTTCCCCTTTTTTCTAGAAAAACTGGAATAATACTTTCCTCTCTCACAGGACTGTTTGGTTCAGATACAAAGGTTGGAGTTGCAGCCAAACTTTAGCCAAGTTTAGTGGGGATTCAGTGTTTTGGTTTCTCTAGTTATGAGGTTTAACTAAGTCCCCGTCTACACTGGCAAGTTTCTGAGCAGTAAAGCAGCTTTCTGTGCTGTAACTCCCGAGGTGTACATACTGCCAAGCCATTTAGTGTGTAGAAACTGTGCAGTTGTAGCATCCTAAAAAAATCACCCCAACGAGAGGCATCGAGCTTTCTCCATTGGGGCTACAGCACTGCAGTGCCAGTGTAGACACCGTGGTGATTACAGTGCTGCGACTGGCCTCTGGGAGGTGTCCCACAATGCCTGTTCTCACCTCTTTGGTCATCGGTTTGAACTCTACTGCCCTGCCCTCAGGTGACCAACTGTCATCCCCACCCCATGCATTCCTTGGAAAATTTGAAAGTCCCCTTCCTGTTTGCTTGCTGATGCGTGCAATGGTCTCAGCACATCTTTCCAGGTGGCCATGCCTGCTCAACACACCAGGCGATCCCCCACTTGGAGCAATGCCAAGCCTCTGGACCTCACTGGTATTTGGGAAGAGGAGGCGTGCAATATCAGCTGCGCTCCAGCCATAGGAATTACGATACCTACGGACAGATTTCACTATGCATGATAGAAAGGGGCCATGACCGGGACACATTGCAGTGTAGGGTAAAAGTGAAGGAGCTGCGGAACACCTTCCACAAGGTGTGGGAGGCAAACCACCACTCTGCTGCTGTGCCTACGAGCTGCCAGTTCTATAAAGAGTTGGACGCAATACTCGATGGCGACCCCACCTCCACTGTGAAGGACCTGTGGATACTTGTTGGCTCAGGTGCCAGCTGAGAGTGGACTGAGCTAGGGAGGAGGACATCTTGGCATGAAGAGGGGGAACAAAGGACTCGGAGGCTAGAGATGCATGCAGTCAGGAACTTTTTTCTACCCCTAGCCAGTCACTTGGTGAAGCTCAAACAGGAGAGGAGGCCCCTGTAAATGGATCTGATTATTTTGAATTGCTGATTTGTTGGGGCAAAGGAGGGTTATAGAAAGCAGGTCCCACCACATGCCTAGTCTGAGCGGCGGAACAGGCTGTTGATAAGACTCCCTCACTTCATGGGGAATCTCCCTCAGAGAGCTCCAGAAAACACTATGGAGATACTGGACAATCTGCTGCTGCAGGTTCCTTGGCAGAGCTGCTTTGTTTCTTGCCCCATTAACGGTAACTTTCCCATGCCACTTTGCCATGACCGGGGCAACGGGGACACCATAGGGGCCAGGGCGGAAGCTGCAGGTTTGATTCCCTGCTCATCCTCCGCAGCAAGATCCTCCATAATGATCACATCCTGTGAAAAGTGTGGGGACAGGAATGATTATCAGGCCCCCCCCTTATAGTGCTAGCTCTCCCCAAGAGCCACATGCCCAGTGTACAGCAGGGTCCGCGAACAGTGATTTACCCTGCCCCTGCGGCTATTCACCATTTGGGGGGTCTTGTGGGTCATGTGTGCTTGCCTGAGGTCAGCCAATTAGTGACAGGTGTGTGAGCATTGGCTGTGTTTTAAAGCACTTAATCAGTGTTGTCTGTGTTGCAAACAATACTGCTTCTGTAAAAATGTTGCATTTAAATTTCACAGAGATGACCTTGGGAGCCCAGCCTCCCTCTTTGTTATTGGTGACAGAACGGCAGAATTAAAAGTGGTCATGAAGAACTAAAGAGGACTTTGTCCGTGAGGTTATGATGCACTCCACTGCCAAGAAACAGGAACTGAAGGAGTGGTGGGACAGTGAGAAGAGGGACAGAAAGGAGAACGCGGCACACCAGAAAGAAGCCACGGAGCAGCTCTTAAACGTTACGGAGCGCCAAGCAGACACACTCCAGGTGATACTAGCTCTTCAAACCAAGCAGCTCCGTGCCTGTCCTCCCCTGCAGGCCCGCTATCGCAAAACTCTTTCCCATACGCCCCCCCCACACCACCAACACGCTGTTATCAACCTCCTTGCTCCACTCTCTACCCACAGCATTCCCCTCGTCCCCCTTACAGTCCAGCACTGTGGACTCCCACTACCCACTGCAGTCATCACCCATCACTCTGCAGTTTGGCCCTGCTGAAGTACAGCACCCAATGCATTGTACTCCAAAGGAGAAGGTTGGGTATGATCCCTGGACATACACAAATCTGTAGTCATCCCGGGACCCCTTCCTCCTGTGTAGACCTTACCTTCCCCATCCCACTCTCTGCTGATGAATTTTTTCGTCAGACTCTGTCCTCTGATTGCTTTCAAACACAATTCTTTTATTAAAAGACAACAATCTGTATTCTATTAAGTGAAAACCAAAAAGAGCACTGCAAAGCAACATACAATTATGATAAGGCCACTTCTTGCATCATGCGCACCAATCACCACCTAGCATTACAAGCACTGCAATCCCGAGCATTAGCAACAATATTAGTGGCTTTCAGCTTCAAATTGCTGCTTCAAGGCATCCTGATCTTCATGGCCCTGCACTGTGCTCCCTGGTTTCTAGCTATTCCAAATTCATTCTCCAGGCACTCTGTAGTCCAGCCCCGAGTGAAGCTTTCATCCTTCCCATCACAAATATTATGGAGCGTACAGCACACGGCAATAAGCATAGGAATATTGTCATTGGCCATGTCCAGCTTCCCATACAGGCATCGCCAGCAGGCTTTTAAATGGCCAAATGGAACACTCAACAGTCATTCTGCACTTGCTCAGCCTGTTGTTGAACCGCTCCTTGCTGCTGTCAAGCTGTCACATGTATGGATTCATAAGCCACGGCATTAAGGGGTAGACGGGGTCTCCCAGGCTCACAGTAGGGATTTTGACTTCCCTTATGGTGATCTTCTGGTCCGGGAAGAAAATCCCTGCTTGCAGCTTCCTGAACAGGCCACTGTTCCGAAAGATGCATGTGTCATGCACCCTTCCGGACCAGCCTGCGTTAATGTCTGTGAAATGCCCATGGTGATACACAAGCACCTGGAGACTCATTGAGAAATTACCCTTGTGATTAATGTACTCAGTGACTAGGTGGTCTGGTGCCGGAATTGGAATATGTGTGCCATCTATCGCCCCTCCGCAGTTAGTGAAGCCCAGTTGTGCAAAGCCATCCACAATGTCACGCACATTGCCTGCAGTCACGGTCTTTCGGAGCAGGATGCGATTAACGGCCCTGCACACTTCCGTCAATACGACTCTAACGGTCAACTTTTCCACTCCGAACTGGTTAGCGACTGATCAGTAGCAGTTTGGAGTAGCTAGCTTCCACAGTGCAATCGCCAAGTGCTTCTCCAATGGCAGGGCAGCCCTTATTCTCGTGTCCTTGCACTGCAGGGCTGGGGCGAGCTCATCACCAAGTCCCATAATGTGGCTTTCCTCATGCGAAAGTTCTGCAGCTACTGCTCGTCATCCCAGACATGCATCACAATGTGATCCCACCACTCAGTGCTCTTTTCCCCGAGCCCAAAGCAGCATTCCACTGTGGTCAGCACCTCTGTGAATGCCACAAGCAATCTCATGTCGTAGTTACTTCACGTGGTGAGATCAAGGTTGCACCCCTCTTGCCTTTGCAGTTTAAAGAATAACTCCACTGAGACTCGTGCTGTGTTAGTCAGAGCAAGCAGCAACCTTGTTAACAGTTTGGGATCCATTCCTGCAGCCCGAAAGAGGCATGCAGTATACAAACCATTGAAAGATGGTGCCAAATGTGGACAGAAGCACAGGGATTCCTGGCATACAAAGCAATGCATCACGGGACATTGGGACTGGACCCAGGATGCCCCACGAACCCCTCCTCATTCCCACAAGCCTTAGCAGCAAAGGAGGTGCTCTGTGGGATAGCTGCCCAAAGTGCACTGCTCCAAATAGCGCTGCAAGTACCGCAAGTGTGAACACACAACAGCGGTTTTCCTTCTGTGCTCTTTGAGCAGCACAGTAACTGCCGGGTTTCAGAGTAGCTCACGAAAGCTTATGCTCAAATAAATTTGTTAGTCTCTAAGGTGCCACAAGTCCTCCTTTTCTTTTTACAGTAACTGCCGGCACCGTAACTTTGCCAGTGTAGAAGTTCCCTAAGGCTCAATTGTTCCCAGCCCTGATCTGCAATGGGGAGAGAATGCACAGAATCACTCCCTCTTCCCTGGCACAACAGCAGCCCTTGTACTCAAGGATTGCTCCAGATTCATGCCACTGCTACTACTAGCCTTGCTAGAGCTGTGCAGAGTAGACTCTCACAGAGCCAAACCGCAGTAGTGGTACAGAAGCGACGTTCTTATCTGCTTCTGTAGGCATTTTGCCTTCCTGAAGATACAGGCAATGCAACTCCCCTTTCCCCCCACTACTGGTTCTGCTGTAATGTAACAATTGGAACCCTTAATGCTTGTGAAAAGCTTTGGTATCCTCCAATGAAACATGCTATACAAGAGAATATTGGATGGTATTTTTAAACAACAACAATACCCCCAAAGTTATTAAGTTACTTAAAGAAATTCCCTTTTAGCATTTAAAAACAAAGTAAAATTTACTTTTTATAGTGTTAATGTGTCAAGAATGTAATTATACCTCTAACATACTTTAATCTAATAAACCCACTGAGAACTTCCTCTTCAACCATTACGGTAGAATGGCCCCTAACCTTTAATGTCATGTCACTTCACCCAAACCGGCTACAGCAGTTGATGGCAAAATATTTTCTTCAGGACCTCTGAAAAATGAAATGAAGTATATAAACAGGAGCCAGACCTCATCTAGTGTAAATTGTCTTAGCTCCACTGACTCTGATAGTTATGCTGATTTACACCAGCTGAAGCTCTGACCCAAGATGCTGACCTCTTCTTTATAAATGCTTGGACTCTCTGTAACAGTTTTGTGTTCATGTATGCATTTTTCAAGGTCTATTGTAAGAACCTAGTTTTAATAATCAACTGGCTCAGTAATCTACTATTCAGAAAACAGATTTACTCAAGTACTATCTGGTCCTGCTGCTTGCATATAACCTCGGTCTTAATTATGAGATGCAAAACTGCAAGGCCATTTAGTATTATTAATCCATGGCTAAAAATAGCCAGATTCCCTGGCCTATTTTTAGATGAAACATTTAACTGCATGTTTTTTTTTGTCAAATAAAGAGCTAATTTCTATAAAAGGTACAACTGATCTCACAGTACATGCTGCCTACTGCATACCAAATGCCAGATTCTCAGCTGGTGTACACTGGCATATATAACTCCACTGATTTCAATAAAGTGATGTCAATGTGCACTAATGAAAACTGTGTGTGTGCCTTGTACACATACCCACACATACCTCTTTAACATCAGTGCTGAGCTAACAATTTGAAATGATCAATTTAATACTATTTTCCATTTTGATTTACACAAATTTGCTCAGTGTTAGAAACTGAATGTGTCATGCAAACATTCATCAGCATATGGATTGCTTGCAAAGTGTATTCTGCAAGCACTGTTGAATAATCAACACGTGAGACATTTCAGTTACCTGATTGGATGGGAGTAACTCATCAAATCGGGTTTCCAGAGCAAATATGAGTATAAATTTGAAATTCACTATCTACAAATATTCTGTAGTATTAAGTTTTTCTGTTTTGGCAAATGTTCTACTTAAAAAATGTACATCTAGCATATTGTCTACATTCCTGCCAGTAAACTTGTTCACTAGTACATGCATAGAGAACAAACACAAATGCAACCATACTTGACTATAGCTTCATATACAATGTTGATACACACATTTTAAAAAGACAATGATGTTCAGTAGATTGTTTTCAAATGATACCTCACAAGGCATACTTGTACAAAATATATCACCATATAAAAGTGGTGAACCTGGGGTACAAGGCATTACATGGGTAGGGCCCTACCAAATTCATGGCCATGAAAAATATGTCATGGACCGTGAAATCTGGTCTTTTGTGTGCTTTTACCCTGTACTATACTGATTTCATGGGGGAGACCAGCATTTCTCAAATTGGGGGTCCTGACCCTAAAGGGAGTTGCATGGGGGTTGCAAGGTTATTTTCGGGGGGTTGCACTATTGCCACCCTTACTTCTACACTGCCTTCAGAGCTGGGTGGCCACAGAGCGGCAGCGCAGCTCTAAAGGCAGTGCCCCACCAGCAGCAGCGCAGAAGTAAGGGTGGCAATCCAATACCATGCCATCATGAAAACATAATGGTTCCAATGCTAAGAGAAAGCTACCCAGTACTGATTTAGCATGGCAGAATAGTCTAATATTTTGCCAGTTGAGAAGAACTTCATGCTATTTAACTGTGAAATATATTTCAAATAATGTTTAATTAAAATTTCCTTTCAGAACCTCTTGCTAGCAACATCTATCTTGCAGAAAAATGGCATCTTTTGTGATAGGTGGAAGCCCAATATAACAGACTGCAAAACCAGTTTCCATCAATTATCGGTATGGTACTGATTATTTATTGGATTTTCAAAGCACAGATTGGAGTTATGCCCTTGAAAATCTTTCCTGTTGACATTAAATAACAGGTCAAATTCATTCCTGGTACAATTTCACTGGTGTCAGTGGATTTACACCAAGGATGAATAATGTAAACACCAAGGTTCAGATTGTTAAACCAGTAGCAAAGCAAAACTGGAACTGTCACAAATGATGTCCCTATCCACTAGACCAGTGTTTCCCAAACTTGGGACACGGCTTGTGGAGGGAAAGCCTCTGGTGGGCCCGGCCAGTTTGTTTACCAGCCGTGTCCGCAGGTTTGGCCAATCACAGCTCCCACTGGCTGCAGTACACTTTGCCCGGCCAATGGGGGCTGCGGGAAGCGGTGGCCAGTACGTCTCTCAGCCCGTGCCACTTCCCACAGCCCCCATTGGCCGGGCACAGCGAACCGCGGCCAGTGGGAGCCACAATCGGCTGAACCTGCAGACGCAGCAGGTAAACAAACTGGCTGGGCCTGCCGGGGGTTTTCCCTGCACAAGCGGCGTCCCAAGTTTGGGAAACACTGCACTAGACCATCCTTATGATTGCTGTAGAAATGCAAAATATTATTAAACCAGTTGTTTGGCTTGGCTAAAAAATGATAGTATGAATTAACATTGCTTTTAATAGCAGAGTCTTATGCCAGCACTGAATCACATTTAAGTAAATCGGGCACTATGATGATGTCATAGTTTGTCACGAAAGTCATGACCATTAAACATTCAGACTTAATAATATTTCATCATAGAATTGCATATATAGTAGAACCTCAGTTAGGAACACTTCGGGACTGAGGTTGTTCAAAATTCTGAAATGTTTGTAATTCTGAATAAAATGTTATGTTTCTTTCAAAAGTTTATAATTTAACATTGACTTAGTACAGCTTGAAAATTTACTATGCAGAAAAAAAATCTTAATTTAAACAAAACAAGCACAGAAACAGTTTCTTTACCTTGTCAACTTTTTTTTTAACTTAAGTCTAACGCAGTACTGTCCTGTATTTGTGTGTGGGAGGGGTTGTTTTTATTTGTTTTTTATTTTTTTGTTTGTTTTTTTGGTCTTGTCTCTGCTGCTGCCTGATTGTGTACTTCAGGCTCCAAATGAGGTGTGCAGTTGACCGGTCACTTCATAACTCTGAGGTTCTACTGTACTTTCAATAAATCCTAGAAAATGTTCAAAAGAGCATTTGTAAAGCAAAAGAAGTTTAATCAGAGAGAAGTTTCTTTAGTTACATTACCTCCCTCTCCCATTTCTTCTAGAACATAAAAATGCCCTACTGGCTCAGACCAAAGTTCCATCTAGCTCAGTATCCTGTCTTCCGACAGTGGCCAGTGCCAGGTGCCTGAGAGGGAATGAACAGAACAGGTAATCATCAAATGATCCATCCCCTGTCTCTCATTCCCAGCTTCTGGCAAACGGAGGCTAGAGACGCTGTTCCTGCCCATCCTGGATAATAGCCATCAATGGACCTATCCTCCATGAATTTACCTAGTTCTTTTTTGAACCCTGTTATGGTCTTGCCCTTCACAACATCCCCTGGCAAGGAGTTCCACAGGTTGACTGTGTGTCGTGTGAAGAAATACTTCCTTTTATTTGTTTTCACACAACGCACAGTCAATCTGCGGAACTCCTTGCCAGAGGATGTTGTGAAGGCATTCTAACAGGCATTTCTTTCAATACTAATGTAATTCTAGGTCAGACTTTAAAAACACAGCATTTGAACTCATTTTAACTCTATAAATTTGCATCATGATTTCTTGTGTGCTCTCTCTTATAATCCATTCCTCCTCCCACTATGAAGGCTTAATCCTTTCTATCAATCTGTTGTCATGGAAATTATTGAAACATTAAAAATGTTGGGTTGAGTCTTCAATACATGCAAAAGGAAATGAGCTGCAGACAAGGAAGGTTCACTTAAATGTGGTTTAAATATAAGTAAGTGAAATATACAGGAGTATTGTACACACAAATTTATCCTAGAGAATATGTGCTGATGTATTGCTTTTCGGTTTACATTCCCAAGGTGAAAAATCCCATCTTCAAATAGGCAATTGCAATTTAAATGCAGTCATCACAGTGCTGGCTCTTGTAGATGTTTCCATTCGTTAGTTTACACTGACCTCTAGGGGACAGCATCCTCTGATATATTTCAGAGGATATTTTTTATACATATAATATAGAATAGCATTGTAAAAGCTTTAGTCCTTATTCATCAGTTTTGGAGTAAGGGAGAGTAATTTTTTTCCATCTCAGAAACTTTACCCTACTGCTTAGTGAGACACAGACACTATTTTTATATGGATGCAAGAGAAATGTTGTATAATTACCTCAGCCACTAAGCCTCTTGCCACTTAAAACAACAAATTAATTAAGTTTGAGAACTCAGCTGCTGAGGGCAGGAACCAATTAATACGTACATCAACTGCTTATGTAAATTATAAGGAAATGATGGCTTTAACATTTAAGGGCCATATGCCCTAATGAGAAGGTGCTGAAAGAAAGCAACTCAGGAGAGTCACTAGCCTGTGACTAGTGAAGGTATAAAGGATACCTTTCCTATGGAGTCAGAGGCCTGCAGCTGGCTGGCTGATTAGACCCCTCTGCTGCACCTCAGAAAAGAGCTGGAAATTAAGTGGTTGATGCTCATAAAAGAGGGCAGCAGGAAGTGAAGGTGGGAGATAGTAATGCCCTCTGGAAAGCTGAGGGGTCTGGGGTGTGTGCCTAATGGGCTGCTATTGGAGCAACTGCAGAGAGGAATTGCTCCAGAAATCAAATGGACCGCAGGGGGACCATGTGAAGTCCTTGTATTACTGAGGTTCTGAGGTAAGAGCTAGGACGTTTTGGGTTGCTGAACATACTGGTGCAAGGGACAGACTTGGAGAAGGGACTACTCAGCCTACACAGACTTTGAGGGAGGAGTCTGTGAGGTTTTGATTTCTTTTTTGAAATAAAAACTAACCCTGTTTGAAACTGCTTCTCTGGGCTCTGAGAGCTTCAGACAGAATCACCCCAGGGAGTGAGCTGGCTCAACAAGAGGAGGAAGGCACTATAAGATAGGCCCCTGTTTTTCACAGATGGTGCCTGAACAGGGATGTGGCCTGAACTCTTCCATCAAGAAAAGCTAGAGAGGAGATACTCCAACTAATGGTGAATCACCTGCAGGTGGAGAATTAAAGGAATCACCAGTTCCAAGTGGCACTCCCGGCCACGCAGCAGCACCTGCAGGAAGCCCAGCTGGCCAAGCATGACCAGTTCCAAGTAGAAATGGCCCACTTGTTCTCACACCAACCACTTAGGATATGAGAACAACCATGGAAGGGAGGCCTGCCTGGAGATTCACTCAGTCTTACCTTGACCAAGGTGGGTAACAGTGATGACCCAGAAGCTTACCTGACCACTTGTGAGCATGTCCCCACCACAGCAGGCTTGGAGAGGAGGTCCTGGGGTGGTGCCTCATACCTCATTGGAGAGGCCCAAGCAGCTGGTCAGGCCCTGAGTGTGAATGAGGCACAAGTCTATACAATGTTAAAGGCCACCATCAGGGACCACCTTGGCCTTTCTAAAGGCTTAATGAAAGGAATTTCAGTCAGAGCCATTCCTTAAGGCGGCATGCCCCTGCGCAGTAGCTCAGCAACTCTGGGACCTGGCTACTCAATGCCTAAACCCAGAGGCTAAGACAGTGGCAGAGGTTATGGACACTATTGTCCTAGAAGAAAATCTGCAAATTTCCCCTATAGTGGTATAAACCTGGGTTCGATGGCGTCAAGGTTCCTTCCCCACTCTGAACTCTAGGATACAGATGAGGGGACCTGCATGAAAGACCCCCTAAACTTATTCTTACCAGCTTAGATTAAAAATTTCCTCAAGGTACGAACTTTGCCTTGTCCTTGAACCCTATGCTGCCACCACCAAGCGTGTTAAACAAAGAACAGGGAAAGAGCCCACTTGGAGACGACTTCCCCCCAAAATATCGCCCCAAGCCCTACACCCTCTTTCCTGGGGAAGGCTTGATAAAAATCCTCACCAATTTGCATAGGTGAACACAGACCCAAACCCTTGGATCTTAAGAACAATTAAAAGGCAATCAGGATCTTAAAAGAAGGAATTTTAATTAAAGAAAAAGTAAAAGAATCACCTCTGTAAAATCAGGATGGTAACTACCTTACAGGGTAATCAGATTAAAAACATAGAGAATCCCTCTAGGCAAAACCTTAAGTTACAAAAAGACACAAAAACAGGAATATACATTCCATTCAGCACAGCTTATTTACCAGCCATTTAAACAAAAGGAAATTTAACACATTTCTAGCTACTTACTAACTAACTTACTAACAAGTTCTAATACTCCATTCCTGTTCTGTTCCTGGCAAAAGCATCACACAGACAGATAGACCCTTTGTCCCCTCCCCACCTCCAGCTTTGAAAGTATCTTGTCTCCTCATTGGTCATTTTGGTCAGGTGCCAGCGAGGTTGTTTTAGCTTCTTAACCCTTTACAGTTGAAAGGGTTTTGCCTCTGGCCAGGAGGGATTTTATAGTTCTGTATACAGAAAGGTGGTTACCCTTCCCTCTATATCTATGACAGATGCTTTTGTCCCACATCCACTGAGGAGGCAGCTGAGACAACTGAGAGGTTCTTGGAGGCTGAATTACCTAGGAGTGGGAAGGCCAGTCTCCTGGTAGGCTGGCCACACTTAGAATGCTGGTGAGAAACAAACTACCAACCCAGCGAGGGTTGCTGTAATGGTACTCCTTGAATAACTGAAACTTTACCCTCATCACAAGTCCATAGACAAAGAACAGGGGTCCTAAAGTCCCAGACTATCAAGGGATCATCACCACCCTCGGGTGAAAGGCCAGTGGTATATTATTGCTGTGGGCAACCTAGGCATATCCAACAGGAATGTCCTATGATGGAATATTACTATTTAGGATGCCTTTGACCAAATTGGGGAGAACCCAAACCAAGCAACAGAACTGACTCCAAGTTCCTGTGTGGTCCTGCCTAAAAATAGGGCCTACCACTCTGCTGGATTTGATTAGAGAGCTGCATAATGGAACCACTTCCTGTGTTTGTCTGGGGAACCAGATGTCAGCTCTTTTAAATCAGTATCTGGTGTTGGGCAGGGTTGCGTTTTGGCCCCTGCACTCTTTTGTCAGGCAATGGATTTCATAATACAGCATTCTGTCACATCCATAGAATCATAGATTATCAGGGTTGGAAGGGACCTCAGGAGGTCATCTAGTCCAACCCCCTGCTCAAAGCAGGACCAATCCCCAACTAAATCATCCCAGCCAGGGCTTTGTTAAGCCTGACTTTAATAATTTCTAAGGAAGGAGATTCCGCCACCTCCCTAGGTAACGCATTCCAGTGCTTTACCACCCTCCTAGTGAAACAGTTTTTCCTAATATCCAACCTAAACCTCCCCCACTGCAACTTGAAACCATTACTCCTTGTTCTGTCATCTACTACCACTGAGAACAGTCTAGATCCATCCTCTTTGGAACCCTTTCAGGTAGTTGAAAGCAGCTATCAAATCCCCCCTCATTCTTCTCTTCCGCAGACTAAACAATCCCAGTTCATAGAATCATAGAATATCAGGGTTGGAAGGGACCCCAGAAGGTCATCTAGTCCAACCCCCTGCTCAAAGCAGGACCAAGTCCCAGTTAAATCATCCTAGCCAGGGCTTTGTCAAGCCTGACCTTAAAAACCTCTAAGGAAGGAGATTCTACCACCTCCCTAGGTAACGCATTCCAGTGTTTCACCACCCTCTTAGTGAAAAAGTTTTTCCTAATATCCAATCTAAACCTCCCCCATTGCAACTTGAGACCATTACTCCTCGTTCTGTCATCTGCTACCATTGAGAACAGTCTAGAGCCATCCTCTTTGAAACCCCCTTTCAGGTAGTTGAAAGCAGCTATCAAATCCCCCCTCATTCTTCTCTTCCGCAGACTAAACAATCCCAGTTCATAGAATCATAGAATATCAGGGTTGGAAGGGACCCCAGAAGGTCATCTAGTCCAACCCCCTGCTCAAAGCAGGACCAAGTCCCAGTTAAATCATCCTAGCCAGGGCTTTGTCAAGCCTGACCTTAAAAACCTCTAAGGAAGGAGATTCTACCACCTCCCTAGGTAACGCATTCCAGTGTTTCACCACCCTCTTAGTGAAAAAGTTTTTCCTAATATCCAATCTAAACCTCCCCCATTGCAACTTGAGACCATTACTCCTCGTTCTGTCATCTGCTACCATTGAGAACAGTCTAGAGCCATCCTCTTTGAAACCCCCTTTCAGGTAGTTGAAAGCAGCTATCAAATCCCCCCTCATTCTTCTCTTCTGCAGACTAAACAATCCCAGCTCCCTCAGCCTCTCCTCATAAGTCATGTGCTCTAGACCCCTAATCATTTTTGTTGCCCTTCGCTGTACTCTTTCCAATTTATCCACATCCTTCTTGTAGTGTGGGGCCCAAAACTGGACACAGTACTCCAGATGAGGCCTCACCAGTGTCGAATAGAGGGGAACGATCACGTCCCTCGATCTGCTCGCTATGCCCCTACTTATACATCCCAAAATGCCATTGGCCTTCTTGGCAACATAGGGCACACTGCTGACTCATATCCAGCTTCTCGTCAACTGTCACCCCTAGGTCCTTTTCCGCAGAACTGCTGCCGAGCCATTCGGTCCCTAGTCTGTAGCGGTGCATTGGATTCTTCCATCCTAAGTGCAGGACCCTGCACTTATCCTTATTGAACCTCATTAGATTTCTTTTGGCCCAATCTTCCAATTTGTCTAGGTCCTTCTGTATCCTATCCCTCCCCTCCAGCGTATCTACCACTCCTCCCAGTTTAGTATCATCCGCAAATTTGCTGAGAGTGCAATCCACACCATCCTCCAGATCATTTATGAAGATATTGAACAAAACGGGCCCCAGGACCGACCCCTGGGGCACTCCACTTGACACCGGCTGCCAACTAGACATGGAGCCATTGATCACTACCCGTTGAGCCCGACAATCTAGCCAGCTTTCTACCCACCTTATAGTGCATTCATCCAGCCCATACTTCCTTAACTTGCTGACAAGAATGCTGTGGGAGACCGTGTCAAAAGCTTTGCTAAAGTCAAGAAACAATACATCCACTGCTTTCCCTTCATCCACAGAACCAGTAATCTCATCATAAAAGGCGATTAGATTAGTCAGGCATGACCTTCCCTTGGTGAATCCATGCTGACTGTTCCTGATCACTTTCCTCTCCTCTAAGTGCTTCAGGATTGATTCTTTGAGGACCTGCTCCATGATTTTTCCAGGGACTGAGGTGAGGCTGACCGGCCTGTAGTTCCCAGGATCCTCCTTCTTCCCTTTTTTAAAGATGGGCACTACATTAGCCTTTTTCCAGTCATCCGGGACTTCCCCCGTTCGCCACGAGTTTTCAAAGATAATGGCCAAGGGCTCTGCAATCACAGCCGCCAATTCCCTCAGCACTCTCGGATGCAATTCGTCCGGCCCCATGGACTTGTGCACGTCCAGCTTTTCTAAATAGTCCCTAACCACCTCTATCTCTACAGAGGGCTGGCCATCTCTTCCCCATTTTGTGATGCCCAGCACAGCAGTCTGGGAGCTGACCTTGTTAGTGAAAACAGAGGCAAAAAAAGCATTGAGTACATTAGCTTTTTCCACATCCTCTGTCACTAGCTTGCCTCCCTCATTCAGTAAGGGACCCACACTTTCCTTGGCTTTCTTCTTGTTGCCAACATACCTGAAGAAACCCTTCTTGTTACTCTTGACATCTCTTGCTAGCTGCAGCTCCAGGTGCGATTTGGCCCTCCTGATATCTTTCCTACATGACCGAGCAATATTTTTATACTCTTCCCTGGTCATATGTCCAACCTTCCACTTCTTGTAAGCTTCTTTTTTATGTTTAAGATCCGCTAGGATTTCACCATTAAGCCAAGCTGGTCGCCTGCCATATTTACTATTCTTTCGACTCATCGGGATGGTTTGTCCCTGTAACCTCAACAGGGATTCCTTGAAATACAGCCAGCTCTCCTGGACTCCCTTCCCTTTCATGTTAGTCCCCCAGGGGATCCTGGCCATCTGTTCCCTGAGGGAGTCAAAGTCTGCTTTCCTGAAGTCCAGGGTCCGTATCCTGCTGCTTACCTTTCTTCCCTGCGTCAGGATCCTGAACTCAACCAACTCATGGTCACTGCCTCCCAGATTCCCATCCACTTTTGCTTCCCCCACTAATTCTACCCGGTTTGTGAGCAGCAGGTCAAGAAAAGCGCTCCCCCTAGTTGGCTCCCCTAGCACTTGCACCAGGAAATTGTCCCCTACGCTTTCCAAAAACTTCCTGGATTGTCTATGCACCGCTGTATTGCTCTCCCAGCAGATATCAGGAAAATTAAAGTCACCCATGAGAATCAGGGCATGCGATCTAGTAGCTTCCGTGAGTTGCCGGAAGAAAGCCTCATCCACCTCATCCCCCTGGTCCGGTGGTCTATAGCAGACTCCCACCATGACATCACTCTTGTTGCACACACTTCTAAACTTAATCCAGAGACACTCAGGTTTTTCCACAGTTTCGTACCGGAGCTCTGAGCAGTCATACTGCTCCCTTACATACAGTGCTACTCCCCCACCTTTTCTGCCCTGCCTGTCCTTCCTGAACAGTTTATAACCATCCATGACTGTACTCCAGTCATGTGAGTTATCCCACCAAGTCTCTATTATTCCAATCACGTCATAATTCCTTGACATCACCAGGACCTCCAGTTCTCCCTGCTTGTTTCCAAGGCTTTGTGCATTTGTATATAAGCACTTGAGATCACCTGTTGATCGCCCCTCATTCTCAGTATGAGGCAGGAGCCCTCCCCTCACAGACATTCCTGCCTGTGCTTCCTCCCGGTATCCCGCTTTCCCACTTACCTCAGGGCTTTGGTCTCCTTCCCCCGGTGAACCTAGTTTAAAGCCCTCCTCACTAGGTTAGCCAGCCTGCTGGCAAAGATGTTCTTCCCTCTCTTCGTAAGATGGAGCCCGTCTCTGCCCAGCACTCCTCCTTCATGGAACACCATCCCATGGTCAAAGAATCCAAAGCCTTCTCTCCGACACCACCTGCGTAGCCATTCGTTGACCTCCACGATTCGACGGTCCCTACCCAGGCCTTTTCCTTCCACGGGGAGGATGGACGAGAACACCACTTGCGCCTCCAACTCCTTTATCCTTCTTCCCAGAGCCACGTAGTCCGCAGTGATCCGCTCAAGGTCATTCTTGGCAGTATCATTGGTGCCCACGTGGAGAAGCAGGAAGGGGTAGCGATCCGAGGGCTTGATGAGTCTCGGCAGTCTCTCCGTCACATCACGAATCTTAGCCCCTGGCAAGCAGCAGACTTCTCGGTTTTCCCGGTCAGGGCGGCAGATAGATGACTCAGTCCCCCGGAGGAGAGAGTCCCCGACCACCACCACCCGCCTTCTCCTCTTGGGAGTGGTGGTCGTGGAACCCCCAACCTCAGGACATCGCATCTCATGCCTCCCAACCAGCGGAGTCTCCTTCTGCTTTCTCCCCCCAGACATATCATCTGGTCCACTCTCCGCATTGGTACCTGTGGAGAGAACATGAAAGCGGTTAGTTACCTGTGTCTGTGTTACTGTGTTACTGTGTTTTCCAGTTCCCTCAGCCTCTCCTCATAAGTCATGTGTTCAAGTCCCCTAATCATTTTTGTTGCCCTCTGCTGGATGCTTTCCAATTTTTCCACATCCTTCTTGTGTGTGGGGCCCAAAACTGGACACAGTACTCCAGATGAGGCCTCACCAACGTCAAATAGAGGAGCACAATCACGTCCCTCGATCTGCTGGCAATGCCTCTACTTATACATCCCAAAATGCCATTGGCCTTCTTGGCAACAAGGGCACACTGTTGACTCATATCCAGCTTCTCGTCCACTGTAACCCCTAGGTTCTTTTCTGCAGAACTGCTCCCTAGCCATTCAGTCCCTAGTCTGTAGCGGTGCATGGGATTCTTCCGTCCTAAGTGCAGAATTCTGCACTTGTCCTTGTTGAACCTCATCAGATTTCTTTTGGCCCAATCCTCTAATTTGTCTAAGGCCCTCTGTATCCTATCCCTACTCTCCAGCATATCTACCTCTCCTCCCAGTTTAGTGTCATCTGCAAACTTGCTGAGGGTGCAATCCATGCCATCCTCCAGATCATTAATGAAGATATTGAACAAAACCAGTCCCAGGACTGACTCTTGGGCACTCTGCTTGATACCGAATGCCCACTAGACATGGAGCCATTGATCACTACCCGTTGAGCCCAACAATCTAGCCAGCTTTCTATCCACCTTATAGTCCATTCATCCAGCCCATACTTCTTTAACTTGCTGGCAAGACTACTGTGGGAGACTGTGTCAAAAGCTTTGCTAAAGTCAAGGAATAACACATCCACTGCTTTCCCCTCATCCACAGGGCCAGTTATCTCGTCATAGAAGGCAATTAGATTAGTCAGGCATGACTTGCCCTTGGTGAATCCAGGCTGACTGTTCCTGATTACTTTTCTCTCCTCTAAGTGCTTCAGAATTGATTCCTTGAGGACCTGCTCCAGGATTTTTCCAGGGTCTGAGGTGAGGCTGACTGACCTGGAGTTCCCCGTATCCTCCTTCTTCCCTTTTTTAAAGATCGGCAATACATTAGCCTTTTTCCAGTCGTCTGGGACCTCCCCCGATTGCCATGAGTTTTCAAAGATAATGGCCAATGGCTCTGTAATCACATCCACGAACTTCTTTAGCATTCTCAGTTGCAGCGCATCCGATCCCACGGACTTGTGCTCGTCCAGCTTTTCTAAATAGGCCCGAACCACTTCTTTCTTCACAGAGGGCTGATTACCGCCTCCCCATGTTGTGCTGTCCAGTGCAGTAGTCTGAAAGTTGACCTTGTTTGTGAAGACGGAAGCAAAAAAAGCATTGAGTACATTAGCTTTTTCCACATCCTCTGTGACTAGGTTGTCTCCCTCATTCAGTAAGGGGCCCACACTTTCCTTGACTTTCTTCTTGTTGCTAACATATCTGAAAAAACCCTTCTTGTTACTCTTACTATCTCTTGCTAGCTGCAACTCCAAATGTGATTTGGCCTTCCTGATTTCACTCCTGCATGCCTGAGCAATATTTTTATACTTCTCCCTGGTTATTAGTCCTATCTTCCACTTCTTGTAAGTTTCTTTTTTGTGCTTAAGATCAGCAAGGATTTCACTGTTAAGCCAAGCTGATTGCCTGCCATATTTACTATTCTTTCTACACATTGGGATGGTTTGTCCCTGTAACCTCAATAAGGATTCTTTAAAATATAGCCAGCTCTTGGACTCCTTTCCCCCTCATGTTATTCTCCCAGGGGATCCTGCCCATCAGTTCCCTGAGGGAGTCAAAGTCTGCTTTTCTGAAGTCCAGACTCCGTATTCTGCTGCTCTCCTTTCTTCCCTGTGTCAGGATCCTGAACTCAACCATCTCATGGTCACTGCCTCCCAGGTTCCCATCCACTTTTGCTTCCCCTACTAATTCTTCCCAGTTTGTGAGCAGCAGGTCAAGAAGAGCTCTGCCCCTAGTTGGTTTCTCCAGCACTTGCACCAGGAAATTGTCCCCTACACTTTCCAAAAACTTCCTGGATTCTCTGTGCACTGCTGTGTTGCTGTCCTAGCAGATATCAGGGTGATTGAAGTCTCCCATGAGAACCAGGGCCTGCGATCTATTAACTTCCGTAGGCATGGAGATTGGTGATCTCTCGCTTACAGATCATGGTCAAAGACAAAACTGCAAAATCTCGGACCAGGTCCACCCACGACTCCAATCTCTTTGAACAACAAAATCATTCAATCAGTTTCCAGCTTTTGCTATCTGAGTTCTATACTTACCAGCTCCTCCAGTTCTCACATGGAGGCTCTCCATTGGATTGGCATTGCAGCATCTGCCATGAAATCAACATCATCTTAGTATGACAACCCAGTTCAGGATTTATTCGAGATGTATCCTTCCCATACAGCTGTATGGCTGTGAAACATGGACACTACACCATTCAGACTGGACAAAGGTGGAGTTTTTCCATACAAAATGTCTACTTCGTATACTGGGCATAAAGTGGAATGACTTCATCTGTAATGCAGATGTTTATGGTCACTCAGGTCTACAAACTACTGGGGCTACTGTCTGCAGGCGGTGCCTTATGCTTTTCGGACATGTTGCAAGGATGTCACAAGACGTTCCAGCGAACGCTATTCTCCTTGTAACATCTCCTTGGTTGCTTGTAACATCCGGGATAAAATTCCATCAACTGCCCAGAGACAGGCCTCCTATTACATGGGTTCATCAAGTCTGTTCCAATGTTGGACTCTCAGGCCATCAAACCTTTGTGGTTGCGCAGGAACGGACCAAATGGCGAACCATCACTTTAGCCAACTGTCTGGTTAAGCATTGAAGAAGAAGTAGTATTGCAGAGCCCCGATTTCTCTCAAGAATTCATTCTACAGAGGCCTCGCACAGTGCCATACGTGCTGTGCTATACCAAACCTTGCAAACTATCCTTAATAAGTAGAAAACTCTTAGACCAGGAAACCTGGTATTCTGTCCTTGAGAAGGACTGCCCGTATACACTGGGCAGTAGAGGCACTAAGACACTACCTATATGGAATGTCCTTTGTCTTGGTCACTGACTATATAGTACAAAGGTGGTTCCAAGCCATGAAGGACTCAAATGTCTATGTGGCATGTTGGTACTTAGCTTTATAGCCTTTTTGAGGACCACTGGAATGCAGACTTCCTTTCAAGAACCAAAGAAAAATGGGGGCTCTGTGGTAAGTGCCCTAACAGGCCTATTCAAGGTGGGTGAAAGTATAACGGATACCATTCTTCTGGAGTTAAAGGCCTGTAGTTGGCTGGCTGATTAGTCTCACCTGCTGCATCAGGGAAACGAGCTGGAACTTAATTGGCGGATCCTCATAAAATAGGACAGCAGGAACAGGGACGGGGAGATGACAATACCATCCAGAAATGTGAGGGCAGCAGGAAGTGAAGGTGGGAGATAGTAATGCCCTGTGGAAAGCTGAGAGGTCTGGGTTGTGTGCCCAATGGACTGCTACTGGAGCAACTGCAGAGAGGAATTGCTCCAGAAACCAAATGGACAGCAGGGGGACAGTGTGAAGTCCTTTTATTACTGAGGTAAGAGCTAGGATGTTTTGGGTTGCTGAACTTACTGGTGCGAGGGACAGACTTGGAGAAGGGACTACTCAGCCTACACAGACTTTGAGGGAGGAGTCTGTGAGGTTTTGATTTCTTTTGAAAGGTGAGGGGCCAGGCAAGTACAGGTGCCATATTAAACAATTTTCTTAGATTTTAAGACCAGAAAGGACCATAATGACCTCCTGCATAACACAGACCATAGAACCTCACCCAATACTTTGTATTTGTTAGTTTTGTCTAGAGAAACTATTCAGTAATCAATGTTTTTTATTTTGGGGGAAAATCAAATCACACAATGCTTATTCCCTATACAGTTCATTACTCCATGTTTCTAGATACTCTATTAAAAACTAAAAGATAAGCCTTCTGAACCTTTTTAATAATTAAGTCAAATCTGTCCTACTTATCAATAATCAAACAAAATTTTACAAATGCAATGGTTAGTCATTTGTAGGTGCATTTAACATTAAATTTATGGCTGCCAAGTATTTAACTCTGATTTCAGCTGAACAAACAAAGCATACACACAGTTGGGCCTTGATCCTACATTGCGTTGGACAGAGGTGGATTTCTGGTGCTCACTGCAAGACTGGAACCTGTTTTCATTTTCCCCTATAAACTTCCCATATTGTCTGAAATCAGGCCTCTCACTCTGGACAATTTTCTTTTCCATTATTATGAATTAATTGCTCACGTGTTAGTAGCTGCTAGATTGGTGAACCCAAAAGGAAAGGGACAAGGACCAACATCACACCTGAAGACAGGGTAGAACCAGCTAGAGCAAGCTGCTGGGCACGCGCAGGAGACAGGCTGAGGGAGTGGACGGCACAGAGCTGTGCTAAGGGCAGGAACTCTCACGGCGGCTCACCCCTTCCCAGAGCTCCTCCCACGGCGCCCAAGCCCCGCCCCTCGCGGTCGCTTGCTTTGAAACCCCGCCCCTGCACAAAACTCCGCCCCTCGCTGGGGTTAGTTCCACTCTGAAGCCCGCCCCACCCAATTGAGGCGCCCCTTCCGCCTCTGCACGCGCTGCCCCCTCAACGCCTGCGCAGTGAGATTTCTACAGCCGCAGCGCCGCTCGTTTTTAGTGGGTGACGCCTTCCGGAAATGACGAGTGTTTTTAACGTCAGAGGCCGGAAGCTCCTGTCTAAGGGGTAAACAAGAACCTGAGCGAGGAAGAAGCTGCGGGACTCGGGAGCCGCCTCCATCTTTAAAGCGCCGGAGTCCGCCGCCCTCCCGCCCGGGAGATGGGGGGCGTCCTGGGCCTGTGCTCCATGGCGAGCTGGGTAACGTGGGGACGGGATGCGCCCTGGCTGCGGGGCGGGTAGAGCGCGGTGTCTGGGCCCCGGCAATCCCCGGGCTCCGCGCAGGCCTGCGGCGGCGGCGTCCAGTTCTGTCCCGGAGCTCCCGCCCCGTTGTCCCTACGGAGCCTCTGCCGGGGCTTTGCCCAGGAGGGATTTAATTCTCGAAAGCGGCGGTACGGCCCCAGCGGAGCCGCATCTCGCTGCAGGGCCTCGCTCCCTGACCCGCCGTTACACTTCCTCTTCAATCCTCCTCCTTGCTCTGGGTCGTCTCCCTCGCTGCCGCCCTCAACACAGGGAAACGGCTTCACTCGGCTTGTCAGGCGGGCCCCATGCTGGTCCCGTTGGCGTGGGGCTCAGCCGAGCTGCCCTGGCCGGTGATGCCGCTCGTCAGGAGATGGGAATATTTACTGCCCAGGAAAATGTGCTGGGGTTTCTTTCAGATCTGCAACAATAGTGAAAATGTAACTGAGACCAGTATTGAGTTTCACCTTTACTGTGGGTACCCTGTAAAAATGCTACTTCCATCTTACTGACATTAGACGTGTCTAGTTCTTTCCTCATGGCTCACTTACCAGCCGCTGCATCCTCTGTAGCATCTTCTCTCTCACCAAGACACTTTGGTTACTGCAGCAGTCTACAGTGATGTCACTATCACACCGAGCATCCTTAGGTGCAGGAAATTAGTCCTGATTACTCCAAAATATGCGAATTAAAAACAACTCTTCTTAAGACTTAATGTATTTTCCCACTGAGTTTTTAACTATTACCAGCTCCTCTGTGTGTTTGGTTTTTTTTTTCCTTAAGATTATCACCGGCTTGCTAATTATCTTGGGAGTCCTTATTCTGTGTACCACTGCAATTTACTTGATGTGCAAATAGGTAGAATAGGAACAAGAGTGGTTCTGGAGATTTTTAGTAACTATTTTTAAATCAATGGGACTTAGTGTCCTGATTAACTTAGGTGCATTTAAATTTTTTACACCATGTTTTGAATGAAATATCATTGGTGTATGTACAGAAAAAGTGATGTACAGAATTCCATTTCATTCTGTCTTGAAAAAAAAATTAAACATCATATGTGCTAAGGGTAGCAATAAAGTGAGGGAAATACAGTAACTGTAAAGAGGTTCTTGTAGGACATTTGTTGTTGTTTAGTAAAACCCATTTACAATTAACTGATCTGCCATTGGTTATCTCACTCCTGCTTGCATGGCTGCGCACTGTCTTGATGCAAAGATCACCAGTGGCTCTCCCTTATTCAGGATTAGTTACAGAAAGTAGAAATTTAAATTTTCTAATTTCTTAGAATTGTTAAATTAATAAATGTAAGCTTTCTTGCTGGTGTAGATGTAAATATCTTGTTGTGTATATTTATTTCTAACAAGGCACAGAGATCCTTTTTAAGTGTGTGCAGTAGAAAAATGAAGTGTTAGAAAATATGTTAATTCACGTGTTAATGTGTTAACCAGTTTAGAAATGGTGGTATGATTAGACATAGTCATGTTTAAAAATATGCTACCTGGTCCTGCTTAACCCTTGGGTAACACTATTTTTAAAATGACTATGTTAGCTGCTAATGGTGTTACTAACATAAAGCATGCGTTAATTCACATTTGCTAACATAACTTATTTTCACAGTGTAGACTTAGCCTTTCTAACCTCTAAATTCTCGCTCTAACAAGGCCTGGATATATAGATAAGTGTATATAGCAAGTGACCCATGTGCACTCTCTGAAAATAATCTGAGCACTGCTTTGTACAGAGTCACTTCCAGAGTCAGCCCTCTGGATAGGTATATGTACATATACATATTTTGTTTTTTGTTTTTTTTTAAATTGACTTATTGCTTAAGCTCTCTTTTCTTCCCCTCCCTCCAAAAGCCCAAACAAACTAGCTTCTGTTCCTCATTGCTGCCTTGCTTTCCTCATCAAAATGGTGAGTAGCTAAATGCTTGGAGGGCATGCAGTGTATGATGTCTTGTTAAAGTTACAGGGTTAGCTCCCTGGTTTCTGAGATGTTTTGATGTCTTGCTTCCTGCTTTTTCCTCTCCTGTAGTGGAATCACAAATTCCTCCCACTTTTAGACCAAGTCTTGGACTACTGTACCCTGTGAATCAACTTGCTGTTATATTGATGCAGCGGGGGTTGATTTAGTGGGTCTAGTGAAGACCCACTGAATTGATCACAGAGTGTTTTCTGGTCTACTTTGGTACTCGCCTTAATCTTCTCGTTACAGTAGAGTCGACGGGAGAGCGTCTCCCTTTGACGCAGTGCAGTGATGACATTGCAGTAAGTCGACCTAAGCTACAACAACTCCAGCTACGTTATTCACGTAGCTGGAGTAACGTAACTTAGGTGAACTTTTGGCAGTAGTGTAGACAAGGCCTGAGTATGTGAATAGGTTGACCAGACAGCCTTTTAAACCAGCATATTGTTCAATCTTAACTGTAGAAACAAAGCATAACAAGAAAAGACTTTTAAAACAGTAAGCAGTGTGCGTACATGTCTGTTATTTAAAGCCATACCATCCTGTGGTGGGTCCATGCAGATCTAACTTCTTCAGATACTTCAGCAGGTCCTGGATGTTTGTTTTTTGTTCCTCTGAACAGCTCCCAAACAGTTGCCTCCCTCCTTAGAGAATCACTTTTTATCCATCCAGAGTTCTTTGGTCTCTGAGTTCCTGGGCTTTGTGTCCCTGCTGTCCAAAACCAGTTTGGTGGGCCTGAGTGGGAGGTCAGTTCAGTTGTCTGGACAATGGCTCTCCCATTCTCCTGGAACAACCCCCTGTGTTTGCTGAGGGAGAGTCATTGTTTCGCTTTCCCATTTGTTTTGCAACAGCCTGTTGATTTAACCCATATAGTCATATAGTAAACATCCCAATATTTAACCTAATATTGTCATATGGTAAACATTCCAATAACCAGATCAACATTCAGTATATGTAAATTGTTGCAGAGCAGCTCTATGTCCACCACAATGACTAAATTGAGTTGTGACTGATGAGTTCACTTGAAGCAGTGGTCTGTACAATAATAACTATGATTCATTCTGCAATGTGCCATGGACAAAAATTCTTTTAATCCTAAATTTAGGGCATTCTCACTACATATCATAAAATGATGCGAATGATAATGAGTTAGCTCATCTGTTGATACGCTCATATCTGGGAAGAAAGTAATTCGGTACATGAAGCACATACTTTGCCTGCTGAGTTTGCACAAACACATTTACTTGCTAAAAATGCTATTGTCCAATAAATTCCTTTATGCTATATTTCCCTGAAACAAACAGTGGCTTTAAGAAGCAATTGTAATATGATCTCTGTTATAAACACATAATTTGCATGTCTTCACTTTTAAGGCCCTTCACAGCCTATTCCTCCCCTCCCTGTCTTTTACTCAGTTTCAGAAATGCAGCTCCTACTGCTGATTGACCGATGATGCCAACCTCCATTGCCTGCTTGTTAAATTTTCAAACAAATATCTTCATGTTTTCTCCCATGCTATCTTTCATACTTGGGATGAGCTCCCTGTAAATGTCTGCAAAACTAACTCCTTATCCCTCTTCAAATCCCTTCTTAAAACTCTCCTTTACCATGGTGCCTACAAAAAACTTGACAGTGATTAGACTGCTGGTATACTCAGACCGGTGCCTATCCTGCTGACCAGTATTGTCTTGCTGTTTCCTTGTATTCCCCCACTGGTTTGTCTGTATCCATCCAATGTCTCTTGTCTTGTACATAGATTGTAAGTTCTTTGAGGTAGGGACAGTCTTTTTATTTTGTTTATACGGTACCTAGCACAGTGCAAGCCTGGTTCATGACTGGGGTTCACAGGTACTATGATGCTACACACAATAAATACAGTAGAACCTAAGAGTTACGAACACCAGAGTTAAACTGACCAGTCAACCACACGCTTCATTTGGAAGTATGCAATCAGGCAGCAGCAGAGACCCTCCTCCACCCTCCCAGTCCCCCAAAAGCAAATACAGTACAGTACTGTTAAATGAAAACTACTAAAAAAGGGAAAGCAGCATTTTTCTTCTGCATAGTAAAGCTGATTTAAGTTAATGTTTGGTTATAAATATCTAAGAGCTATAACTCTCCTTCTGTAGCTTTATTTATATTCTTTTTGAAAGGTGTTTCTGTAGTAGAGTATTGTGATAGCTCTTGGCTGCTCCAACTTTGAAGAACAGCAAATACAGATGAAGAGGGTAAAAAAGATTGGGGGTGACTACAAGACCACAGGAAACACTGAGCTAGCATTAAGTGATTCTGATATTGGGAACCTAACATTTCCACTGAAAACTACATGACCACCAAAGTTTTGATATTAATCACCTGTCCGCACTGCCTACCATAGAATAAAACAATATGTTATTCCCTTTTAACTAAATTATGAAGAAAACTACATTTAAAAAGAAAATATCTTGCGGTGATCCATATTCCTAGATATTCCTTTCGGTTGTTATAATCTGATTGACATTCACTTGTGGAGTCCCAACCGCATTTAATGCAATCTTTGGGTGGGAGAACGCTGCTAAGAGACCAAATGTTATAGGTTTGCAATGAAATAATACACATTTTCTTGTTTAAGAGCAAATTGTATCCAGATGTGCTAAAGCAATGAGTGAGTTATTTTGTCCTCAAATAGCTTTTTGTCAAGCTATTGGCAAAGGTAGAAAGGAATACTGTACAACTGAAAATACTTGCTAGATATGAACTAATTTGTGTGTTCCATTTTTGTTTTACTCTTGGATTTTCAAATCCTTTCTATATTGTGCAAGTTAATCAAGTAATTGGGAATTACCTGATGTGTCTTGGTTTGAATAGCTGCCAAACTCTGTCAATAAGCAATATATTTTTAACAAAAGGATTGGACCATTTTATTTCTATTACAGAGGTGCTGAGAAATCTCAGTAATCGACATGAATAGCCCTTAAACCTTAATGTACAGGCATATAGAAAATAACAGTCCTTCCCCAAAATATCTGAGTATATAAATAAAAAAAACCTAGAACAGCAAAACGTTAAATACATTTCACAGGCAGAGATTTCCTTAGCTAAATAAGAACTGACCATAGTGCAACACTTAGGGCCCCCTCTGCACCAAAGTAACCCCATGCTTGTGAACTTTCCCCCCAAAGAAATTAACAATTGTCCTTGAAAAACAGAAGTAATCTGCCTTGTGCATTGATGCAGACTTTAACGTTTATAATGGTAGGTTTTAGTGTAGAAACCTAATCTCTTGGAACATTCACTGGGCTAGACAAAACAATGTAACATGCTATGGGGAATTACCTTGCATTGATAAGGAGATGGGCTAGATTTTTCCATCACTAAAAATCCTTTGAATAACATAATAATCAACTCATAATTGTTTAATGTAAACTGCTCTATAATCTCTTTCCTCCAGATACCATGCTTATGTGGCAGTGCCCCATGTCTGCTGTGCCGATGCTGCCCCAGTGGAAACAACTCCACCATAACTAGGCTGATTTATGCCTTCATCTTGCTCCTTGGAGTGAGTGTTGCCTGTGTCATGCTAATGCCAGGAATGGAGGAACAGCTGAAGAAGGTCATTACTTTTCTGCTTTCATGTTTTGGTAGAACAGATGTTGCAAAATAGTTAACAGTCACATACTTTCATGATGTCATGCTTCATGCTGTATGTACTTGGATTGCTACTAGTAAACATGCTTTTAATATTATTTGGAGTCATCAGATAGTCTTACAAGTTCTGTTTAAGTATAAGCAGCTGAATCTTGGAAGAAGTGTAGTGTTAATTGGTATGCAGTTATATAAGCAGCAGCCTTCAGAAGTAAAATTGAGTCTCTTGAATTACTTCTTAAGTTCAAGAGCTGCTTCAACACAACACATTTGTATGTAGAATAATACATTTTCTGGTTTCATTGTGTTCTATTTATTTGCTAAATTTTAGCTTTTAAATCTTAGACTATGTAAGGTGAAATCATTTTTCTTAGGTGACCCATTTTTTGCTAATGGGAATAAGCAATTTGTACTGCAGTTGATTCAACTGATTAAAAGAATTGTGACTTTTCTAATATGGTTTGCTAGTCATGTATTGAACAGACTGCTGTAATTACATCAGAGGTCCACAAACTGGGGCAGACCTCTCCCCGACTCTGGGGT
The DNA here is from genome assembly GCF_009764565.3 of Dermochelys coriacea. NCBI lineage: Eukaryota > Metazoa > Chordata > Testudines > Dermochelyidae > Dermochelys > Dermochelys coriacea. Next base: position 94,885,469 of record NC_050070.1, on the reverse strand, counting down.
GTGTGTGAAGGAACATCTGGGGGCATGGTGGAGCCCGGGCCAGTCCCTACAGGGAATTAGGGAGGGAGCACCGTTCAGCCCTGCTCCCGGCCCTGCACCTGTCCCTGTCCCCAGCCTTGGCACAGCTCCGCTCCTGGCCCCACCCCAGCCACAGGCTGTGACTCCATTCCCAGCCAAGACTGGGAGTGGAGCCGCACGTGGCCACAGGCCTAGCTGCTGGCCCCCACGGCAGCCTGGCTGTGGCTCCATCCCCAGTCTTGGCCGTGGCCCCAGACCCACCCCCAGCTGCAGCCCCCTTACTTTGCCCATGTTGCGGACAGGGGTAAGGGGGGGCATGACCCTCAAAAGTTTTGGGAGCACTGATCATTTACATACTTAATCAATCCTAGTATCCATTTTTTATCTTAATTTTCCCAATTAAATGTTACACTCCTTAACCCACATCAGATGTGTATCTTGTGGTCTTGTCCTTCGTTAAAATCAAAGTGCTTGTAAATGCTCTTTATGCTATGGGAGAGTAACCACTTTAGAACTTGGGGAAAGCCATTTTACCCATTTGGGAAAGATGTATTATGGCCTTGTAAAGTGTGGTTTACAGTACATCAGACTTTAGAGTTCTTGCTAATATCCTGATATGAACAGAAACAGATAGATACTATCAGCTATATTTTTGTAGTTGTCCCTGGTACTTTGCTCTTAATTAACTGCAGTGCCTTTTTGGAGGCTTTTATTTTTCATGTGTCCAAATAGACCTAAGGATGTCTGTCTAAATGGGCCATCTTGATTATCGCTACAAAAGTGGTTGTTTTTTTTTTTTTTTTCTCCTGCTGATAATAGCTCATCTTAACTAATTAGCCTCTCACAGTTTGGATGGCAACTTCCAAATTGTGTGTGTGTGTGTGTATATATGTATAATCTTCTTACTATATGTTCCATTCTATGCCTCTGATGAAGTGGGCTGTAGCCCATGAAATCTTATGCTCAAATAAATTTGTTAGTCTCTCAGGTGCCACAAGTACTCCTGTTCTTTTTGCCATTTGTTTTGTTTCATTACCGTCATAATAGTTGTCATCAGAAATATATGCGACTCTGGGGCTGTTGTTAGTGTTGTTTCGGACCAGCAAATGGAACTTAAGTTCTGTTGTGAGTCCCAAAAAATTGATGATGGCTCAGTTGTGTTGTCTGAATTCTCTTGGGGGGGGGGGGGGGGATGTGTGTTTTAGTAAGTTTTTGTTTTTACAATTCTAACCCACACATTAAATTGTTTTTAAAGCAAACCTAATCTCTGTTGGACTACCTGTTTGCATAGCTGCATGAATTATGCAATGTTGTAGTTTTAAGTGAAATATTGTGGTGTAAATAATTTTACAGAATTAAGTGATGTATATTTTTATTAATAAAATGAAAAATATATTTTTTTTCATCAGAAGCATTTTAGAGATCATTGAAACAGTTTGTGTTAATCAATCATAGATTCCTGGATTTTGTGATGGAGGGACTGGAACAACTATTCCTGGTGTGCATGGTCATGTGAATTGTGATGTCTTAGTCGGATACAAAGCAGTGTACCGTGTGTGCTTTGGTATGGCCATGTTCTTCCTTCTGTTCTCCTTGTTGATGATCAAAGTAAAGAGCAGCAATGATCCAAGAGCAGCAGTGCACAATGGGTAAGATACAAGAACAACAACTGTGACTGTTTGGTGTGTATGTGTGATACAGCTATTTTTGAAAATAATAACAGGTAAACACTCCAGTGAGATCGACTGCTATGAAAAAGAAATTCTTTAGCAGATGGAAGTATAATGCAGGCTCACGGATCAAATATTTTAAGGAAAATCGTATTAAATTAGGGAGGGGGGAGGGAGATGAACGTGCACACACCCCTTCAGTTGTAAAAGCTTACTTTCAGAATTGGAATTACAGTTATGGAAGAACTGTTTAAAGTTGTTTCCACCCCATTCAATAACAAGTCTATTCTTTCTCTTCTTTCTTTTTTTGGTGGAGAGAAATTATTTTGTACTCTTTTGAACTTCCAGGTGCTTTCCCCCCCCCTGTATTTTAATTATATTCATATTTAGGATAACTTAACCAAAAATAATTGTAAAATACTAGTTCTTCAAAAAGCTGGCTGATTATATTGGTGGTCTTTCCCTGGCTCTATTTGTGCACAGTATGGTTGTTAAACCAGTGGAATCCAAACTGCTGTCATTAGAACATGGCTCAAAACACATAAGACAGTTTCTATAGGGCAAACTCTTAGCACCCATAGTGATAGCTGCTGAACAGAGTATTTTCAAGATGTTTTACCGCAGAAGATGAAGATTCACCGCTGTTACCACAAACAATCGCATAATAAGGAAAGAGTGATTGGCTAGCCTTTCCTATTTTAGTGAATCTCCAGGGATTAGCTGCTTGAGTTCTACTGAGCTCACTTTGACAATTTGGACTTCATTGTATAAATCTCCTGAAATTAATAAAACTACAGAATTGCATTCCCATGCTGTAGGGGGAAAAGCAGTTTAGACAGACCACGACAATCAACGATGCTTTATTTACTAGTTTTATTTGTTTCTTTAGAGTTAAATAATAAAAAGACACCTATGCAAATGTTCTAGGTTCTATATTGTAAATGCAATGATCTGAGTAATACCCTCTGCATTAAAAGGCAAATATGAACAACAATGAGACATGAACAATAATTCAACTAAGCCAGCCTTTCTACCTCCCATCATTCTTGGACTATACCCTCAAACCTCTCTAAAATAAATGGCTTTTGCAGCATGCATTTTATATAAGCAAGAGAAGGAAGTATCCACAATGCCAGGAGATGATTTAGCATCTTTGATTTTGCATACTGATTATGGCAAACTCACACTGGTATAGGTACTTCGGAATACCAACACCTGTTGCATCCCTTGAGCTGTCATCTTTCTTGCACATGTATCATCTTCTGGCATGGATGAAATTGAAAGGACACCTTTTAACAGACATTTCCCACCCCACCCCCCTTTTTTTAAGGCACTTGTTTAAAAATATATACAAATTCTGCATGGTGTGAAACCTTTTAACCTAAGAGACCACTTCTCAAATAACCTGTTGTGGCAGATATCTTTGTCCTGGAGACTCATGTTGTCTGCTCCTGAGGCTGAACTGTCAGACCGATTGCTGTCCTGTTTCAATCCCATCACTGGAATTTGCTCCTCTTGGTAGCCTGTCAGAATTAGTCTAGCAAGATTCTGGGCACAAGGCAAACACATCTAGAGGGTTTAACTGTTTTGTTATTACTGAAAAATTATATAGTAATGTAGTTTTAAACATCTCTGCCAGAAGCAATGGTGTCTTCAGTGGTACCCATTAAGGGTAGTTGCATGTAAATCATGTCCTTTAATTTTGCATGTCTTCAACGATGCTCTTTAAATCAGTGACAGCAAGACTGTACTGCAGAACAGAGATCTTGTATTTACCCATGCATATCCGTAAATTTTTCCACACTTGTGTACAAGCTGGAGCCATCAGACAGTTACTTTAGTTGTGTAAATTCATAACTGTGAAATGAGTACTATCTAGGCAGTTCCTGTTTCTATCAGTGTAATCAAAACAAAAGCCTACAGAACTCCAGCAGCCTCTATATAAGCCAGCAGTAATCCTTGGAATGCTTAGCAATTTTAGACTGTAGGAATATAGTATTCTTCCCAAAAATTAAACCAAGTAGGTACGTATAGATACTCTAAGCTTTTAGGTAATCTGAAAAGGATCTGGAATTAATCATGTTTATGCAAAGCTTGGACCTATTCTTCTTTTATCAAGGTTATTCTTCCAAGCTAATGAGGAGGAAATCCAAACTCCTCACATAGATTCAGAAGCAGGAGTTAATGCATTATAGACTGTGTAATTAGTGCACTGAACCATCCAGATTTTAAAATAAACTTTGCTTGTTTTTAAAATTCATTATGTGCTCCTCCCCCAGTCAGTTTGATGATGCTAAAAAAAAAAAAAACACCCCTTTCTCCCCCAATTGCAATTTATTCCTCTATAGAACTGGATCATGTTCCCTCAAGCCTGGGGTATGAGAGAATCTCAGCATGGAAACAGGTTTCAGAGTAGCAGCCGTGTTAGTCTGTATTCGCAAAAAGAAAAGGAGTACTTGTGGCACCTTAAAGACTAACAAATTTATTAGAGCATAAGCTTTCGTGAGCTACAGCTCACTTCATCATCAGCATGGAAAGGTGAAGAACTACTCAACTAGATTTTTACCTCTGATGTCATCGTTTGTTGCTTTTGTATGTGTTACTGGACATATGTTTCTGTATTAGTAGTAGTTATGTTACCATATTAGTTAAAAATCCTAGGCATGGACCAGGACCTTATTATTTTGCTTTGTGTCTTTTGAGCTATATTAATTTTTTATAGATGGGACTGGTAGTACCACCTATAGTTAAGGTTGCCCGACGCTTCCTATTATAACAAACTGGAAACACGATTTTATAACTTTGCTCAGCTTTGACTATTCAGACTGAAATTTTCTATGCTAGGTGTGAGGCTGAAATTTTAAAGAAAATTTAGAAAAAGTGGTCAGCCAGTTCTGAGAATAAGATTAGGGAAATATTCACACACATGGGCAAAACAATGTGTTACAGCCATTTTGTTGAGAAGATCTAGTCCCTCCTTGCTTTGGAGTAGGGGCTTGGAATTTGGAGGGCAGTTTCCTATGTGGTTAGATGTACCTTTTTATTGTACCTGTGGGGGGTGGGGAATACTAAAATATAGCTAAATTACAGCCTTTCAAAAATCTGCTTTTGTATGCTCAGGAGAGACTTGCTGGTTTGGCAGCTAAATTCTTCAGGTTCCATCTGCACTAAGCATGCTCCCCTCTACCCCAGGTCTGCAGGGGCTGAGAAGAACTTGCCCTACAGTTGCTATTTCTGGTTGTGGGCCACTACAGTACTTGGCACAGAAACTGAGAGCAAGGAGATTTTCTGTCCTGGGAGCCAAGAGGGGAAGGAAACTAAGGGTGATTTTGGGGGAAGACAGATTTGACAAGGAGGTAGAATGAGTGGACAATTGGGACTGCTTGGTCAAGGAAATTGGGTGAAGGAGTCTGAACAGGGTGGGAGGGTTTAGGATGAGGAGCCTAGAGAGGGAGCTCGTCAATGGGAGCTGCGGGAGGGGGCCGCCAACATGGAGCCTATGGGATAGAATAGAACTGTCTAGATTAAGAGTCTAGGAAACAAATACAAAACATCCACGTTAGCAATTTAAGATTATAAAATGGCAAGATAGTGTTAACTCCACCCCCACCAAAACTAGCAATGTGTAAATAAAACAAATAAACTTAAAGGGAATAAAAAGTGGATTTTTTTTTTTTAAATTAAAAACATTGTAATTTTTATCCACCCTGGATTCAACTGTATGGTACTACGCGTGGGGCATCAGAACAGGAGTTTAAACTGACATCAAACTCGGAAGCTGTCTATATACAATCGGGACTAGGAACAAAAACTGCCTAGTCTAAACTTCTTGATGCTTCTCTTTGCCTCACTACAAAAGATATTTTTAATTTTAGTGAGCAGTATCTCCTGTGTTCTGCAGGAGTAGTTAATGAATACGTTTCTCAGATATGCACAAACAAGGAAGCAAAGATTATGTGTTCAAAATGCAAGCTAAAATAGGCAAACTTTAAATCCTGTCATTTCAAATAATTAACTTTCATCTACATTGTGCTCTTTTGAATGCTTATAAGATACATCAGTTATGTGAGCACAAACACAGATTAAAATTTATTACCATACATCCCTTGATTTGTTTTTGTTTTTGATTTCTTTAGATTCTGGTTCTTCAAGTTTGCTATAGCAATAGCAATTAATGTTGGAGCTTTTTTCATCCCAGAGGGACCCTTTACGACTGGTAAGATAACATTGCATTACATCTTATTGCATGTGATACAGTTATAATTTATTTTAAAATAAACCTCTTTAAATGTAGCTGCAAACCCTATTTCTCACTATTGGTTTTTTACCTTACCCCCAAGATTGAGCAGTAAAACTTCATTGCTCTGAATTGATTGTGTCTGATTTTTCTTTACAGTGTGGTTTTACGTCGGCATGGCTGGGGCCTTCTGCTTCATTCTTATTCAGCTGGTCCTGCTTATTGACTTTGCTCACTCTTGGAATGAATCTTGGGTTGAAAAAATGGAGGAAGGAAATTCAAGATGCTGGTATGCAGGTAACAGAACTTTTATCCCATTTCAGTGTGCATTTTGAAAATCTAGTGGAGTGAGATGTACCAGTGTAGTATATAATGCCATTTTGCCAGGAATGTAATGTACAGAAGAGATTCTGCTTTCATAAACAGCATTTTCTCTCATTCCATAAATTCAGTTGTGTTGCCTCTTCTGTCCACCCATCGGCCCTTTACGTGCTTCCCCTCTCGCTGTCCTCACACTGCTTTGCCCCTTTTCCTCCACTTTGCTGCTCCTCCAAATCTCTCCCAGCGGGGTGCGTCCCACTCTCAGCACTGTGTGGAGAACCGGCCACTGGTCGGAGTGCTCAGCTCACCAACAGCCTGTCCAGCAGGTTCCTTCCTTCCCCCACTGCCTCTGGCTGGGCCGGCACCCTGGGAAAGCTCGGGGCCAGGGGGAGCCGAGCCCTGTGTGTGCCAGAGCCCCACACAGCGCTGGAACAGGGAAGCTTCTCCACCCCTCAGCTAAGCTCTGGAGTGGCAGGGGAGAAGCAATTTCCAGCCGGTTCACACCCCGACCCTGCAGGCTCCAAAGCTGCCCCGTGAACAAGGACTTAGCACTCTTTACCTGTCCCTCTCCACCCTTTCCCTGGTTCCTTCCCCCTGAGAGTGCAGGGCTGCTGCTCCATCTCCTCGTCACTCTCCCCTGTTGAGGTATCTCTGGCCAGTTTGGCTGAAGCCCCTGCAGTCAGGTTCCCTGGGTTCCTGGTGCACAATACATCCTTAGGGCTTAACCCATTCCTGGCTGTGCTGTGGCCGAAGGACAGGAGGCATATGGGTTATGTTGGTGGCCAGCAGCAGCCTAGAGGCATTAGCTACCTTTCGGCACTGTGCGGGTAGGAAGGAACAAGCTGTTTCCAGCCACAGGGGAGCGGATTCGGGGCAGGGGAGAGATGAGCTCTGCAAATATGCGGGCCAGGTCATCCCTCCTCCCATCCCCTGGGGCTGGAAGCAGCATCCCTTCCCTCCCTCACAGTGCCGAAAAGCTGCTGCTTGCCACATTCTGGTGTGAACTCTCACAGAAATCTGGAAGGGGGCATGTGGCCCTGTTTCCCAGACCGCCACCCCCCACGTGTTGCCTCGGGAAGACACAGTGTCAAATCCCAGGAGAGGCAGGTCCATCCCGTGTGCCCAGCCAGGTATGGAGGGTGGAGAACGCTGGTCGGGGAGGGTTGGGTCGGTCGGTCACCCCCCTGGTGTGAGATGTGTGTATGGGAGTATGGATGTGTCACCTCTCCCCGTGTGTCTTCCCTATGTGAACCTTAAAGATAAGGTAAATAAAAAAAAAAAAAAATCCAACTACGCAGTATTTCTTTTTAACAGGGGCTCAGTCAGCTTGATGTTAATTTGAAGGTTTGTACTGCATAGTTCTGAATGATTGCTGTTGATCTCACTTCAATACGAGTAATTTTATCAGGTGTCCCGTATTCAGCATAGGGAAATATGATCACCCTAATTATCACAACTAACTTTTTTTTTTTTTTTTTTCTGTAAGCCTCTCCTCTTTGGGTATGTATGGTTAGTGGGTCAAAATAGAGGAGACAGTTAAAATCACTGCACTGGAGTAATGAGATCATAATAGCTGATCATAAAACTTACGATTTAGTTTATTTCAGGAGGCAAAAATGGCCCAGTTGGCTAGTTTTCTGTTTGCCTGGCAAGTCTGCTTTTTGAAAATGTAGTTTATCAGATTCTTGTAAGCCTACATAATTGTACAAAAGATATGTTGAATAAGTGTACTGAGAAATAAGCTGCTTATAAATGCCTCTCCACAGATCCAGATTTTATTGGTTTTATTTGGGGACAGTGCTGTTAATTAATTTTTTTTAATTTAAACACATTGCTACAGGTTTGTCTGTCTTGCTTTAACCAACTCCTTGGTAGTCGTACAGATACCCAGTTGAAGTGTTGGAGCAAAACTAAAGCCTCACGTTTCCCATTGATGGTGGTATTTGTCTTTATGATGGCGCCTTGAGGCATCAGGCAGAATCAGGGCACCATTGTGCTAGGTGCTATTCAAATAATGTAAAAAATTATCCCTACCCTAAAGAATGAATCTAATTTAAATTTTTAAAACACTTTTCTTTAAGTTTGTGTTTTAAATGTGTCCATAACCATTATCTGATACAATTTTGTGGATTCTTAATAAAGCAGCACAGTCATAAAATATTCTTTAAATATTCTAATAATGTATGCTTCTTCTAAGCAAATTTAACTGTCTTGTTTGTCTCCCTTCACAGCTCTGTTGTCAGCTACGGCTCTAAATTACCTGCTGTCTCTGGTTGCTGTTGTCTTGTTTTATGTTTATTACACTCATCCAGAAGGCTGCTCTGAAAATAAGGCATTCATCAGTGTTAATATGTTGCTGTGTATTGGCGCCTCTGTAATGTCAATTCTGCCTAAGATCCAGGTATGCTATGTTATTCAGTGAATGTGGTGGTTTTGTTGTTGTTGTTTTTTTTTTTTTTTAAACCCAGAATCATCTTTATAGCGAACATTTTAACTGTGGACATTTTGTCAGCTGCCCAATTTAGTTTTCTTCATGTCTCTTGCATATAGGAGTCTCAGCCAAGATCTGGTTTGTTGCAGTCTTCAGTGATCACCATTTATACAATGTATTTAACCTGGTCAGCTATGACCAATGAACCAGGTAAGCTTGGCAGACTTACTTTTTTTTTTTTTTTTTTTTTTTTTAAAAAAAAGCTGTATTCTTAAAGATAAAATAGCTTCTTTGTAAAACTGTTCAAAATGATAAATGGCAGGAAGGAAGAAAATTCTAGACTAAGAAGACAATATTCTCTATCCTAGTCTTCTCTTCCTGCCTACATATATTTGGGGGACCCATTTCATAGAAATGGAAGATTGGAATGGGCCCATCCCTCTGCACTGAAGTAGGATTAAAATATACCTACACCAGCCCTCTCTCGGGTGTTTTTCTAACATACTCCTAAATAGGGATTCCAGGACTTTTTCTAGTACTTAACTATCCTTTATAGTTAAAAAGCTTTTCCTAAAACTGAATCTCCTTTGCTGCAAATTAAGCACGGATGTTGCCTTGTGGATAAAATAGTATGTGAACATGTAATGAAAGACTATCATGCATAAGGGCAGTTACGGGCTTTTTCATTTCCTGACTTCCCAGAACTTCATTTTGCAACCTTAATGTTCTTGTGATGGGAAGGAGGGGAGAGTATGTATGGAATTTCCTAGTGTTCTTAAAAAGAGAAACAAAAATTCTACTATGTTCAACTCTTTTCTGGATAGCGTTAAAACACAGTATTGTACAATATGTACAGTCAGAAGCAGGACCCTTGTCTCAGTCCATGCACAACTTTCTATACCTTAGCTCTGAAGGAGTTTTATTTTCTTCAGTTATCTTCTTTCATACGTACCTATGTTTTATTGTGTGGAAGGATGCAGGATTCACTACAGATGTTCCTGATCTCTCTCTCAAAACAAGAATCATTGGCTAACTGTTAAGAGATCACATGACATCATTTATGTGTACATAGGAAAATTCTTTTAAAAACAAACCCAAACCTCGAGAACTTACATAAATTGCAAAATTTTACGAGAACACTAGATGGCCTCTCTCCCTGGTAAATTTTAAGTTCCTACTTAGGTGCTATAGCTGTTTTTAAAAAAAAGTGTCTTTTTTTTATATAAATGGATAAATGCAGGTGGTTTATGCTCTTTTCAGTTTGAAACAACTGAACTCTTCGCTCAAACATTCAAAAATTCCACTGCAGAAAACAAATTTGAACATCTGCCAAATATTAGCTTTCAAGTTTTAAAAAACAAACAAAACAAAAAAACCAAAAAATCCCATGACTCTTTTGAATGTAAGGCTTATGCAACCTTAACTGTAGGTACTGCTTTGCGATGTTGGTGTCATTTGGAGACACTAGCCATAGGCTATAACTGCAATAATTACAGAAAGTAGGAGCACATTCACTCAGGTTTCTCTCTTCTGTGTTTCATCAGTGCACACTTGCAGTTTGGTAAATTGGTAAATATAGTTGAGCTTCTAAAAACATTTGTAGTATTCATTCATGCAGCTTCAATCTTCAAAATGAGTGTATTTGAGGTAATACTGGTCAGTACTTATTGTGTAGTCTAAGGGCTAGTCTAAACAGAGCAGGAATGTGCACCACGAAAGTGAGATTTCTAAAGCATACAAATAGATCTGTGTAGACCCTGCTGGCATGTATTAAAAGTTCTCTAGCATGTTTTAACATAGTGCGACATAATGTGAACATGTTAAAGCGCACTAGGGAACTTTTAACATGCCAGGAGGGTCTACACAGATCTATTAATGCTCAGCACAACTTACATTTCAGAAATTGCACCCTTTTAGCATACACAAATATTGCTGCTCTGTGTAAAAACCCCTAAATGACTGTTGTGTTTGGCTGCTGGTGGTGTTAAAATTTTAGGAATTCTGAAGAAAATGCAGTTTATTTTTGCCACAGTTCAGTAAAGGAATCAGTAAAACACTTCATACATCTTTTAAATGAAGAAACGTTAACTTCAGAGTATTTCTTTGTGTCTAACACCTGTCTTGTATTGACATGACATAATTATCTCTAGTTTGCTTTACTTTTTTTGTCCTATTCATGATCTTTAGTCTTTTTTTTTTTTTTTTTGTTTTTGTTTCACAAAGTTCTGAACTTGCAAAACTTTTGCATTTACGTTGGACATGAAAATTCCTTGTATTACTGTGTGTTCAGTGTGGAAATAAAAATATTTTGCATAACCATTTATCCTGTTCTTGTTTTGTTTAATTTCTATTGTAATCTCCTTCCCAACTCAGAAAGGAAGTGCAATCCAAGCTTGCTGCGCATGATTGGCTACAACACCACCACCATTCCAAGCCAAGGTCAGGTCGTCCAGTGGTGGGATGCACAAGGAATTGTAGGACTTATTCTGTTTTTGCTGTGTGTTCTGTATTCAAGGTGAGATGAATTAATTGGGATTTAAGTGACTTGTGCTACTAATGATCAGATTACTACAATTTTGATTTTTATTTTGATAATGTACTGTATTCATTTCCCTGAAACACAGCATCCGGACATCCAGTAACAGCCAGGTTAACAAACTGACGCTAACCAATGATGAATCAACACTGATAGAAGATGGAGTACCCCGAAGTGATGGCTCTTTGGATGATGGAGATGATGGCCACCGTGCTGTAGATAATGAACGGGATGGAGTTACTTACAGTTATTCCTTCTTTCATTTCATGCTTTTCCTGGCCTCATTGTATATCATGATGACCCTCACCAACTGGTACAGGTACACACACTTGAGATGTTGTACTGGTAATGAATGCACAAGATACTACAGTTTTTTGGATTCAAGTTATATTTTCAGATGTCTCAAAAGAGATGCATCCTTTTTAGTACATGTACTGGTATGACAGGAATTCTCAAGGGATAACATTTATTGCTATGTATGAAATGAATTTGTAGTTAAAAACTAAGCTCTTATTTAATGGCAGTCGTCGTCATTGTTAAGGGTGAGGTTCTGCCACCCTCAATTAAGTGGAGTAGTCCCATTGGAACTTCTATTCGAGTAAGGTACTACCTGAATAAGGATGGTAGAGCCACGTTTAACTTGTGACCGACTCACTGAGAGTTCATTTTAACATATAGGAAACCATTAAAGAGTCTATTTTGAACAAAAGGAATTGTTTGTTTAAAATCAAACAAATGAAGTTGTAGACCGGTATGTGGGATTATGACTAAATGTTTGTCTTGGGTTTCACAGAATACTTAGAACTCAAAGGTGTAGTGGGTGTGAGTAATTTTGAAAACAGAAAAAACCATACATACGCAAACATAAATTTAATACTAGGGAAAAGAGTAGGAAAAGAGACCGACAGAATCACAAAGACTATAGATACCTGCACAGTGAAATAACTATGTATTCTGAAATTTCATCGCAAAGGATGAGTGTGTGTGTGTGTGTGTGTGTGTGTGTGTATGATTTTTTATTTATTTATATTCACAAATATAATTGTGAATTATGAGGCAGTAATTCCATCAACGGGATCGGCCAATATAATGTAAAAGCAATAACTAAGATTGTGCAAGAACAGCAAAGAGAAACTTCAAAAAAAAATTCTAAAGAAAATAACTAGCAGTATAATCCCACTCTGTATATGTTGCTTCTGAGTCATTTATGGGTTTTATTTGACTTACCCCGAAGTGTTCAGCATCTTTGGAACACCTTTTCAAAAGGGCAAAAGTCATCTTGCTGTGAAACAAATCATGCCAGTAAATACCTTTCAGGTCTTGTTTGTCCACAAATATGATCACAAGTTCCTTGTAGCTATGTTTGCTTTTGTGCCTGGTTCACTTTTGCAATTGTTTGACTGGCCTGTTGTTGCATCATGTCATCTTACACTTTAACTTTATTTCTGATTTTCTTAATTTAGATTTGAAAGTTTGTCTTGGTTATGTTTGCCCCATGTGTCTAGACTGATGCACTGCTTCTATTGGTTTTTTAATTTTTTATTGTTGCTGGTTGTTTTGTATTTTGTCTTGTTTCTTTGGAATTTTTTAGTTTTGGGAAAGCTTCTGAGGGGTTTCAAAATATAGCTAGCTCAGTGTACAATTGGAAAATATCTGGACCTGCCAAACATAATTGGTATCATTTGCATCTTGAGGGATCTTGAGGATGATGGAAAGTACACATGAAGCTGTCCCCAGGCTGTCAATACCTTGGGCAAGCACTTTGCTGTCTAGTTGTCTTCCCTTGAAGTTTTTTCAGTAAATCTAAGTTGGCATTGAGTGCTTTGAAGAGTAAGGAAAACTAGCTTAATATGTGTTATCAAGAGCTTCCTGTGGTCTGTTTAAAACAGGCTTGTAGTGCCTTGAGGCATTTGAATGCTATTCTTAAGAGGAATCCCTCTGAATGGTCTACCAAGACAGCTGATTCTTGCTACCTAGGAAATCAAAGTAGAATCTGGAGGTACTCCTGGAGTACTATTTCTTTTTCTCCACAAAGGAGAAGGAAGAAAAAGCTGACCCATCTTCAGGTGGCTTAAGGTTCCCACTTTTTGTCCATAGAATTCTAAGACTTAAAGAAATTGGAAAGATCAAATAACTCTAAGGCAGGTATCATGGGGTTTCTTGTAACTTTGACCCCTGAGGATCTGATATCCAAGCTCCTTTACCTTATCGTGGACCAGATGGTGAGGGGTATAGGATTGCACTCTGAATACAGCTGCCACTTCTGAAGTACTGAGTGTAGCTTCCCAGCCTTCTAATGAGAGGAAGTATTATCCAATTTCACTGTCCGTTTGGCATCCTTGGACCTTGTGGTTAGATGTTACCACCCAGAAGGTGTACTCGTCTTTTTTGATTGGTGGCCTCAAAAACCTTTAACTACCCACAATAGTGACTTCATAATAAGGTGGGTTTATAGTTGTTAACTCTTGCCAGGATTTTCAGAATTTCACTCTAAAATCATTAATTTTTTCATGTCCATGCTGTTGAAACTCTCCACTGTAAATGTTGATGTAAAAACACTTTTCTGATTTAACCGTTGCCCCTAGCCCCTGAATGTTCCAGCAGACAGTGGGTGGTTTTTTGTTTTTTTTTAAAAACATTTTGTTGCTGAGATGGTGTCAGAGAACTCTAGTTAAATAACTGGATGATCATATCCCTCATAATAGTTCTTCAGGTCTACAACTCCAAAATTGTGTAATGGCAAACTCAGTCAGAAGATGGCTGTTAGCCTCAGATTTCTTCCCATTCAGGAGATTTATAGGGAAGCCAAATAGAGCTCAGTGCGCATGTAAACAAGACATTATTGATTGGACTTAGTGCTGTGTTCTGAATACAAGTTTGGTCTAATGTAGAATGAGAGTTGCTGATGCCTAATTTTCCTTCCCTTGTCTTTTTGGGGAGGAAATAGTGGACGTTTTTGAAGTTTTTTTTTTTTTTTTTATTTATAGTTTGTTTATAATTACAGGGATCAGATTCTTTATTTTTGAGACATCCTAGTCTGAGACTATGCCTGTTCATTACAGTAATGCTAAGATATCGCATTTGGCACATAGGGGAAGGTGTGTTTTTAAGGGGGAAGTTTATACCAGGTAACCGCAAGAACATTGAACTGATACTAACCTTTAAAATATGCAAGCCATGTTCGCAAATGCTTTATCTGCGAATTTCTCTGAACAATGAATTGATGTATATAATTAGTTGAAATGTAATAATATGCTAACCTGTAGGGTAAAGATACTCCAACATTATTAGTTAAATGTGGACAAGGCAGGCTGGGCATTTGTATGAATGTTCATGACAGCCCCTTGGTCCCATAATAGGTGAGACCACCATGTAAGAGGGAGACCTGGACCATCAGACTCGTTTGGCATGCCAGGTTACGGGGCTGGACCCTTGCCTCTTACCACCAGATCCCCAAGGAAGGGTGTAAATCTGAGTTTATGCGTGATGAATGGTTAAGATATCTTATGTTTTTGCTATCTTTTTATGTGGTTTGAAGCTTTTGTGTCTTTACTAATTGAGCTAATAAGTAGTTACATTCTGGTAATAGCAAAGCTTTATCTCTGTTGTGCACACCCAGGTTCCCAAACAGACATTGAACTTAATAACCTTGATTCTATTGTGCCTGATTCTGGAACTAAATCTTACAATCCCCCAGTTCTTTAAATCAGTAATCAATAACCACTAATGAATCCATCTACGTTTTTGAAAGGAACAGGGCAAAAGCAGTTATTGGTAATGGAATCGTCAAAGGTTTGCTTGTGCTTCCTGCAGAACAGGGAAGGTATTCTAGGGGTTTAAAACTTTGAGCTAAATCAAACACAACCTGTCATGAGCCTGAGACACAGTGGTAATCTATTACACCAGTCTACCTTCAGATAACAAAAATCACAGCTAAGTGACTCTCCCTATAACTTTTTTTTTTTTTTTTTTTTTTCCAGTCCTGACTCTTCCTATGAGACAATGATTAGTAAATGGCCATCTGTCTGGGTGAAGATATCTTCCAGCTGGATTGGCATTGTGCTGTACGTGTGGACTCTGGTGGCTCCGCTGGTTCTTACAAACCGGGACTTTGACTGAGCTATGCTTCTCCTCTGAAGGCTTCAGTTCATTTCACCACTTGTTGAAACTAACAGTATTCCAGACTAAAATGTAGTTGTAAATATGGGTGTGCTTAGTGCCCATGTAGTAGACCATGCCTTGTTCTGCATGATTACCTTTAGATCATGTCCTCTTGCCCTTTTACTAAATGACTTTTCTAGCCAAGCTCAGTGATTAATTACTATATTGGTTTTTATAGGAGTACTTTAGGTTTAGTGCTGTGGGTGAGGTAGATGTAAAATCAGTCAGTTTGTGTTCCCCTGCCTCCCCCAATGCTGCAAATAGCAAAGGGTGCAAGAACTGGCTTGGAACTTTAATTAAACAGGATTTTTAGGAGGAATTTTAAGGAAGTTAGGGCTACTTTTGACAATTCATGTTGCCTTGTTTTCAAAGTCAGCCTTCACTAAGTATTGAGCATTTAGGCCAATTAAAATGGTGCATGTTACACTTCTATCTGATACCTTGCAGCCCTTTGGCTTGGTCTTGTTTTCAGCGCAATATATATTAATGCATTCAGCTTGAGTGCTAATTGCAGGAATTTGAACCTATATGCTCAGAAGTTAATATTCTCTTTGGAGTTAGTGTTAGATGTGCCCTATTGCTGACAAAAGGACACAGGAAAAACAAACATGCTGTGAAAATTTGGCCCCAGGAGTCAGATGTATATTTTAAACCTGTGTCAAAGTATTTTTTAAATACTTTATATATTGCTAAGTTATACTCTGGCTCTAATCAAGCTGAGAATTTGCAAGGAAAGTAGCAAGCCTCTTTGCAAAGGATGAGTCACTTGCTGGGTATGACAGCAAATGCTTATGAGCAGAAATTTGGAAAAAAGGGAATACTGAAATTACTGTAATTAGACTTGCATTCTATAGCTGGCTTCTATAAAATTATTTAATCTTTAAGTTCAGAGTATTAGAACCTGATCTGTTTTAATACCTTATGGTACCAGTTTCTGCTGGTGTCCATTGCCAGCAGTGGACATGTGCCTGGAAAACAGACTCTGGGCATCAAGTTAACTAGTTGGTCTGATTAAAAACCAAACTTTTATATAGTTTTGTGCAGTTCTTGAAAATTTTAAATGCTCTTGTGCTTGCTGCTTTGTAATTACATAAACTGGTGCGTGTATGCTCTGGTGGTGATGAAAGGAACAATCTCAGTGGGAGTGAATCCAGAGCTGTACTTCAGTAGTCATCATATAATCTACTGTATGGTGTTTCTACTGCTGTCTCATGTAGCTAATTCTTCTCATTTAAGTTATTTTAAATTGCTCAAACGCATTAGCATAAACTAAGTAAGACTGACTTGTTGGAGCCTGTGACCTTTGAAGGCAGATGAAGCCAATACTGTGTACAGTCATTTTGAACATATTACCTATCAATAAACATTCAGATAAAGATTGGTTTTATTTTCTGATAGCTACAAATTAGTCAGGGGATGCAGTTCATATTGAAGATTAAATTATTAGTTTGTAAAAGTGCTAAAAACTGATATTTAGAAAGTTCATGTAATGTGTGTTTCTCTTAAGAGCTAGCATTCTATAGCATAGATGAAGAGCTTTTTCCACAGCAGGGTTCATGAGGGGTTCCCTGCCTTTCAGCCCCCAGTGTAGTGTGACTTGCACACAAGGATAAACTGCTATAGGGCAAATTGCCTGCACTCTATTTGCACAGGTGATTAACTTCCTACCCTAGACAAGGCTATAGGCAGATGACAGCATCCAACACTTACTTTATTATAAGCCATGTGCTTGAAGCTCCACTTAACATTAAAGAGGGGCAACAAACTGGGCTGCTGATTAAAGGAAGTATAAATGGAGTATTGTTAAAGCCTGTCCCTCAATCCTATGTCTAATTCATAGATACTAAGGTCAAAAGGGACCATTATGATCTAGTCTGACCTCCTGCACAGAATCTCACCCACCCACTCCTGCAAAAAACCTCACATCTTGAGCTATTGAAGTCCTCAAATCATGATTTAAAGACTTCAAGGAGCAGAGAATCCTCCAGCAAGTGACTTGTGCCCCATGCTACAGAGGAAGGCAAAAAACCTCCAGGGCCTCTCCAATCTGCCCTGGAAGAAAATTCCTTCCCAACCCCAAATATGGCAATCAGCAAAACCCTGAGCATATGGGCAAGATTAACCAGCCACATACTACAGCAAATTCTTTTCTGGATAACTCATTCCACCCCATCTAACATCCCATCAGGCCTATTTTACCAAGAATATTTAAAGATCAATTACCAAAATCATGTTATCCCATCACACCATCTCCTCTATAAACTTAGAGTTTAATCTTAAAGCCAGATGGGTCTTTTGCCCCCACTGGTTCCCTTGGAAGGCTATTCCAAAACTTCACTCCTCTGATGGTTAACCTTCGTCTGATTTCAAGTCTAAACTTCCTGGTGGCCAGTTTATATCCATTTGTTCTTGTGTCCACATTGGTACAGAGCATAAATTATTCCTCTCCCTCTCCAGTATTTATCCCTCTGATATATTTAGAGAGAGCAATCATATCTCCCCTCAACCTTTTTAGTTAGGCTAAACAAGCCAAGCTCCTTGAGTCTCCTTTCATAAGACAAGTTTTCCATTCTTCAGATCATCCTAGTAGCCCTTCTCTGTACCTGTTCCAATTTGAATTCATCCTTCTTCAACATGGGAGACTAGAACTGCACACACTATTCCAGGTGAGGTCTCACCAGTGCCTTGTATAACAGTACTAAAACCTCCTTATCTCTACTAGAAATACCTCACCTGCCTGAGCCACTGAACACTGAAGCAAACAGGCCTTAACTCAAAGTGTAGTCTAACAAACATCTGGCTAATTTGGTTCCTTCTAGTAGTTAGCAGGGGCAGCACTTTAATTTAGAATGACTTCAGTCTTTCCTTTACTGCTTCCAGGTTCTATACTCCTACCTAGCTTAATTAGCTAAGGGTTTTCTTCAGTGCACCAGTTACCTCAAGCTTTTGAGTTATATACTGAGTAATACTAAGGGCATGAAGAGAACACCTTGGATGCATTTCAGCCAGATGGCTGTACCTTCACTACATTTGAATTAAATGTCATCTTATACATCATCCCCTGAGGACAGGTGACCAAACATTAGTTTCAACCACTTCTTCTGGTCTGTGAACTCAGTTTTGGATAGAAGGGATAGTATAAACACACCCAGAGTTCACTGCTCCTGCATAAGGTCAGCTAACAGCTTGAACACTGATCACTGTGAAAATGACTAAGCACATGGAGCTCTTCAACATGCTAGGCCTAGTCAGAGTTGCAATGAACACTGCAGGTGTGGTTCTACCACATTTGTTTGTTACATGTATTCTCTTCCCCTGCCAAAATCTCTTAAATGGTCTAACCTTCCTTGATATATCTTTCATTAGATACTCTAAGCCAGTGGTTCACTTTTGTATTGGCAACCCCTTTCACATAGCAAGCCTCTGAGTGCACCCTCCCCCATAAATTTAAAACCTTTTTATATATTTATCACCATTATAAATGCTGGATGCAAAGTGGGGTTTGGAGTGGAGGCTGACAGCTTGTGATCCCCAAGGGGCCCCAACCCCCAATTTGAGAACCCCTGCTCTAAGCAGTATTTAGTGAAATTAACTTGATAAACTAGCAACTCAGCTAACCCTTTAAGAATCTTTTCATGCCACATCAAAATTGTTTACTAGGTGAGTTCATGTGGTACAACAGTACATGATTAGACACTTATACCAAACAGAGGCACCCTCAACATGTGAAGCCAGAGACCTACACAGCCAGTGGCCTCTGATAGTATATAGTACACCTCACTGAACTGCTTCCATTTTAGTTGACTGTTAGTTTCCTCGCTGAGTCAAAAAAGTGCTACATGAATTTATTTGCCATAAGATCTTATTAAGAGCAGTTACTGCTATGCTTGCCAAAAAGGTACTTGTTTTAATAGGAGCGTGCCTTCTGAATGAGTATGCAGTAGTAGCTTTCTAGATACATTTTAGAAATTCCATTAATGAAAATATACTCAAAGCCACTATGGTTACATCTACACAGGGATAACCCCCTTCTCCCCGCCCCCCAATGGCTGGCCTAAATCAGCTGACTTAGGCTCACAGTAGAAGGTCCCAGAGCAGAGGCTCCAGCCCAAGCCTGATGTCTACAGAGCAATTTTTAGTGCTATGAGTTCGTGTCCACTGAGCTGAGCCAACTCCAGCCATGCTATTTTATCCATGTGCAGATGTACCCTAGGTCCACAAATACATTGTTTACTGGTGGTAGAGAAGATGAGTCAATGCACAAAAACCGGAGAGAGATTTTTTTCTGCCTGATTCAAGTAGCTTGAAAACAGGTGTTTAACTAAAATGCTACAAGATCATTACCCAACAGTGAACACAGCATTATCTGTATATAAAAACAGCATTTCATGCTCAATGGTATCAAAACTTCTATTTTTATTACTATCTCAGCATGTTAATATAGTAAAGTGTACATCTTTCACTTAATACAAAGCTCATGTAGAGTCTGATCTGACCTCTGGAAATTTATCCCACACAATTACTGGTTTTAAAAAAAATTGTTCTGAAACTGAAAACTAAGACTGTCTTTTATTGCATCACTAGTATGAATTAAAGTTACTTCATCTGAAAAGATGTTCTAAGCACTGAGTCACAGTGTAGACAATGTAAAAGATGACCCCTAACAAAAGTCACACTTAGATAACATTTATTTTATCAAAGTGGATGGTTCAGGTTAGAAGTACTCATGCATGCAAGTGGCTTCTGTCTTAATAAATAAAAACTTCCATTTCTCTCTTGTCATGTATGATCACACTCACTGAAGAACTAAGGCAGAACCAAAGAGTCAACTTGGTAACAGGCACTTTGTTCCCAGTTCAACCAGAAAAAATACAGCTCAAGTCAGGTCTTGAAGAAAGGTTGTAAAAATAGAAAACCAAAATACAGAAAACATTCAGAGTTCTACACCGTACAGAGTTATTCTACTCAATCATACATAGAACCAAAAAGTCTTAAGAGCATAAAACAAAGGTCATTATGACATGAATTTTGATTACCTGGGATATTTTATATTCTCTATAAATGCCAAATATTTGACAACAATTAAAGTTTGGTAACTTAGTATGACTTGATATATGCAACTATGTCTATGTCATTTTATATAAGTACACAACTACTTAAACAGCTGTGAGGGGCTGGGGGAAGGAGGAGGGTAGGAGAAAGATTCCAAATAGCTGGTCATACTAACCAAAATATTTACCAAAAAACCCAGATACCAAATGATATCCTAAATAAATAGTTCGTTTTGATGAATATCTACAAAGTTCCTGCTATGTTAGTTATCCAAGAATGGCATATCTGTGTCCATGGGTGCAGGAGCAAGTTCACATAAATAAAACAGTGTGGCTTCACTTGCTTCTGCCTCAGTCAGTGGCTCCAGCCGCACTAACTTGCTTTGAGTTGGTTCAGGGTCCAGGCTGCTTTCCAGAAGCTCATCCACTTCTAAGGATTTGTCTAGGGAGGAGATGGTTTCAGATGTGGAGTTTCCACCCTCAACAGTTGCACCTGGACTCCCATCAAGGAATGCAAGGAGTGGAAAGGCAGTATATTGAATGAGCTGTTTATCTACAAGGGAAGAAAAAGAATACTCCAGAAAGTCACTAATAGTTTACATGCACAGTGCTAATTCCAAAAATTTTAGTGTACTTTTTACAAAGCAAACCACATTATAAAAATATTTTTGAACAAAATGGTTATTTTTTAAAAAAACTGGGGCATACTATTGAAGTGTTGCAAGCAGCAAAGTAAACTATTATTCAGATTTGTCTGAAACACCAATATTTAATCAGTTTTGTCTTTGCATCTGGTGCAATGCAAATTTTTCACAGTAACTATTTTGGTTCTTGTCATGTTACCAGCACAAAGCAATCAAGCAGATGAGACCTGACTAAGCAGGATATTGTTTTAACAAGTACTTCACAGTTTTTCCCTCTTTCATCTTTTCAGCTATGAAGCTCTTCCTGCAAAGAAAGCCACGCCATTCGCTATACTAACCTGATTTGGGCTTAGAACTGTGTGTGTCTTGTGAAGCAGGCTGAGGTCCATTACTCTTTGTAGTTTCTATTCCTTTTGTCTCCAAATGAAAAAAGAAATTGAAGTCAAAACTTAATCTGAAATAGGCTTTAAAAAAACCCAGTCTGCATAAGTAACAAAAAGATTACAACTGGCAAAGCTTGACAAAGTCTACGTAACTATTAAAATAACCTGCATTAGCCTGTAAAAAGATGTTACAACTGTATGGCAACTATTCATGTGGCTTAATGGATGCTGGTCTAAAAAACAACATGCAGTGATACCCTGGTGAATCCAAATAGGAACTGAGAGTAACACTGAGGGAGGATTACTGTTCTACAGTTAGAAGTCGGAGAAGCATTAGCTTCACTTTCCTCATCTGTAAAAATGTTAAATGCTTCCCCTAGATATCATGGTGATGAACGTGATATAAAAACTTCTCCCCCCCACAATTTGCCATATTTCCCTTCCAGCTACAAAGCAGAATAGGAATAAATTCAACTGCAATTTTTGTATCCAAATTAGAGGTTTTATTCACAACAAAATATGAAAATGCTTTGTCACTTCAGTAATGGGCACAGCTAAAGGACAAGTTGTTCACCAACCTCCAACTGTATTTGTATTTCTCGCTACTGTGGGCTTTGGAACTTACTTTTGTATTACTGATGTGATCTGTGGGATTCATCTGCACGGAGCTTGTAAAAAGCTGAACAAGACAAAACACTGTTTTAAAATTCCGAACGTTGGTATAAGTCTAGGTCACTAAATATATGGGTGTAAATATTTTACTATATTTTATTAATTGTTTATATTATGCAGTGCCTATAGGATCTGAGCAGGATTGGGCCCCCCTTTTACAAGTTTGCCATTTTGCGCAAAACACTTGCTAAGGAGAAGCCTAATTGTGGAGTAGACCTATTACATTTTGAGACTGCAGGGCACTGGTAATGCTCAGAACACAGCAACATCTGTACCATGTCTAGCTCAGAATGGTGCTGTATGTTAATTCTGCAGTTTCAGAAACACCAGATTCAGAAAAGTGAACTGCCACATAGTTGACCAGTTAAGTGAGAGGAATGATGTAAAGGAAGAATAAATAAGAGAACTAAGGCCCCATGGACTGAAACGGCAGTCACCTCATTCATTTGAATTATGGATGTGGCAAAAAATTTCCACTCTCCTCTGAGAGAGCTGCTTAACTTTGAAACTTTTCATTTGGAAATTAAACCTATGAATACTAACATAGAATTCACAGTTGTACAGCACCTGCCTGGGCATGCATAATTTTTTTTCCTGAACAGTACACTTTTCAATATATACAGGCACCAGCCACTAGCTAAAACTGGACCGTCAGTCCTCTTATTCCCTTCCGTTTCCTCCTATCCAAGCGTGTCATTATCAGGCACAATTTGGAACCATTAGAATACATACGCAATTCAAAATTTTGTGGCCCAGAATACACTTGGCCCTTGAACCTTGGGAGTCTGATAAAGACTCAGTCTCTGCTTCCCCATTTACAAAGCAGATCCTAAGACAGTGGTTTTCAAGCTATTTTCCTGGCAACCCAGTTGAAGAAAATTGTTGATGCCCACGACCCAACGGAGCTGGGGATGATGGGTATGGGGTAGGGCTGGAATGAGGGGTTCAGGGTGTGGAAGGGGGCTCTGGGCTGCGAGCTCTGGGGTGGGGCCGAGGATGAGAGGGTTGGGGTGCAGGAAAGGGCTCCAGGTGTGTGCGGGGTGCTTGGGTAGGGGATTGGGGCACGAGCTTACCTCTAGCGGCTCCCAGCCAGCAGCACAGCCAGGGTGCAGAGGCAGGCTTCCTGCCTGTCTGGCACCATGCTGTGCCCCAGATAGGGTGACCAGACAGCAAGTGTGAAAAATTGGGATGGGGGTGGTGTTAATAGGAGCCTATATAAGAAAAAGAACCCAAAATCGGGACTGTCCCTATAAAATCGGAACACCTGGTCTCCCTAGCCCCAGAAGCGGCAAGCAGGTCCAGCTCCTAGAGGTGCACGCAAGCGGCTCCATGCAGCTCTTGCCTGCAGGCACCACCATCCCTCCCCCAGCTCCCTTTGGCCAGTTTCCAGCCAATGAGAGTACGGAGCCAACGCTCAGGGTGTGGGAAGTGCATGAAGCTCCTTGGCCCCGATTACAGGCCGGACCTGCTGCTGGCCGCTTCCGGGGTGCAGTGTGGTGTCAGAATAGTTAGGGACTTGTTTTTATTGGCTGGCTGCCAGGGTCACTGAATGCTGAGCAAGGTGACCCAGTGTCTTGCATTCCATGACCCAGTATTGGGTCGCAACCTGAACTTTGAAAACCACTGTGCTAGAACTTCTACCTCATGGCTTCAGGCCCAATCCAATCTTTGGTTCCCTTATCCACTTTTGGCCAACTTCATGGAAGTACCCATACAGTTCTAGTCAACAGCACCAGTTCTACTAAACATACATAAATTGGTGTAACAGTTAAATGAGCACGGACTTCAGGGGCATTTGGAAGCACTATACCAGTACTGAAGCATGCTTATTTGTGTTTCCTTCCTCCCCCACTACTTTTTTTTTTTTTATTTTATTATTAAAGGGAAGAAAATTAAGTGCCACATTTGCTTATGTGGCACAGCTAAAGTGTCAAGAAATACAAAAGATTTCTACATTAATATTAAATTCTGCTATTTTGAAGATAAACTTTTGCATATCTGTTTCCTTGTTATAAAGGCTGTATGTTAAAATTTTTAGTATGCAATATACAGGATAAGCAATAAGACTAAATTGTAACTGTAGAAATGTTTGAGTCTTCTGATTTTAATTTTATAATTGTGCAGCCTTTAAAGATGCATGAACTTTTTTGCATTAAAACTTTAAACAAAGATTTAAGATACAAATATTCTCTTGAAAATGAGAAGGAGGACTTGTGGCACCTTAGAGATACATCCGATGAAGTGAGCTGTAGCTCACAAAAGCTTATGCTCAAATAAATTTGTTAGTCTCTAAGGTGCCACAAGTCCTCCTCCTCATTTTGCAGATACAGACTAACACGGCTGCTACTCTGAAACCTCTTGAAAAATGTGTATCCTCTATGATCTTGTTCATTACAAAATAAAAAACAGAGGAAGTTACTACTAGAAATACATACATCAACCAGAAGATCTGGGTCTATGCTGAACTGTCGTCCTGACAGCATGGCTTGGAAGTCCTCTAAACTGCAATCAATACTGTCAAGATAATCCAATAGCTCAACTCTGGAAGATGGAAAAGAGAACGGATTTTGTGTTCTGAAATAGCAACAACATTTGTACTGACAGTGTGGAGAATAAAAAAAAAAAATCAAGTGAGGTGCAGGGTACCTATGAAAGTTTGTTATAGAGATACAGAAACTTTATAATTCACCTATTGGAATAGGTATATGCAACAGTACCAACATCACTGCTTGTTTAAAACTGCACGGGCAAGTGCTGATACAATATTTCTCTCTGACAGGATTGTCAAATTCATACATCTGATATTCACAAATCAATAGGCTGTGACCCATTCACAAAGCTGCTGTTTCCACAATAAAGGAGAGCAGAAGTCACTTTCAGTTAATTAGAATTATTTTTAAAGCTGGAAGTAGATCCTTTTATATTACAAGGTAAAATTACAAAAGTAATCTGATGGTTGCATGTGGGGATGAAAAGGAAGAATGCACAAGTGATTTAAAAGAATTAAAAAAAATTCCATCAGCAAGTGCTGATTGCAATTAAAGTTATTTCCTCTGCTATACAATATATACTCTAAAGACAATGTAGTAGCCTTTAAGCTTTTGTTTTAACTTAAACCATTTAAAAAAAAAACCCAAAAACCACCTTTAGGAGTGCAATAATAAAAGTCTAGAGGTTTTAAAGAAAAAAAAGGAGTTCATACCCAGCAAGGAAAAAAAATAAAAATCCTCCAGGTGACCTGCAAGGAGGGAGGGACTGATTTTGTGCCCTTGTTTTTTTTTTTTAATGATACATAAAGAGGGCCTGAATGAGCAAAATACACATTACAAAGATGTTTCACATTTAAGATTAAGACTATGTCTATCTAAGCTGGAAAACTATGACCAGAGAACCAGTAAAATACTGTCATCACAAAAGTAAAGGAAGTGCAAATATAGCATTTGAAAATAGGGAATCTTAGACTAATAAAAAACAAAGTTTTAAATGTCACCTATTTAACTGAAGTAACATTTTGGATAAAGGAAGGTCTTTACTTTTAACAAATACTTCCACTGTTCAAATTACGGTGCAAAAGGTAACAGTAAATATCCTCAAGACCTCCCAGAAGTAGACCTCCAGCAAAAACAGGGAAGACCAGGATTCCTGATATTTCTATGATAAAAACATATAGGACAATATTTTTAAAACACTGCAGAGCTGCAGGACATAACAATTGTGTAAAGCGTTAGTGTTTAACAAAAGTAAGTACCTGGGGGAAAAAATTGAGTGGATTAATACATGGGTATTAATCAGTAAAACCTGAACTCCTTTAATTAAAAAAAAAAAATTGAAAACTGAGAATACGGAATACTAGACATAAAGAAGTCCTGAAAGCTATTTAAAAAATAGGAATCCATTCTGAAGCACCTGGAGGAGAGGAAAGTGATCAGGAACAGTCAGCATGGATTCACCAAGGGCAAGTCATGCCTGACCAACCTGACTGCCTTCTATGATGAGATAACTGGCTCTGTGGAGATGGGGAAAGCGGTGGATGTGATCTATCTTGACTTTAGCAAAGCTTCTGATACGGTCTCTCACTGTATTCTTGCCAGCAAGTTAAAAAGAGTATGAACTGGATCCAAGGGGGATAGAAAGCTGGCTAGATTGTCGGACTCAACAGGTAGTGATCAATGGCTCGATGTCTAGTTGGCAGCTGGTATCAAGCAGAGTGCCCCAGGGGTTGGTCCTGGGGCTGGTTTTGTTCAACATCTTCATCAATGATCTGGGTGATGGGATTAATTGCACCTTTAGCAAGTTCACAGATGACCCTAAGCTGTGGGGAGAGGTAGATACACTGGAGGATAGGGATAGGGTCCAGAGTGACCTAAACAAATTGGAGGATTGAGCCAAAAGAAATCTGATGAGATTCAACAAGGATAAGTGGAGAGTCCTGCACTTAGGAAGGAAGACTCCCATGCACCGGTACAGGCTGGGGACCAACTGGCTAAACAGCAGTTCTGCAGAAAAGGACCTGGGGAATACAGCGGATGAGAAGCTGGATACGAGTCAGCAGTATGCCCTCATTGCCAAGAAGGCCAACGGCATATTGGGCTGCATTAGTAGGAGCATTGCCAGCAGATCAAGGGAAGTGATTATTCTCTCTAATCGGCACTGGTAAGGCCACACCTGAAGTACTGCGTCCAGTTTTGGTCCCTCCACTACAGAAGGGATGTGGACAAATTGGAGAGTGTCCAATGGAGGGCAACGAAAATGATTAGGGGACTGGGGAACATGACTTATGAGGAGAGGCTGAGGGAACTGGGCTTATTTAGTCTGCAGAAGAGAAGAGTGAGGGGGGATTTGATAGCTGCTTTCAACTACCTGAAAGGGGGTTCCAAAGAGGATGGATCTAGACTGTTCTCAGTGGCAGCAGATGACAGAACAAGGAGTAATGGTCTCAAGTTGCAGTGAGGGAGGTCTAGGTTGGATATTAGGAAACACGATTTCACTAGGAAGATAGTGAAGCACTGGAATGGGTTACCTAGGGAGGTGGTGGAATCTCCTTCCTTAGAGGTTTTTAAGGCCCGGCTTGACAAAGCTTTGGCTTGGATGATTTAGTTGGTGTTGGTCCTGCTTTGAGTAGGGGATTAGACTAGATGACTTCCTGAGGTCTCTTCCAACCCTAATATTCTATGATTCTAAGAAAATGAGCTTCCGGATAAACAGTCAATACCAAAAGCTTTCACCAGGGCTTCCATGAAAGAGAAGACACAGCATGATTGTATCAATGAATTTGTGCGTGCTCTTTGTTTCACTGGACAACCACTGTTAATTGCAGAGGGGCCTACCGGTGACGCTGTGTGACAATACTGTCTACAGCAGCAAAAACCCTTCCTAATGCAGACAACCTCACTCATAAGAAAAATGACAATGCTTTACTGTATAAACAGATGGAATGAATTGATGGAAATGTGGTGTCTAGACTGATTTTTGACAAGTCTTCTGATGCTTTGGCCTATCCAATTCTTGTTCTTTTGTTTTCGTTTTTTATTTCACTGACATGTTTGAAATGTACCAACAAACGTGAGAAAATGTGGCCACAAGAAACACAGATTCTGCTTCCGACATGGCTAAGTTTGCATGGGAGATTAAACTCAATCAGAAACCGGAGCTGCTATCATTACCTATCCTGCTCATCTGACTACCGGTTGTGGTGTCAGCAGCTACTGCTAAAGAAGAAATGAAAGATGTGAAATCTTAGATCTTTGGATTCGGGGCCATTTTCAAAAATGCGAACAAGCTGAAGACTTTGCTTTACATAGTGCGAATTGAGTGCAGAGCTGACTGCTAATTACCTACCCCCGTTGTGCTACATTGGTGGATGAGCTTATACTTCGCTGCTTGTCATGTAAACAACATGTGGACTGTGCTATGCTTCTCTGGATCATCCTGAGTTTGTTGGTTCTAAAGCAGACACTGAAAAAACTGAAAGAAAATGACCACCAGATTCTGTGCACCCAGGCAATGTTCATTGTTGAAAACTTGGAATAACTGTGGGACATGCAGAAAACACTGGAGTTTTCTTCAACTATTGCCAACATGTTTGCTAATGCAGATGTTTACTAGTTCCTGACAATCAAAATCTCAGCTGAATTGAGCACAAAAGCTGCAGGAGAAACATATGGTGAGAAAACCCAGCTGTTTCTGGAAATCATTCTGATTCCAGAACATGAGAAAAACTAAAAAAAAAAATTAAAAACCTTCAACACAGTGCTCATTGAGAAGTGGGAGACCATTGCCCATAATTTGAACCCCAAAGTGTTTGATGCCAAAGATTCTTTTTGGAATATCATCCAGGTGTTGCACCCCTTCCTCAAAGTGAATTTTGCAATAGACTACGACCATTATGCCAGAGTGTTCCAGCCATTTGCTACTGAAGATGACATTTCAAATCTGAAAAGGGACTTTACTACTGACATGAATGTGCCTAACCCTGACAATGTGAAACTTAATGTACTGGCTTTTAACGTACTGGCTTTTTGGAATAGTCATCAAGAAACTTCCGGACTTCAGCAAAGGGGCACAGTGAGCTTTGAGTGTGCCCCCTGGATATATTGATGCATTTTCAAAGTTGGACTACCTCTAAGACAAAAAGAGGCTCCACATGAGTAAGGATATGTCAAAGAAAATTATGCGAGCATATGTAAACCAGGATTTCTGGAAAAACTACTAGCTCTGAGAAAGGCAAAAAGCATCTTAGAACATAGAAAGAGTTTCAGTTATACTGTAGTAAAATGTGCATATTATGAAAGGTTTTTTTTGTTTTTCCTTTTGCCCAGATTTTTTTTTTTTTAAACCGATTTCATCTCTGTTTTAATGTTTGGAAAAAAACACCAACAGATTCCTAGAGTGTGTATTTTAAAATACATAAATAAATAAATTGAAAACATGGAACACTATTTATATACACCATAAAGCAGCAAAAAAGAGCACAAACTCAATCTTTGAAGAATCCTTTGCAGGGCCTCTAAGAGTCTTTCAGTGAAAGTAGTTAAAGAGGCAGTTGATGAACGTATCAATTATAACTTAGTCAATTGTTTTAAATGCATCAAAGCTACTCACTTTCCAAGAAGGTTGATGTTCTGTGAAATTACTCCATTCTCATTGAGTATGGAATCCATCATTGAGACAGGGTCTTCTGCAGTAAGAGTTGACTGGTTGTTCAGTTGAACAGCACTAGACATGAGAGGGCTTGTACTGTCACTGACAGGACTGAGGGGATCACTGGCTGGGATAGTGACTGGTTCGATATTTTTATCCCCCTGAATTACAGGGATGTTGTCATCCTCATTATCATCTTCTACAATTACAATATCAGGCGAATGACTACAGCTGCAATACATAAAACAGACCATAAATGGGTTAAACTCTGAAGAGGCAACAAACTACCTTCTTCAAAGTTGTGCTGTAAGGATTAAATAGCTGCAAAGCACTCTGAATATGTAACTAAAGTGTTGGCCACTATTTAAGGGAGTCTAGATTTCCATTCTAAGCCCCATTTTAACCTCTCACCATCTCCTCAAAGTTTTATGGCAGTAACAAACACCATATTTAAAACACAGTAAAAAGAATCTCAAGAAATTGGAAAAAAGATTAAGCAGCTAATAACCATCTTTAATCAAAAATATTTGGTTTTAGAATTTCCCTCTTCTCTTTGTTTTAATATAACTTTCTCAGCAAAAGTAAGTTAGAAGGACAACTCCAAGCTTCATATTCAGATGAGGCTTTTTAGGGGACAGTTACAGGGCATTTTCCAGGGATTAAATACTTCAAAATCATTAAGGAATCTTAATTCTTATGGACTGGAATTAGAAAGGATGAAGGTATCATGCTAGACAAAACCATTTTTATTTTGCATCATGCCTGTTTGCTACTATTTTCTAATTCTGTAGGATTAAGTTTTACAGGACCAGGAGAGAGGGGAGGAGAAAAAAAAAAAACAAAAACCACAACACCTTAGAGGAACATCAATAGGTGGTTATGAGAGAAGGTGGGTACTAAGAATGGGAACTGAACATGGGGCTGGTGAAGAGAAGCCAATCTTGTCATGGCTGATGAGCTTAATTAGGCTCATTGGACAGTTTAAGCATTTAAGTCTCACAGATGTAAGGGCGAATAGGATCCTGGGAAGTGTACTCTTCTCCCCTTTACTACATTCTAATGCTCCCCTGTCGCTATGCAAAGGATCCCAGAAATGAAAAAACCCTGCCCCACAAATGAAGCAGGTCACAGACAGTGAATAATCTTTTCCCTCCATGATGCCAGGGAGAAAACACAATTTTCACAAGTGTTTAAAGTACTAAGGAAGTGTCACACTTTTAAATGGGTATTTTTTCCAAAAATTAATCTTCACTCTAAACTTATATTTAAAAAGAGCATTAGAAACCCAATAACTACCACACTAAGGTTTTTTAAACCCTTAAATTACTCATGTGTACTCCCACTTAATGACATTTTTCTGTGTGTGTAGGGGGCGGCATGAGGGGTGCAGAAAGAAAACATCCATTTGCCAAAACCAAAACAGCAGTTTAAGTCTCAGGCAACAAAATCTGGATTTCAAATCCATAAAGGATAAAATTATACACTATTATGCAGTGTAAACCAAGGGCAACATTGGGAGACAATCCTTCAGCCAGAAGGGCTGGGGTGATCACCTGCTTTTACCCGAGAGTGTACTATAAAGACAGGTGTGGACAACAGGTAAAGTATGTAGCACAGAATTAAGGAGTAAAATGAGGAAAAAGTACACAAGATGACCCTTGAATTATAGAGCTGAGAAGGCTGGAGGACTTTACAGTCTCTAAATAGTGAAGAAATCAATGATGGTGGTTTGCAGTCAGCAAAAAATGACTGGAATGTTCAGAGGGCAGCATTTACACTTAGTAGAGGTAGCACATGACAGCTACCATCAATAGCATAAAAAACATTCAACTAGGGGGGTTCCAATCTTGTGCTAAGGAAGTAAAAACCAAGAAATGAGAATAGCATACAGAAGGCACTTCTAAAAAAGTAGTATATGCTCCCAGTGATCCTTCATTTTTAAATGTTTTATTTTAGCTGAATTCTTATCCTAGCCACACTAAGCTACAACTGCTGATTTGTCCTGTGAAGCCAGTGCATACGCCTGGAGTGCAAAGGATTTGCATATGTATAGTAACTTTCAGTAACTAATATATGATTCAAAATCACATACCTGCACTTTAATTAAGCCTGCTTCCTTTACTGAAATGGAATTATACAAGATATCTAAATTGTATTGTGTAGATCTGAATTAGATTTTAAGGTTAGGATCTCCCTGTCTATACTGAAGTACTGAGTGCCTTCTGTACTCATACAAATATTTCTTACTTGGAAGAGTCTGACGTAGCATCCTCATTTGTTTCTGGAGTAATGGAAGCACTTTCTTCTTCACCCATAGTATTTTCTTCCTCGCCAATATCATCAGTGACATCATAAATAATGATGTCATCTGAAATCTGCTCCCTCTGCTCTAGTCCCTCAGTTCTGCTGAGTGGTACCTGAGAATTATAAAAGCACAACTACTATAAAGATAAAAAGAATCAAATTTCCAAACTAAAATCAGACCCAAATATAATACTTCAATTAAGAGCCCTAACTGAATACCTAAATTTAAAAAAAAAAAAAAATTCTAGATATCCTAGGAAAACCCTTAAGACACAAGACACTTTTCCACACAGATTTGTATTCATATTTTAATTATTTGGCATAAATAATTTTGTAACAGAACATTTAAACAATTAGGTATATAGCTGTAAATTTTGTTGAGTGATTAACTATTTTCATAAAATAAACTCAAAATGATCATAACAGTTAAAATCCACCAAAGTTCAGACAATGTAAAACAAAATAAGCCACAAACCTTGGAGAGTGATACAAAAATATATCAACACTGTAAATCAACAAGAACAGTGACACAACAAAAGCTGGAAACTTAAACACACATTACAATGGAAATGGTTTAACTACCATGAAAGTAATTCATTGGCACGCAGCTGCTATTCACTTCAAAACACTCTTCTCCCCCTCTTTTCCTCACTTTTAGCTAATATAGCACAACTGCAGCCAATACAGGTCACTCCTGTTAATACTTGTTCACCTTCCTCCATCCCTCCAGTTGCCACATGAACAAATAATGTCCACTTCAAAATCAACTTACATGATGGTTTTTGTCAGCTGCTTCTTTGACGATCTGCTGAAACATAGTGGACTTTGGAGGTCCATTGGTATTCAGAAGTAGTGGCCTAAACCGCGGGGTGGGGGGAGAGAAATCAGTAGCATGAACACTACTAAAGCATGAAAAAATATTTCTAAAGAGAAAAACAGCCCAGCAAAGGAGACCCGTATTAGCTGATTAACATTTACAAAATTATTTTTTTCAATACTGTACTTACCGTTTGCGTTTTAGACTCACTAGTTGGTTATTCTGCACCAGAGTAACAATGAACTGTACAATCTACAAGAAAAGGAAGATAAGTAAACACTACGATGCCAGGTTGTCAAAACAAAACAAACAAACCAAAAACCCAACAACAAACAAACCAAAAACCACAAAGAAAACCAATGGTAGCCCACAGTAGTAAAACTACAAAGTTTATCATACTTAGAATCATAGACTTAGGAGGGACTGCAAAGGTCACCTAGTCTAACCCCCTGCCAAGATGCAGGATTTGTGCCTAAACCATCCAAGACAGATGGCTATCAAGCTTCCTTTTGAAAGCCTCCAGTGAAAGAGCTTCCACAACTTCCCTAGGCAGTCTGTTCCATTATCCTCCGTTCTTACAGTTAAGAAGTTTTTCCCTGAGATTAAATCTAAATCTTCAGCCCATTGTCTCTTGTCCTGCCCTCTGTGGCAAGAAGGAACAACTTTTCCCCATCTTTTTTATGGCAGTCTTTCAAGTATTTGAAGACCATTATCACATCCCTCTTCAATCTCTTCTTTTCCAAACTAAACATAATTCCCCCAATTCCTTCAGCCTTTGCTCTCATGGCTTGCATTCTATTCCTTTCATTATTTTTGTCACTCGCTTCTGGATCCTGTCCAATTTCTCTACATCTGTCATAAATACAAAGGGAAGAGTAAACACCTTTAAATCCCTCCTGGACAGAGGAAAAACCTTTTCACCTGTAAAGGGTTAAGAAGCTAAGACAACCTTGCTGGCACCTGACCAAAATGACCAATGAGGAGACAAGATACTTTCAAAGCTGGGGGGGGGGGGAGGAGACGATACACACACAAAGGGTTCTCTGTCTGTGTTGCTTTTGCCAGGACCAGAGCAGGAATGCAGGTCAGAACTCCTGTAAAAAGTCAGTAAGCAATCTAGTTAGATATGCGTTAGATTCTGTTTTGTTTAAATGGCTGATAAAATAAGTTGTGCTGAATGGAATGTACATTCCTGTTTTTGTGTCTTTTTGTAACTTAAGGTTTAGCCTAGAGGGATTCTCTATGTTTTGAATTGGATTTCCCTCTAAAGTATTTACCATCCTGATTTTACAGAGGTGATTCTTTTACTTTTTCTTTAATTAAAATTCTTCTTTTAAGAACCTGATTCCTTTTTCATTGTTCTTAAGATACAAGGGTTTGGGTCTGTGTTCACTTATGCAAATTGGTGAGGATTTTTATCAAGCCTTCCCCAGGAAAGGGGATGTAGGGCTTGGGGGGATTTTTGGGAAAAAGACGTTTTCAAGTGAGCTCTTTCCCTGTTAATTTGTTAGGCGCTTGGTCGTGGCAGTAATAAAGTCCAGGGACAAAAGGTAAAATAGTTTGTACCTTGGGGAAGTTTTAACCTAAGCTGGTAAACCTAAGCTGGGGGTTTTTCATGCAGGTCCCCACATCTGTACTCTAGAGTTCAGAGTTGGAAAGGAACCTTGACAACAACATTTCTAAACACTGGTGACCAAAATTGGACAGAGTACTCCAGCTGAGGCCTAACCAGCACTCAGTGTACCATCACCTCCCCAGACTTGCATGCGATGCTGAATACAACCTAGTGCATTTGCTTTTTTTGCCTTTTTTTTCCTGTCCACAACAGCATTGCATTGACGACTCATGTTGAGGTTGTGATCCAACTTGATAAAGCACAAATGCTCAAAACCAGCTGTATTAGTGCCTGAACTGCATTATTTCAATATACAGTTCAATTTGTGTGTAGTATCTTTTACATAAACTGTATTCTGAATTGATTTACAAAAAAATAAAGAACCATCATAAAGAAAATAAAAATGAATGGGCAAAAGAAGTTAGGAGATAAGGAATTGTAGGTAAGAGAGAAAACAGATTTCAAGGCAAGATTTGAAAAAGAGACAGTCAATGAAACAAAAAAGGCTTTTTCAGATGATTGGCACTAAAAAGATTCTTGCATCAGTGGCATATCATTCTGCATATGCTAGAGAACTTCTCTGGGTAAGCCATAAGAAAAGAACATTCCAGTAGATTAACTGAAAAAGATACAGGTATGGATGATATTAACAGTACAGGCTACATACATAGATAATGATGGAGTTGGTGAAATGCAGATATGTAGACATGGAAAGACAAGAAAGGTTTACTAAAAACTCACTGAGACACACTAAAATAGTTTTTGATACTGAATGTTTAGGACACTTACAACCGAAGGCCTAATTTCATTTGTTCAAGCAAGGCACATAACTATTCTGCTACTTCAGCACTAGCCTCCACTGCACAGATTGCTTACTGTATGGTTGTCTTAGAATGTGCAAATAGAAGCAAAGACCACATGTACATAGTTTTCACCTGCTGACCAACCAGGGTATAAAACTAGGTCCCTAAAAGGTTAGACCAGTGATCTAACCCAGATGTACCATCTACAGCTTCCATTCAACAGGCTCTTCTACCAGTAAGTGACATTAAACTACTGTATCTTGCAAATACTTCCAACAAACAATTTCACAAGTTCACAGGAATGATCAGTGTTGTAGAAAGAGATCCTACCAACAACAAGAATGTGAATATCTTACTGAACCCCCCTCGCCCCCCGTAAATGCTCTATAGGTACAACATGGCAGAGATGCGATCTAACACAGGATTTCAAGTTATTTTACTAGGTAGTTTCACATTAAATTTGTGAACTGGAGGTTGTCAAAGAAATTCCCAGCAAAAACATCTTCAGAAGAGAAAAGTATTCTGTAACAAAAATGAACACAATTCACTGTCAAGTCCAAAAATCAAGAGACCCAGATGCCACATGGGAAAGAGTAAAAAAGTGAATGCTGTCTCAAGTGCTCCAATATTTTACTACTCCCACAGGAACATGTGGTACAAAACATCTCACATTTGCTTCATTTTCTGCTCTTTAAGAAGCTACTTTTAAAATTTGCTATTTACAAAAATATAATTTTGCTTCTTTTCTTGGCAACTGATATTCTGTAAAAATAGGAGTAAAGTATTTTGTTTGATTATTTTATCAGTTTCACAATTTTTTAAAATAAAAGTTCGATAAATATTTGCTTCTATATCCTACCTACCACCAAATATACTCATCTTCCTCTAAAAAAAGCAAAATCCTATTCCCTGAGACCTTGGAATCCTGTCCACCATCATAGCTTTGAATTGACAGCTACATTTTTAATCTTTAACTACATACTATATGGCTTAATTCAAATTAACCTTTTAATTGTATTTCATTTTCAGCATCAATGAACCAGGTCATGCTGACATCAGCTAATAAGTGACCAAAAACTTTATTTTGTTCCAAAAATGTATTTTAGAATTTAATCACTTCAATTGCTGCTAGTGCTTCAAGTTATTCACACAGAATTCTGCTAGGGATTCTACCAATGGAGGCCATCTCCAAAACTAGGGAGGGAGGGGGAGAAGCCAATTTAAAAAGTTGCCCTGGAGAGAGCTTTCCTAGAAAAGTAAAGAAGCAAACATGATGGCATCCCTGTAATCCTTCAGTCTCTTTATAGATGGCCACATGCTGAGTTAACACTCATTTTACAAAGATTAAAGATCTTACTATTTTGAAGAAAACCAGATTTCACATAACAGACTGAGGTAGTCAGAGTAAGGACAACATAAATCAGCCTGTGCACATAAAATATATCTAATCAGACAGACAGAAGCAGCTGTATAAACCACAAATTAAGTCTTACCTTTCGAATAACCTGTTGCTGCTGCAAGTGTTTTGCTCTCAATTCTGCCACTTCCCTCCAAAGAGATTCGTTTTCCCTATTTCAACAAAAGTGATTTAGAAAGCTAAACTCAAACTTAAGAAGCCCTTACATTAATAGTTTCACAATAAATAAATAAATAAAAAGAGTCAGGCTCTTTAAGACATTCCACAAAGTTATACATCCTTCCCATGAAGTACCATCGGCAGAAGCCGTGGAAGAAAGTTACATAGCACAGAACCCAAAGCAGCCCATGGGAATGGTCTGATTAGAAATGGGGAAAATTTGAAAAAAATAATTTATTTGCCAGAAAATGCTGTTTTGGTCAACCCAAAAACTATTCACAAATCTGATGCAAATTACCCAAATAATTTCAGCCAGAAGTATGGGTGGCAGTGATGCCTCTCCTGTAAGTTTTAGCCCAACAGTTAGAGCACCTGTCTGGGCTATGGGAGATCCCTCCAGTTCAGTTCCTCTTCCCGCCTGACATGGAGCAGGGATTTGAACTGCAGGGTGGGAGACCAGAGAAGAGTGCCCTAACCCCTGGGATACAGGACAACATGGAGTGGGCATGTCTCAACTCTCTTGTCAAAGCTGTTCCACTTTGTATAAAATACCTGAACAGTCACCAAATCAGAGACAGAGTATTCTGTAGTCTGAATGTTAGGGCGCTCACATTGATGGTAGGAGACCAAATACATGCCCCTGTTCCAATAATGAATTTATACACTGTGAAATAGCTTCAACAGGACAGAGAGAGCCACACCAGAATATGCAATAGTCCAGTGATAAGAGCACTGTCATGCAATACCCGAGACCCAATTTCAAAATTGCTGTTCTGTATCAGGCTGAGGGGGAAAATGAACCCTTGCCTCCCAATCCTAGGTGAGTGCCCTAGCCACTGACAGCTAAAGGTTATAAGAGGCAATACCACCTCCTTCCTGCCATTTTTTGAATCTAGCCCTTCTATTCCTTTGTTTTTTATGCCAAAAACTGCCTGGAAACAAAATGGTTCATTTTAGGACAAACAACGTTTTCTTCAACTCCAGACAAAATTTGCCGAGTTTTTCAATTTGCCAAAGATTCTGTTCAGCCCTTTATTTCTTTGGAACTACCAGTGAACCAAACACAGTTATCCTTCCTCATCAAATTGTCTCTCTTCAGCTGTTATTCTATAATGTATTCTCTCCAAATTAATTATACCTTCTAAAGATTTAATAAAAAAAAAAAAGTATGAAGTCTGAGTTTCTGGTGGCATAGACAGCAGTCAAAGGGAATAAGAACCCACATGAAGAAGCAGCTGTCTATCTCAAATTGCCAGTTTGCCGACTGGAATTTTACAGAGAGGTACCCACTGTGATTAAGGCTATGTTTTAGTCATGAGCATTTTTGGTAAAAATCATGGATAGTTCATGGGGCAGTAAACAAAAATTCACAGCCTGTGACCTGTCCATGACTTTTACAATATACCCCTAAGTAAAACTTGGGCTGCGGATGCTGGGGGGGGGGGGGGAGAGACAGAGACAGAGACAGACAGGTCCGGGACTCCTGCGGGTGCTGGTACAGAACCTCCACTGGTGATGGGGGTTGGCAGGGGCTCCCTACCCAGCTCTACATGTTCCTGCGGCTCCCAGCTAAAAACAAATAGTTCATTGCACTGTTAACCAATAAATAGAAAACCATTTTTTAAAATATATTTGGATATTTTCTACATTTTCAAATATTGTGATTTCAATTGTAACACAGAATACAAAGTGTACAGTGCTAACTTTGTATTTATTTTTTATTAAGTATTTGCATTGTAAAAAAACCAAAAGAAATAGTATTTTTCAATTCACCTAATACAAGTACTGTAGTGCAATCTCTATCATGAAAGCTGAACTTACAAATGTAGAATTATGTACAAAAATAACTGCATTCAAAAATGAAACAAAGTCCCCCCAGTACTACTTATTGTACAGCCAATTGCTCAGACAAAACAAGTTTGTTTACATTTGCAGAAGATAATGCTGCCCACTTGTTTACAATTTCATCTGAAAGTGAGAATGGGGGCATTGCAAGATATTTATGTGCCAGATAAAGATTCATATGTCCCTTCATACTTCAACCATGATTCCAGAGGATGTGTGTCCATGCTGATGATGGGTTCTGCTAGATAACAATCCAAAACAGTGCAGACCGACGCATTTTCATTATCTGACTCAGATACCATCAGCAGAAGGTTGATTTTTCCTTTTTGGTGTTGCGGGTTCTGTAGTTTTCGCATCACAGTGTTGTGCTTTTAAGACTTCTGAAAGCATGTTCCACACTTCGTCCCTCTCAGATTTTGGAAGGCACTTCAAATTCTTAAACCTTGGGTCAAGTGCTGTAGCTAGCTTTAGAAATTTCACATTGGTACCTTCTCTGCATTTTGTCAAATCTACAGTGAAAGTGTTCTTAAAATGAAGAACATGTGCTGGGTCATCATCAGACTGCTAGAACATGAAATATATGGCAGAATGCGTAAAACAGAAGGAAACATACAATTATCCCCTCAAGGATTTCAGTCAGATTTAATTAATGCATTATTTTTTGAATGAGTGTCGTCAGCATGGAAGCATGTCCTCTGGAATGCTGGCCAAAGCATGAAGAGGCATACAAATGTTTAGCATATCTGGCATGTAAATACCTTGCAATGCCAGTTATAGAAGTGGCATGTGAATGGCTGTTCTCATTTTCAGGGGACATTGTAAATAAGAAGCGGACAGCATTATCTCCTCTAAATGTGCACAAACTTGTTTCTCTTAGTGACTGGCTGAACAAGAAGTAAGACTGAGTGGACTTGTAGGCTCTAACGTTTAACACGGTTTTGTTTTTTAATGTAGTTATTTAACAAAAAACCTATATATGTAAATTGCACCTTCATGATAAAGAGATTATACTACAGTACTTGTATGAGATGAATTGAAAAATACTATTTCTTTTATCATTTTTAAAGTGCAAATATTTGTAATAAAAAAATATAAATGAACACTTTGTATTTTGTGTTGTAATTGAAATCAATATATTTGAAAATGTAGAAAGATATCCAAAAATATTTAATACATCTCAATAGATATTCTGTTTAACAGTGCGATTAATCGTGATTAATTTTTTTAATTGCGATTAATTTTGACTTAATCACTTGAGCTAACTGTGATTAATTGACAGCCCTAGCTAATAGAGATCAAAAGAGATGCTAATGTTATTGTTTTCACTAATTACATACATGCGTGTGTGTGTGTGTGTGTGTGTGTGTGTGTGTGTGTGTGTATATACACACACACCCCACCTCTTCTCTATGTAAGAGCTATAGTATTACATTGCATATACCCCTGTAATTACGGTTACAACATGTATGCTCCAGTAATTAGATAACCCTATATTAAAGTGTGTGTTAATATGAGAATGTATTCAGGTGTTCAATTAATGAAAACTAGTGAAATATCCTAGTTTGCTATTACATAATTGCAAATGTTTGTATAATCCTGTAACTAAATTACTCAGAGATCGTGTGAAATGCTAATGAAGAATTTAAGGATGGTAACAGGAAACGTTAATTTCAAACTAAGT
The DNA here is from genome assembly GCF_009764565.3 of Dermochelys coriacea. Lineage (NCBI taxonomy): Eukaryota > Metazoa > Chordata > Testudines > Dermochelyidae > Dermochelys > Dermochelys coriacea. The sequence continues at coordinate 94,845,564 of NC_050070.1, read as the reverse complement.
GGCCATGTAGTGAATAAAAGTCCTTGTCAGATTGTGATCTGTAAGAAGCAGCTATAAAATGGATTTCAAAGAATGATCCTTTATCTCTGGACAGTCTGGATTCTAACAGGGTCGAATAACTTAAGACGACGGAGATCCCCAGAATTATTCTGGGTAGCCCTGAAAGATTTTTGGGAAACTGGCAAAAAAACAAAAACAAAAAAAACCAACTACATTTCTGCTATCTTTTTGGATTTATGAACTTTGACTCACTTGTTATGATGTGTTACCTGCTTTAATTTCTCAATAACACATTTTTTAAGCTAATATATCTATAGTTAGTTTACTATAGAATTGGCTGCCAGCATTGTCTTTGGTGTAAGATCTGAAATACCAACTGATTTGGGGGTAAATGATTGATCCTTTGTAATTGAGAGTGTCAAACATACAGCTAAGGGTAGCATAAAATTCCTCCTGGGTAGCTGTACTGAATCTTTACCTGTAAGGGGTAAGAAGCTCAAATAACCTAGCTGGCACCTGACCAAAAGGGTCAATGAGGAAGAAGATACTTTCAAATCCCGGGGGGGGGGGGGGGGGAAGAGGCAGGAGAGAAGGGTTGTTTGTGCTCTCTTTGTTCCCTCTCTGGACAGGAAGAGAGAGACCAAGCAGGTAAAACACCTCCCCACATCTGTACCCCAGAGTGGGGAGGGAACTAGGACAGGGAGTACCCTCATGAGGTGTGATTTTTGGTTTATGTAATCATTATCGCTGAGTCCAGTTTGTCTGGGTGGCAAGGCTGGACAGCCTAAGGGGACTGTCTGTGACTCCATGGTAAGACGAGTATAGTGATCCAGGAGCGCACATCTGTTACCAGCTTGGTGAAATCTAATTATAGAACATGCCACCAGTTTGGAACATCTGCCCTTGTTTTCTGACAGTCTGTCCTAAGATAGTCACTCTCAGGGGATGAGCCACTCCAGAGAGGTGTCACTCACTGACATTAATAAGTGGTTTAAATAAAACAGAAGGAAGAACTTCACACAACGCATAATCAACCTGTGGAACAGGGGATGTTGTGAAGGCCAAAAGTATAACTGGGTTCAAAAAACAATTAGATAAGTTCATGGAGGACAGGTCCACTAATATTTATCAGCCAAGATGGTCAGGGATGCAACCCCATGCTCTGGATGTCCTCAAGCCTCTGACTGCTAGAGCACTGGGACTCTAGGTGACAGGGGATGGACCACTCAATAATTGCCCTGTTAATTCCCTCTGCTGTATCTGGTACTGTTCATTCCCTCTATAGTATCTGGCACTGGCCACTATCCGAAAACAGGATACTGGGTTAAATGGACCATTCCTCTGACCAAGTATAGCCATTCTTATTTTCTTAATTCCAAACTACAGAGCTATCCAATCATTTTTGCCACTAATTTTTAGAGTGTAAACATCAGCTATTTTTAAGAACTATAGTAGTCCCACTCATGGTTGCTAGGGGTTTAGTAATTCTAATCTATTTTAATCTCTGTAGAAATGAATCAGAAGCATCAATGACGAGTCTATTTAGAGTGCAAAGCTTTAGCAAGAGTAAACAGATAGCTGAAACTTCTGAACTGTTTAAATCATAGTATCCAAATTCTAGCTTTATACTAGGAGACTCAGGAAAAACTTCAGAAGGGTGTTCTGAGTCAATTTTTTTTTTTTTAAATCATCAATAGAGCACATCTTTTGGGAATTTAACAGTGGAGGAATGAAATAATAAAAAAAGATTACATAAATCACGTTCAAATAACTGGTAGGAACGTAACACAAAAATTTAGCTGTCTCCCAAACTCGAGCATCAGAATCACTACTTACAATATAAAACTTCGTAACACTAGTTTTCAAATCTCCTATTTTGAAGGGCAAGTCTGATGATTAGAATTTTAAAATACTTAAGATGAATAAAGTTTTTTAATTGCCACTGCTCAATCACCAACTCACATGACTGATAAGTTGTGTACATTTTATTTCTGTAAAAATTCTATTTCCATTTAAATTCTCCTTCCCAAACATGAGAAGTATTTAAAATTAAATCTGATCTTTTTGCAAAAACAACTTTTATACACTGCAGCAGTCTCACAACCAAGCCCCAACAACACATGCAAAGAGTAGGACTTTAAACACCAATGTCTTTCTTACTATATTTGCAGCTTCAAACTGATCAAATTTATTGCCCTAAGTGCTATTTGTGAATACTAATGCAAGTTAACAGTTCTCACAAAGTAATATTTACCTCTTTAAGGCAGACAGCCTGGATTCAATGGTCTCATGTTTAATTTGCACCTTCTGAGCACTGCTTATGATTTTGGACAGGTCTTCCTGACGGATTTTATTTTCTTCAGGTCTTGAAGAGGAAACCTTTAAAAGTAAAAATAACCCATGATGCAATATGAAATTTTGAATGCTAAATGTTATTTCTCTCCTACTACTACTCAAAATAAATTAGTAGTTATGAAACAGGCTGAATAATCAGCACTAGAAATCACTTATTTATCCTGGAATGTCATACTATATACTTTGATAATTTCTACATCACTGAGCATGTTTAAAAATTAAAAAATTGTAAAACTAGTATATATTTACAGTATTCTCCCCTTTCCCAAAGTTGACTTGTATTTAAAAAAATAAAGTCAAAGGTTTATAAACACACAGTTCTATTCTACTCTATACAGGTTCTTACATAGCCATCATCACTGTGGCATCCGAGCATCTTCCAGTGTCATATTAAGTGACGTACATAATATCTTATCCTCTCCCCAGGGGAAGCACTGCATGGGTTTTTAAAAAGTTAAGTAAACTGTGCTATATATTTATATTCGTGAATGAAAGATCAAAATACAATTTGCAGTTGGAACAAAAAAAAAGCACAACTGTTTTATAAAAATTTAAGAATAAATTTGTTTTGTAATTTTCTCACCCCATCGGTAGGCTGCTGATTTACTATAATGAATAATAATTAAGGAAAAATAAAGAACAGTGAATGACACACACACACACCCCCTCTCATTCACTGTTTTTAATATATAAAAAACAGAGGGGATTACTTTGAAGAAGCGCAAATCATTTCATTTTCTCTTTAAAAGTAAAATCCAAAATTCCTTTGTGACTTCAGACCTCTATGTCAACAGTCGCCAGTTGCGACTGACTGACACGCCCACCGCATCTGTTCACAAGGTTAGCTAAAAGAAACCAATGCTCCATGTGTTTTGTATGACCTTTTACTCACCTTCCTTTTAATGTGCTCCAACAAATCATCACGGCCCTGCTTAAAGTATGGGTGCTGGAACTCCACAGGACCATCCCTTTCCAATTTGACAATGCCAGAGTCAACATGGACTACTTTACGGAAGCCATCTGAAAAACAGTTTAACCATAAAAAAAGAAAACACTACAGAATTCAGAACTTTACTGCCGCAACCCCACCTACCCATTTTTAAGGGCTGGGTGAAAAAAAGTATGATATTAGATCATTTTTAAGAAAGAAAGCTATACTAAAAAAAAAACTTACACATATTTAACTGTCTCACAAAGCTTGCCATGTTGTTGTGCTTGAAGTACTTGGGAAGAATCTCTTTTGCAAACCTTTGTTCATCCAACACCAGGAAACTCTGGCCATTCTAAAATGAAGAGCACATCTTGTATTTAATTTTTAAAAAATCTGCTTTTATAAAAGGGGCACAGTAGATATGTAACATCTTATGAGAGGATAACCTTTTCCCCCCCAAACATTTTATTAGGAAAAAAGTTTCTATCCCTTGTATTTACAAAGAACCATGTGTGACTATTTGGAAATCTGTCTATACAAACACATGAATTTTGAATGACATTATGAACTTTACTACGCAAACTGCTGTATCTTGAGTAAGACTAAGATTGTGTCATGGATATGTTTAGTAAAAATCCCGGCAAAAACAGAAAAATTAATGGAAGCTGTGACCTGTCCCTAACTTTTACTAAAAATATCCCTGAGAAAACGGGGATCTGCGAATCCCCACACTACTTCAAGTGGGGCAACTGCAGGGACTAGGAGCTGCCTGTAGCAGCTATGAGCTGCGGGGTACCCCTGCTGCCTGCAGCTCCTGGTGTCCCCTGCTGCTCGGGGGTGGTGGGGAGCTGGGAGCTCTGGGGGGTTCCCACCATCTGTGGGGGCCAGGAGTTTGGGTTCCTCCAAAACAGCCCGGAGCTGCCCACCACCCCCAGTGGTTCGCAGCAGCAGGGAGGTCTCATCAGAGGTGGAGGGGGTACCCCACAACTTCCTGCCCCAGCGGGTGGTGGGGGACTCTGCAGCTCCTGACCACCACAGGCTGAAGTCACGGAGGCTGCTGGAAGTGACGGATTCCATGAATTCCATGCCCTCTGTGACTAAATCAGAGCCTTAATCATGACTGCACATATATGTATGTGTATATGTGTGTGTACACACCACTCAAGGACAATGGGGAATACTTAAGATTAATGATAGTACTTTGACCACACAAGTTATGCTAAAAAAAAAGCAGCTACATCTTTGATAAACTAGTGTAATCTTACCCCTCTGGAGGAAATGGGGGAAGACAGAAATAGTGGAAATTTACTAAGAGCAGAACAAAAGAGGCCAAGTGATGAGGTGGGGTTTAAATAGGAAAACCACAGGAACAGAGGGAGCCAGGCAGGAAAAAGAGAAAGGTCATACAAACTGAAGAAGTGACTCCATGAGGGAGAGACCAATCAGCATGTAACAGCTTGCATGAAGCAGGGAACACCCTGCCTGCCCAAACAGCAATAGTTCTCCCCCCAAAAAAGGGTGAGCTAGCAAGATGCAATGTGTTAAGAATGTTTGTTGTTTTCTATTTAATCTGTACTCTCTCTTGTGCTGCATATGATTAACTATAAACAGCAAAAATTACTCCTGGGGGAATTCTGCACCAAAAAAGTTATAAATTCTATGCACGGTATTTTAAAATTCTGCATATTTTCTTTGTCAAAACAATAATATAATCATGCCAGTTTCAGTTATTTTGGTAATTTATTTCAAAATACCGATTGGTATGTATGTCTGTAACAATACATACAAAAAGAAAAATTCAGGAAATGTTTTTTTGGCAAACAGATTTCTTACAAAGCGTATTAGCACAGAGCTCTGAGTAATTTATTTAAAATACAATACAGAAATAGATTTCCTGCACCCCTCAGAAGCAATGTGAAAGGCTTGGGGGAGTTAGGAGTAATGGAAGAGCTAAGGGAGAGGGAATGAACCTGGAGCGTGGTTTGGTGTGGGTATGGAATGGAACGGAAGACATCCCAGTCTGTCCCTCCACTAGCCCTTCTGAATCCCATTCTGTGACAGCCCCGCCTCAGGAGCCCCATGTGCCCTGATCTGTCAGTCCGGTGCCTCCTCTCCTGGCCCCGCTGTGAGGAACACAGCCTCTCCAGCTGGCTACCCTCTCTTCTGGAGTTCCTCATTGGCAAAAGATGTAACTGCCTCACCTCTCCAGCAGAATCTATATTCTGTAGAGAAAAAACAAGATCTATAGGGGGGCCTGAATTCTGCATGTCCACAGAATTCCCCATGAACAAAAAAAATATATTAGCAGTGCGATAACTGCATCACAATCACTGTGTGCATCCAGAGAGAGAGCGAGAGAAACTGTTACCAGACGCTTTCACTCCTTTGGTGTGGAGGTCTGGGAAAGGTTGTGTTTAAGTACAGGATTACCACTGAACCCAGGGGGGCTAGGCAGCTAGAGAGCGGGTTCCAGATCTCAGAAGGAATTGTTGGAGTGCACGTTTGCCAATGGACTCCAAGACTGGGGAGGTGGATAGACATCATTCAGGGTCTAGAAGTTAAAACACCTGGTGATTGGATTTCCTTTACAGCAGGCCAATGGGGGGCCAGCAAGGTGTGCCCAGCTGGATCTGTGACACCTGCTGAATATGAATAGAATCTAAACTGATATCTTCCTGAGTGCACAGTTATCTCCATTGTTTCTGCTGTTGCTCACAGCTTCCTCAAGCATCAGCAGAACAAATTACCATGACTTATCAGTTACACTGAACCCTACTGGAGCAATGAAACTGTACAGAATCCTATCAGTTTCATTTGCTGCTTGGGGAAGGAGTGAACTCTTAGGGACCCTCTTCCTCATAGCAGCCAAGAGGTTCTGGCTAGAAAGAAAGAAGACTGAGATCTCTTTATCCCCTCTAGAAGCTAGAAAAGAATAGGAACTTCAAGTTTATCCAATACCAGTTAGCCAGAGACTAATGTAAAAGATGAAGCTGTTAAGTCCAGGAAAAGCAGTTTGTTAGAAATCTCTACACTCACTATGTCCATGCAGCTGGGTGTGAGGGAGGCTAGTCTTCTCACCAGTACACTGATCCTGAACTTTGATGATGACTTTACTGTCACTGTCAGGCCTTGTCTATAGTAGAGCTATTCAACTGTTTATGCTTCAAATAATTGTGAAGGACAAAAATGGACTGAATGCATCCCAACTGATTACCTTAGTTGGTTTACATTTTGCCCTTACATACATCAGGCTTGCCCTCAATTTAAGATGTGGGTTGTTATCTTTGTCAGATGTCACTGATGACAGTTCCAGATGACAAGCCTCCATTTCTTTGCCTCTCAACACAAAAACACCTCTGCAGCCATGGTCCATCCTAGCTTAATAGGGAGAATTGAGAGACCATTAGGAATATCATTTGAAGGTCCATGAATGACAGCTTTGCTCTGAGGAACCACATATGTGGTTCCTCAGAATGGGATTTGCAGCTGGCAAATCACGAGAGGTTCCCCATCTAAGAAGTTGCAGAGCTCGAATTTGGGGGCATGGCTGAGGGGCAGGGGACACTTTGCAAGGGTATGGCAGAAGGCAAAGCACAATGTCAGTCAGCAATCCACAGTGGAATCACTGGCAGCTGACCTGAGGACCCGGGGGGGGGGGGGGAAGAGAGCAGAGAAAGGACTCTTAGCTGATGTAATTAAGGAGGTTCACTACCTGAGAGCGCTGTTAAAGATTACACTGACTGTACCAACAGGAACTGTGTCTATGGTGGCACTCAATCTGAGAGTCAGCGGATTGAGGCACAATTGAGATCTGCCCCTACAAATTCTGCGGTTATTGTCACCAATAGTTGCTCACCTGACAATCATTTAAAGTCCTTTTTATGTGGATGAAAAGCACACTTGAAATGATGGGAACAATGAGTGCTTAGATAGGTAAATTTCTCCTGTGTAGAAAAGGCCTTCTTTAGTATCCAGCTAGTAGGTTTCTGGAAAATTTTCCAAATCCCTTTAAACCAAGTGTACCTCAAAAGAAAAGTGATGTAAAAAGCAAAGCCTGAAACACCATATGCCAGATTTTAAAATCTTGATAGTTTCATTCTCTACAGATCAATATCCCTACATTATATCAATGAAAACAGTCAGAACCAGAGGTTAACACAACCGCAACAATGTTTTTCTTCCATTGTTACAATAAGGAGAAAATGTATCTGTTGAAATTCACAACTATTAGTGCTGTAAAATGTGACATTAAATCAAAGGTCTGATTACTTATATGCCAATGTCTTTTTGATCAAATTCCAAATATGATCATTAATTTCTGCCTTGACAAACCTGCCCTAGACAATTACAAAGGAACAAGTTATTCTTTACTTCCAGTAAAAATATAACTAATGCAGTGTTATCTTAGACCAGCTATTGTGTATCCATTTAAGAGATGTAAGTATTGTATGTAATGTTTTAGGGATGAGTTGTATGGCATTTGGAATCCTGCTAGATAAAACATCCATTATGACTGTAAAGTGTCATGACACTATTTCTGCTAAGAATAGAGGTCCTTAAGCTACTTAAAACTAGATAACACTGAATGGTCAGTTAAAGCATTTAGAGTTCCCATTCCCAGACAAGGGAAACTAATATTAAACAAAAAGTAAAATTAACAAAAAATAAGTTCACACCAGGTGGGATCTCCTACTCCTATTTCTTCTACTGTGATTCAATATAAAACCACAGTTAATTATATACTTAAAAACAACATTGTTTAAAGAAGTTTCTCATCTACAACCTATCCTAAAGGACGACCCATCACTCTCACAGATCTTGGGAGACATGCCAGTCCTTGCTTACAGACAGCCCCCCAATCTGAAGCAAATACTCACCAGCAACCACACACCAGAACCACTAACCCAGGAACCTATCCTTGCAACAAAGCCCGTTGCCAACTCTGTCCACATATCCATTCAGGGGATACCATCATAGGGCCTAACAACATCAGCCACACTATCAGAGGCTCGTTCACCTGCGCATCTACCAATGTGATATATGCCATCATGCGCAAGCAATGCCCCTCTGCCATGTACATTGGTCAAACTGGATAGTCTCTACGTAAAAGAATAAATGGACACAAATCAGACGTCAAGAATTATAACATTCAAAAACCAGTCGGAGAACACTTCAGTCTCTCTGGTCACACGATTACAGACCTGAGAGACCGTTCTCGTTAACTGCTGGAAATGGCCCACCTTGATTATCACTACAAAAGATTTTCCTCCTCCCCTCCCCCCGCTGATGATGGCTCATCTTAAGTGATCACTCTCCTTACAGTGTGTATAATAAAACCCATTGTTTCATGTTCTCTGTGTGTGTGTATATAAATCTCCCCACTGTATTTTCCACCGAATGCATCCGATGAAGTGAGCTGTCACTCACGAAAGCTTATGCTCAAATAAATTTGTTAGTCTCTAAGGTGCCACAAGTACTTCTTTTCTTTCATACAGGAGAAGTGCCTACAGCGTTCTATCATGAATAGGACTTGTATCTCAGTGTGAGAGGACATCGTAATACTACAGAGAGGGCCCATATAATTAGGACTAGCTGGATCAGCTTCCCTTTCAGGAAGCACTGAAAAGTTTGAGGCCTAGTCTACACTACAGGGTTAGGTCCACACAAGGCAGCTTACATTAACCTAGTTGTGCATGTGTCTGTACTCAAATTGTTCTCCCACCACTGTAAATTCCCTATTACGCTGATATAGTAACACCATCTCTCTGATCGGCATACAGACATGATTGATATACTTAGGTTAGTGGGAATGCAGACTCTGTGTTACTTATTTCAACCCTAACTGCCCTCCAACAACTGTCCCACAAGGGACTGACCTCTCTGGTCACCATTTTTAACTCCTCTGGCCAGGGATTACAGAGACCAGAAGCTTCCCTTCTAAAGCCCTGCAATTTTTTTTAATTCCTTTTCCTGATTGCCCAGTTTGGCCAGCACACCTAGCAGCTCTCCATGGTTAAATGCAACTGCCTAGCTGACCACACCAGCTGCATGCTCCAGATGCACTCCTGCCTGGAGCAGACAGGAGATATTGGCTCTCCCAGGCCTGTGGGGAGAAAAGGCTATGCAGGCACAGCTCAGATCCAGCCTTAGAAATGTCAACATGTACAAGCAGATTGCTCAGGGGGCGCAGAAGGGCTACAACAACAAGAACAAACAGCAGTACCACAGCTCCTTGCTTTTCATGTGGCAGGCATAGCAAACAGCCAGGGAGGACAACAAATGATCTAGTGCCAAGCCACTGCAGCTTTTACGAAGAGTGGCATGCCATAATCAGCGCAGACTCCCCCCATACCAACCCCAGCAGCACTGAGTATACTTCCGAGAAGCCCAAATCACAAGCCCTGGCTGTAAACAGCAAGGAGGAGGTGGTGGTGTATGGGGGACAGGTGACTGAGGGGCCCAGCTGTGCAGCAAGCCAAGACCTGTTTTTGACTCCACCACAGTTCAGCCAGTCAAGCCCAATGCAGGGGAAGGAACCTCACCTAAATGTGTAGATACATTTTCAATTTCAGGAATGGCATGCCCGAAGTAGCAGGACAGAATCTTTTGACTTTCCATTAATTTATTCATGCTACGAGAGCTAGTGCTAGAGCTGCAATCTACTTTTCATTCCCCTCTATGCAGGGAGGGGGGATGCTGAGCAGTTTATGTAGTGTAAAAATATAATTAGGAAGGCCAAAAAAAAAAAAAAAAATTTGAAGTTAACCAAAGACTCAAAAAGTAATAGCAATTTTTTTTATTTTATTTTATTTTTTAAAGTTCATCAAAAGCAGGAAGCCTGCTAAACAACCAGTGGGGCCACTGGATGAGCGAGCTGCTAAAAGGAACATGCAAGGATGGTAAGGCCATTGAGGAAAAACTAAATGAATTCTTTGCAGCAGTTTTCATGGCTGAGGATGTGAGGGAGATTCCCAAACCTGAGCCATTCTTTTTTGGTGACAAATCTGAGGAATTGTCCCAAATTGAGGTGTCATTAGTGGAGGTTTTTGGAACAGATAGTATTCACCCAAGAGTTCTGTAGGAACTCAAATGTGAAATTGCTGAGCTACTAACTGTGGTTTGTAACCAATCATTTAAATCTGCTTCTGTATCAGATGACTGGAGAATAGCTAATGTGAGGCTAACTTTTAAAAAGGGCTCCAGAGAGGATTCCAGCAATTACAGGCCGGTAAGCCTGACTTCAGTACTGGGCAAAGTGGTTGAAACTATAGTAAAGAACAGAATTGTCAGACACATAGATGAATGTAATTTGTTGGGCAATAGTCAACATGGTTTTTGTAAAGGGAAATCATGCCTCATCAATCTACTAGAATTCTTTGAAGGGGTCAGCAAGCATGTGGACAAGGGGAAATATAGTGTATATAGTGTACCTAGATTTTCAGAAAGCCTTTGACAAGGTCCCTCACCAAAGGCTCTTAAGCAAAGTAAGCTGTCACAGGATATACAGGAAGGTCCTCTCATGGATCAGTAACTGGTTAAAAGATAGGAAACAAAGGGTAGGAATAAATGGCCAGTTTTCAGAATGAAGAGAAGTAAATAGTGGTGTCCCCCAGGGATCTGTACTACTCAACATTTTCATAAATGGTCTGGAAAAAGGGGTAAACAGTGAGTTAGCAAAATTTGCAGATGATACAAAACTACCCAACAAGTTAAGTCCAAACAGACTGTGAAGAGCTACAAAGGGATCTCACAACACTGGGTGACTGGGCAACAAAATGGCAGATAAAATTCAATGTTGATAAATGCAAAGTAATACACATTGGAATACATAATCCTAACTTTACATTTCAAAAGATGGGGTCTAAATTAGCTGTTACCACTCAAGAAAGATCTTGGAGTAATTGAGACTAGTTCTCTGAAAACATCTACTCAAAGTGAAGCGGCAGTCAAGAAACCTCACAATATTGGAATCATTAACAAAGGGACATAGATAAGAGAAAATACATTGCCTATATATAAATCCATGGTACACGCACATCTTGAATACTGCCTGCAGTTGTGGTCGCCCCATTTCCAAAAAAAATAAATTTGGAATTGGAAAAGGTTCAGAAAAGGACACACACACACACACACACACACACAAAAGGATTAGGGGTATAGAACGGCTTCCATAGGAGAGACTAATAAAACTTGTTTCAGAGTAGCAGCCATGTTAGTCTGTATTCGCAAAAAGAAAAGGAGTACTTGTGGCACCTTGTTAGTCTCTAAGGTGCCACAAGTACTCCTTTTCTTTTTAAAAAACTTGGACTTTTCAGCTTAGAAACAAGATGATGGGGGGTGGGGAGGGGGGGAAGAGGAAAATATGATAGAGGTCTATAAAATCATGACTGGGGTGGAGAAAGTAAATAAGGAAGTGCTATTTACTCCTTCTCATAACACAAGAACTAGGAGTCACCAAATCAATTTAATAGGGAGCAAATTAAAACAAAATGAAATATTTATTCACACAATGCACTGTCAACCTGTGGAACTCTTTACCAGAGCATGTTGTGAAGGCCAAGACACTAATAGGGTTCAAAAAAGAATTAGATAAATTAATGGAGGCTATTCATCAATGGCTATTAAGACAGGATGGGAACGGATGGTGTCCCTAGCTTCTGTTTGCCAGAAATGGGGAATGGGCGACAGGATGGATCACTTGATGATTACCTATTCTGTTCACTTTCTCTGAAGCACTTGGCATTAGCCACTGTCGGAAGACAGGATACCAGGCTAGATGGACCTTTGGTGTGACCCAATATGGCCATTCTTATGTACACAACCATGTCCCTGGAATTCTGAGAGATCTCAAAGCTTTCATGGAGGCATTCTGCAATCCTCTGTTGAAAGTTTCTAGAGAGGATTGCCTTATTTTTTTTCTTTGTGATAGGACACTTTCCTATGCCACTCAGCAATAACTTCAGCAGACACCACTGCAGTACATAGGCTAGCAGCATATGGGCCTGAGCAGCAGCCTTTGTGACCCAAAGGAGCGACATATCAGCTAAAATCACCACTGCCTGTGGAAAATGGTGACAGTATTTAGTGTCATTGCCCTATACTACTAGAATCATGCAACTGAGCAAATTCCTCATTTCCCTTTCTCCCAGTGGGCCATAGTCACCACAGCTGGGGCAGTGACCACTATTTTAAACCATTCTCACTTCTGCTTGGGATTGCTTGCGGACAGCAAAGGGAGTAACTTAAGATTCTGAAATCTTGCTTACTATAGTGAATGCATGAACAATGGTACCTCTGTGTGTTTTATCTTCAGCTGCTGCCACTGTGGCCTTCGGGGTCTGCCCTTCCATGCCCACAGAACACCTGAGCCAAACAAGGGGGGGGGGGGGGGGACAACAACAAAAAACCACCACTTGGGATAACATGTTCCAGCAGATCCTTCAAGCCAGTGCTGCATAGGACCACGAGCACAGGGTCCTATGCACTGTAGACAGCCTGGAGAAGGAAAGAGCGGAGAGGAGAAAGGCCCAAGAGTCCAAGCAGGAAAAGGAGATGCACCAGGACATAATGGGGCTTCTCAGGCAATAAGCACACAGGCTGCCAACTCTGGTGGACCTACAGGTTCAATAATCCTGAGCTTGCCTTTCTCTGCAGCCCACTGAGAGCCTCCCTACACTGCCCTCTCCCCCCTGCATCATTCCATGTGCCTGCAGTACCCCTACTACTCCACTCTGGGGGACACGACAGACAACCTCAGTTTGACCTACACAGACTTGTGAAAGCCATGGTTGATGTATGCATAGCTGAAATGGACATGAAAATTCTTTCCCCATCGTAACTTAATAAATTAAGAGAACAGAAATTAACATACTGTATTTATTTTAAAATTGCACAGGGTTTTTTTGCACTGATCGTTACAGAATAACATTTATTGTTTGGAAATAATTCATCTTTATTAGTTCAAAACATATGCACAATGTCACACAACTCACAGGATCATTCCCAAACAAACTTAACAGGTGCACTGTCAATGTTATATTCCTTTACAGTAACCACCACAGCACTCCTATTGTATGCTCTACCTGGCCCTACTCTTTTGTGACCCAACACCCCACACTACTCTTGCTCACTCTTAAAATAGAGTTTCAAAGCCTCCCTGAACCACATAGCTCCACACTGAGCTCTTCTAATAGCCCTTGTATCTGACTGTTCAAATTCAGCAGATAGTTGCTCCACCTTGGCAGAAACTGCCTGCTCCGCCCCTTGCTTCACATGCATTACGCAGAAGATAGCAGGCAGCAATAACCATTTGGATATTTTTCTCACTGAGGTCCAATCTTGTAAGTAAACAATACCAGCAACCTGGGTCCCCCAGGATCACTATTGATATTTCAACATTCCCAATGGTAATCCGCCCGTCAGGAAAGGAAGCCTATGCTTGTATCTTTTTGTAACAATCCTGTGTTCTTAAAGATGTAAGCGTCAGGCACCTTCCCAGAGCAGCCCACACTGTTGGTGAAGAAGTCTCCTGTGATCCATCAATGGTTACATACCCATAGAAAACTACCCCTTTCTGTTGAAGTACTCTGTGGCAAGGTGGTCTGGTGACAAAATAGGGATATGAATGCCATCCATCACTCCACTGCAGTTCAGGAACCCCACTGCTACAAATCCATCCACTATATCCTGCACATTGCCAATTACAGTCCTGCTTAGCAGGAGGTGATTAATTGCCCTGCAGACTTGCATCACAACTGCCCCCACAGTGGATTTTCTGACACCAAACTGATTTCTAATTGACTGGTAGCAATCTGGCATTGAACGTGTCTATAGTGTGATAGCAGCTCTCATTTTGGTGTCCCACTGCTGGAGCATTGGGGCAAGTTTGGCATACAGCTCCAGGAATGTGGCCCTGAGAAACCGGAAGTTCTGCAGCCACGGATAGTCATCCCAAACCTGCATTACCACACGATCCCACCAGTCAGTGGGTGTTTCTCAGGGCCAGAAACGGTGCTCCACCACCTGCAGGTGCTAAGCGAATGCCACCAACAATCTAGAACTGATTCTCGCTATGTCCCACAGCAATCTGTCCTCCAAGGGAATCATCATGTTCCTCACTGATCTGGTTCCTCTTGTGGCTCTGCAAAAGACTCCAGGATTGTGTGCCCTGTGCTTGCAACGCTCATGACAACAGTGCAGAACTGTGCAGGCTCCGCAATTCTGTCAGAGATGGTGGACGGGTTGGGGGAGAAGGCCACACGGATTTGTGAGATTTTGAAAAAAGGCACAAAAATTATGGGACACAACATTCTGCAATGGAGACAGTTGAAAACTGGGAAGTTAGCCCCATGCTCCCAGTCACCCCTGCACAACTTGTTTTGGCCCCATCATGCATTGCCAAAGCTTTCCAAAAGATGAGCGCTGGATGGTGGCTAGTTGCACAATGGGATACCTACCCATGGTGCACTGCACTCTGCATTGATACAAGCACTCTGGTGAGTATATGCACTGTCAACACAAGGAGCAAAGTACACCTGCACACAAGCCACATACTAACTGCAGTGGCTGTATACCAATATAACTTAAGACTTAAGTTTGTAGTGTAAACATAACCTACATTAAAATATTTTCTTAACAGTTGGTTTAACACCTGTTAGCAGAAAAATTACAGAACAGAAACATTTAAATTTTAAATACAGCGAGCTTGCCCTCAGTTGCATCATAAACTAGTAAAAATGATCATGGACAAGTCAACGAGGCTCTAATCTTTCAGAGGCTTCAACTTACTCAAATGAGACAACAAAACAAACCCATTTGTTAGAAAATGTGTTACTCTAAGGTGCTACAAGTTCTCTTTTTCTTTCATCTTAACCTCTGTGACTGTTACCCCCTCTTTAAAATTGACATATTTATCCATCTTTGTAAAGTGTTTGAATGCTATAGATTGAAAATGCTATGTAAATGCAAAACATTACTTAACTATGATCCACAGCAGAAAGAAATTTAGTGAAGCACAATACAGTTGTCGCCCTATTCCTCTAGCAGAGGAAAAATGCTTGTCATAGTTACGTTAGAGCATAAGAAAATAAGAATGGCTATGCTGGGTCAGACCAATGATCGTTCTAGCCTGGTAGTATCCCGTCTTCCGATAGTGGCCAATGCCAGGGCCTTCATGGACACCTAGCCATTGATGGACCTATCCTCTGTGAACTTATCTAATACTTTTTTGAACCCAGTTATACCTTTGGCATTCACAGCATCCCCTGGCAATGAGTTCCACCGGTTGACTGTGTGTTGTGTAAAGCAGCACTTCCTTATACTAGTTTTAAGCTTGCTGCCTATTAATTTTAATGGATGACCCCTGGTTCTTGCATTATGTGAAAAGGTAATTAATACTTCCCCATTCATTTTCTCAATGCCACTCACGATTTTATAGACCTCTATCATATCCCCCCTTAGTCATCTCTTTTCTAAGCTGAACAGTCCCAATCATTTTAATTTCTCTTCACACGTAAGCTGTTCCATACCCATACACATTTTTGTTGCCATTCTCTGTACCTTTTCCAATTCTAATATACTTTTTCGAGGTTAAGAGACCAGTACTCACAATATTCAAGGCGTGGAAGTAACACGGATTTACATAGTGTCATTCTGATATTTTCTGTCCTATCTATTCCTCTCCTAATGGTTTCTAGCATTGTTAGCTTTTTTGACTGCTGCGGCACATTGAGGAGATGTCTTTAGAGAACTGTCTGTGATGACTCCAAGATCTCCTTCTTGAGCTGTTACTAACCAGCAGCAAGTATTTTTAAGCAGCATTTCTTGCTTTCCCTGTCATCACTAGTTTGTTCACACTATAAGTTTACCTGTCCCAAGTTGTTCCTACTGAAAACAAACCATCTCCTAAAAAAATCCATATGGTAATGTTTGAAGAGTTGGTCCAATGAGTCGCAGTGGTAGGACTGGCAAAATGCAAAAGAACTTGAGAATAAAAGAATTTACTAGTGTAGTGTAAGTACTCCTTTAACACAGGGGTTCTCAGACTTAATTGCAGTGTGAACCCCTTCTAACAACACAAATTACTACATGACCGGGGCGGGGGACAGGGACCAAAGCCTGAGCCTGGCCACCCCAAGTGAGGGAACCAAAGTCAAAGGCTGAGCCCAGCCACCTTGGACTGAAGCCAGGGCAGTGGGGCTCGGGCTTTGGCTTCAGCCCTGGGCTCCAGCAAGTCTAACACCAGCCCTGGTAACCTCATTAAAATGGGGTCCCAACCCACAGTTTGAGAACTGCTGCTTTAATTAAAGGGGAGCAACATCCTCCTGTAATTTTTTTTTTAAATTACACATCCTTTTAGTTCCCTCCTGTCATTGCCAACAAGCATCAACACTCATATGCACTTATACAAAACTATTTTTATTGATCACACATCAAAGACCATTTTCTAATTTACTAGAGGTGACACTATTATGTTTTACATGTAGAAGACACAGGACAATTAATTTCTACACTCTCATCACATTAAGGAGAAAAAACACTTTATAGCGTTGGTGCATATTTTCCAACAGAGTAGATATCCAGTAAGTTTGTTTAGGCAGCCTCTCCTCCTACCCTCAAAACTGGAAGGAAAAATGTGAATACACATCATATATAATAAAATTAAAACTACTATGGAGTAGGGATACAGGGAGAGAGAAAAAGGCAGAAACCTGGAAACTCTCTCATTAAAACATTTTAAGAAACCAAATCACCTTCAGACTCCAGTTGTGCCTCACCACCACCTATCCACCCCAGAACCAGGCCACACAATCTCTTCTACAAGCTCAGAGCTTCCCACCCCCATCCCCATCCCCCTGCCGCCGCCGCCCCATCATTTTGTAGGCTACCCCGAAACCTGCTGATTTGGGTAAGCCGCCTGTTCCTCGACAGCCCCGCCCCCCCCAACACTTCATCCTGTGGGGTCGGGGCAGGAGACCCAACCCGCTGCGGAGCGGGACTCTCCCACGCACACGCGGTGTAGATCTGCTCCCTGAACCAGGCCAGGCCGGTGCCCAGAACCGAGAAAATCCCCGCCCGTCCTCCGCCGAGCGGCGGCAGCTCGGGACCGGGGCGGGGATCGGACACGCACGAGGAGTTTCTGGGTCCCGCCGGGAAAGAAACGGACCTGGCTTGAGGGAGGTTCCGGGTTTGTCCCTCCCCCGCGAGCGGGCAGGGCGCTGCGGGCCCCTCTGTGCTCGGGGCGGGGGCTCCGTCCAGCTACTCCGGGGGGGGGGGGGGCGGCGGCGGCGGCGGCTCTGCCCCCCTCAGTGCAGGATACACTAGCGCTGGGGATGTGGCTGGTACTAAGACCCTGGGGGAGGAAAGGGGGCGTCGGGCCCCTCTTGCCTCAGGCTGTGGGGAGGGAGGCGCGGCCACCCCGAGCGGGCCCGGCTGCCCAGCTCAGTCCGCCCTCAGCTTCCTGTATGGGCGTGGGGGCGGGGAGGGGGCTCGAGGCGTCTCTTGCTCGGTGGGGGAAGGGGGCTCCGGGGGCCCTACCTGGCTCCAGGTGATGAGCTGGTTGCTGGGCGCCTCCCCCAGCAGCGCCCACAGTTTGCTCAGGAAGGCCGGGACACCCGCGCTCGCGGCCGCCGCCGCCGCCGCCGCCGGCTGCTGCTGCTGCTTCATTGTCGTTGTGGTAGGACCAGGATGGAGCCAGGCTGGAGTGGCCGGGCCGCGTGCGCGCATGCGCACCTACCTCCCGCAGACCGCGGGCCTCGCGCGCCTGCGCGCGCGTGCGGTGTTTTCCCCTACTCCGCCACACGCCCTTTACATAACGGGCCCACGTGCACCACCCTCACGTGCAACAACAGCGTCAGTTCAGCGTGGCTATTGGAGGGAACGCGGAACGGCGCAGGGAATCTCTGCGACCCTCAGCGGGAGGGCGGAGCCTCACTCTGAGATTCTATGACAATAAGGAGTCGCCCTGGCCAATCGGGAAGTGACTCTCCGCCCGAGAGGAGGGAATGTGAGTGCTGTGCACGTGAGCGGCAAGGCGGGGTGCAGGCCAGAGCTCAGGAAAACGGGAGTGGACGGCCTGGCGGGACGAAGGCAGGGCAGGGCAGGGCAGGGGGGGGTGAGGAGTAGGGCTGGGACAGTTTGGGAAGGAACCTGTCCTCCCCTGTCCCCTTCAAGAAACTACCTACCTGAAGGGGCAATACGTTAACACTGGAAAGAGTGCTTGCAGGAGGTGATGCAGCCCCAATTGTGCCTTTATACGGGGGGGGGGCAAAATATAGGCCACGGGCTGAATGTGGCCCATCTAACATTTCTGTCCAGGCCGCTGTGACTCCAGCAGCGCAGCGGGGTGGTCAGGAAGGCTGACTGCATGCTGTGGCCTCAAGTGGGCGGCTGCTGCTGGCACGTCTCTGCGTGCCCCAGGGTCTTCCTTAAACCATCCCCTCCTCCCCCCGTGAATTTCCCCAACACCCCACCCTCTAGTTTTGTGAACTAGTTACATGCAGTGTTGCCAATTTAGTGATTGTTTGGAAATTTGAATTGAAATTGAAACATTAATATACATTTTAAAAGCATATAAAGAGTGATAAAATGTGTGTCTGAAAAAGTATAGTAGATTTGAGAAGTATGAACATGGACTAGCTTCCTTATACAGCTGGTTTTTTTTTTATTATTATTACAATGTCAGTGCATTCATTTTGGTGATGTTGGCCAACCTAATAATTTCAAATTATGATTTGTAAGCAAAGGCTAAATGAGCTCTCCTTGACAACTAATGATGAGCTGGGGGCAAAGGCTTCAGGACCAGACTGTATTTACATTCACACCTAATCTACCTAGGTATACAGCAAACAGAGCTGTGTTGCCCAAGTGATAGCTTTTGGCTGGGGTTGGGTTACAAATCACTTGAATGCGGGGGGGGGGTAATGAAATGTTGTTCTTATTGTATGAGTAAAGGGCAGTAGAACTGTACTTAGCCTGTGCTGATTGAGGATATCAAGAGAGAGGCTGGGGACAGGTGTTTTGCTTGATGGTCTGCCTGAGTCACAACTACTATTTGACTTGCCCCCTCCACTGTTTAAAGACAGTGCTTATTAGGCTCCATAGATAGTCTTTTGTTTTGCTAAGTGACTACTGCAGCTGAAATTATTAATGATCAGGTCTAAATGCTTAGACCTGCTATGGGACAGTGTTTCTGTGGAAGAGATGGCCCAGTCTGTACTAGCAGCGAGCTTCCCCCACTGAGAGCTCAGCTGAAATTGCTGAGAGCTGGGTGGAACCTCAAGAGAACAACTCGCAGAGGTCACAGTGGCAGCAGAAGGTGACAGCGCAGGGCCATTGGCAACAGTGGGGGGAGTGAATGGTGGCACAACGAACAGTGGCCAGAGCGAACAGTGAGCAGCTGGAGGAACGAGCAAGATACCTTCTTGCCCCCTACCTGGGAGGTGAACTCATGTGAAAGCACCTCTGAACTTTGAGTCTCCACTGACCGAGGACAACACTAGTGAATGTTAATGAGGCTGTTAAGAATGCCGGAGACGCAACACAGTTCATGCAAACAAACATGGTCGTGGCATCATACTTTCTATTTAAGCAAGAGATACCACACACTACAAACTGGAGACCAATGTTAAGTGCGTTGTCACTTGTTCATCCTGAAGTTGAACACTGGTTCTGAACAAGATCAGCAAATGCTCTCACTATCTTTCTACAGGAAACTCAGCTGACTGGCTAGATGCGTGTGGTACAACAGTGAAAGACTCAACAGTTGAAAAAGTGAAGAACTCTCTCACCTCATTCAAAAAATTTGCATACATGGCTGATGAATGCACCAATGCAAATGGTTATCGAGTATTAAGTCATTGTGTATGTTATCTTGATGTCAGTGGTAGGCGAGTAGGTGCATTTCTAGATGTTCGTTATAGAAGACAGATTATCTGCATCTGTGACAACCCACATCTTAGAGTTAAATGCTTGTCAATTGGACCCCAGACAGATGGCTGCTTGTGCATTGATTGAGCTGCAAACTTCTCTGGAAGACATGGTGGAACACAAGCTTTGCTCAGAGGAAAGTATAACCCTAATCTCTTCTATACATACTGCAGAGGCCATCTACTCCAACTATCACTAGTACAAGCTGCAGACTCTTCAAAAGACATTTTTAAAAGCTATACATTTAATGTCTTCATTATATTCTTTTTTTTTCAGCAAGAGTCCAAAAAGACTGAATATCTTGGAAAATGTAGAAGATGGACTGAAGTTCAAATTAGT
Source organism: Dermochelys coriacea (assembly GCF_009764565.3). NCBI lineage: Eukaryota > Metazoa > Chordata > Testudines > Dermochelyidae > Dermochelys > Dermochelys coriacea. The sequence continues at coordinate 94,825,013 of NC_050070.1, read as the reverse complement.
CCAACTTGGGAAAACCCCCTGGCTTTCTCATGAGTGATTCTTGGCTGTTGTCTTAAAATTACTCCAGCCTTTATTACTGGCTTTGGAAAGTATCTACTAAGATGGGATAGATCTAAGTAGTTAGGTTCATGTATTACTTTTTCTACTACGTTCAGAGAAGACTATTGCCATTCTCTCTCTTGTAAGTCTGCTGTTGAAACCACTTGGGTCATTAAACAATGCCACCCAGGCATCTGCTGCAACAGTAGTAGATCTTTGTCCAGCAATAGAAGCTACATTTGGATCAATCAGAGAGCTGTCCATTGAAAAAGTACTGGGAGAAGCAAAGACTTTAGTCCAGAAGTTGACGAATGAAGGCATTTATATTGAATCCTTAAGTGAAGAGGACAAGAAGTGTTTGTTGAGAAAACTGAAAGTACACAGACTTGATTCTTAAAAATCTACAACAGTAACTTCTAGATTCTACTCGACCTCTATGTAGCTTTTACAGATCCCTGTCCTATAAAACACCAACAGTTAAGTGGAGTGAGGCACTACCAGCAATGGGGCTGCCATGTGCTCAGGACAGAATAGAGAATTTGAACACAGAGTGGACTATCATACGATGAATGAATGAAGATTTGACTTCAGCTTTTTTTTTTTCTCGTCACTAGTGGCTCAACCCAATCTTTATGCTATGTTTCGTGGGCTGAAAGAAGTAGGAATTCATCTCTTGCCACTCCCAGTCACAACAGCTACAGTTGAGCATTCTTTTTTATCATTGAATAGAATTTTGTGTTATGAAACAAATCGCCTTCTGCCTGATCATGTGAATGAACTGATGAGCATATCAGTTGAAGGAATGGAAGTACCGGCCAAACAAGAAGCCACCAAAGATGAACGCATTGCATTCAAGAAATTCATTAACAGAGTTGTGCAAAATTATAACAAGAAATCAAGAAGAATGTAGATATAGTGCTTCATAGAAGGCTTGAGTAGCCAACTTTTTAAATTTTGTCTGATTTTAAAATCTCCTAAGAAAATGGTCACACAATATTTTTCAGGTTTTTTACTATGGTGCCATACAGCCCACCTTCATCCTCACGGTCTCGCCCCTCATCGGCCCTGAGCCCCCACCCCCGGTAAATTCAACCCCCCCCATTTCAATTCCTGGGGCAAACACTGGCACATCCCTTATGGGGAAGCAGCTCCATGCACAGCTCCCACCCCCACCACCATCCTCACAACTCCCATTGGCCGGAAACCAACCAATGGGAGCTGCGGGAGCAGTGCTTGTGGGCGCAGGCAGCACACGGAGACCTGCTGCCCCTTCCCCCCAAAGGGTGCACAGAGACGTGCCAGCAGCATCCGCTTCCAGGAACGGTGTGGTAAGCACCTCCTGGCCAGAGCCTGCACCTCGCACCACCTCCCAACCCCTGTCCCAAGTTGGAACCCCCTCCTGCACCAAACTCCCTCCTAGAGCCCACACCCCTTATTGTCTCCTGCACCCTAACACTCTGCACCAGCCTGGAGCTCCCTCCTGCACTCAAACTCCCTCCCAGAAAACTACACCACTATCCTTAATATAATAAAAATATGCAGCCCGTGACAACTTACCAAAATTTGTGGAGTGGCCCCTCTGCAAAAATTATTGCCCACCCCTGCCTTATACCTTGCAGTCAGCATGTTACTGGGTTGGTTCTTAATCTTGGCTACGCTATTTTACTTACAACTTCAGATGGAGACAGCATATCTTAATCCCCCTTCTTTTATCCTAACTTCACTGGCACTAGGGGCTCAGATGCCCACACATTCTTCTCGCTAAGACACATGGGTGTTGTAGTGTCAGTGTTGATGGACTGTCTCCATGCCTTAGTTTTCCTTTGGATAAATCAGCAATGGTTGCTGTTTGTTTTAAAAAGTACAGTAACATTTTTGCAGCCAGGAGGGTAGATGGGGACTGATAAAGAGACAAAGTGGATGAGGTAATGTCATTTATTGGACCAGAGGCTGTCTCTCTGACAAACAGAAGTTGGTCCAATAAATGACAAAGTAAAATGTTTATGTGAACTTGCTTCTGCACCCATGGACACAGATATGCCATTCTTGGATAACCAGCACAACAGACTCCCTGTATAATCCTCAAAATGAACTATTTAGAATATCATTTTGATATCCTCATGCTTTTTTTGTGTGTGTGACTTAGTTTTGTGGAATCTAAAGCATCTTTCCCACCCTCCTTCACAAAAATACATTCAAACAACTGTCTATGAAATTGTATGTCATAGACAATATATGCCAAGTTAGACTCCTATTACTTTACTGTTGTCAAATACTTGGTATTGTATACACACAAAAATTATCCAGAGTCTCAGACTCCTGGCCTTGTGGACAATGGAACTGAATAATTCAGTGCACTGCTGGGGTTATAACACTAAATATTTTCTTTATTTTCATATCTTTGTCTTTTCACACCACTTCGTTTAAATAGACAGTTCAGAGGGCAATCAAGACCCAAACTGGACTTTATTTTTTTTTTCTGCTGAAGTAGGAACAAAACACATTTATTCAGTTGACTCTAATTCTGTAGTAACTATTTCAGTGGGAATCATCATCACACAGCATAAAGGAGAGAGAGAATTTTTATTCCTTATAAGTACAAAGAAGAGACTTGCTTCCCTTCTCTTAGTATAAGACTACAAAAAAAATTATTTTTTATCTGGAACCATTTTCTTTGATAAAGAAATGTTATCTATGCTAAGTAACTTTTGTAAGGGTGTTTTTAATTAAAAAAACACATTCGCTTAAATAAGTTTTCAGATGAAATATGCAGTACTTGAAGTACCTTAATTCAAGCTAACTAGTGGCACAAAACAAATAGCCTCAGCTTTCTATTTCATAAAGAATAATTCTGTTCTCCCTCTGAGTGAGATAACATGAATGTTTGTTTGTCAACTAGAAGTCTACAGGAGCTGTGTATGTCAATACAAAGAATTAATATGGCACCATGTTGAACAAATTCTGAAACAAAAATTTGTATTAAGTGCTCTCATGCTGCAGTCAGTGGTAGCTTTTCAGACCTGAAGAGCAGGTCTTTGTAAGCTCAAAAGCTTGTTTCTCTCATCAACAGAAGTTGATCCAATAAAAGGTATTACCTCATCAACCATATCTCTCAAATGCTAACAGATCACTTGCAAGGGGAGAGGAAGGAGGCCCCCTTTTAAAGAGTCTTAGGTTTCCAGAAAAGTTCTGTAGCCTAGTTTCAAGACATTGGAGGAAACAGCCAATTTGCTGAAAACATAGGCATGCCTAGTATATTGCTCTTCATGCACACTGATAATGAGCTTAGCAAAAGAAAAAAACAAAAATCCCTCTCCTCTAAATGTAATCACTATTCGGTTTTAAAACATGCATACCTTGATTATATTGAAGCCATTTTTCTTCAGAACGAAGTCATGCATCTCTCAAGGAAATCTATTTCCTAGCCAAATAGCAGCTTCTAAACTTCAGATCTTTAATTATGGAGCTATTAAAAAAAGTTAAACAGGAAATGAATCTCAAGGAGAGGCTGAACAGCTTTTACTCTGACTTCATCATAAAGAAGGCAACAACTAGGGTTTCCAGTTTTGGTTGGATGTATTCCTAGAGGTTTCTTTGCAGGACATCATATTTAATTAAAGATGAATCTTTAATTCCTGAAGACTCCAGGCCAATCCTGGAGGGTTGGCAGCCCTAGCAACATCCCCAATTTCACCACACACCATTTTTTTCAATCACCTTTAAAGATCAGATAGCTTTCTAAATCCTCTGTACCTTCTTAAACAACTGGCCTAAAGAATAAGGAAATGCTCTACTAGAACCCATTTCCTTCTCTACGTAAAACAAACCTTTAAAAAATACAGAGGAGAACTTAAAACCGATATTTGCAATGAAGTTATTGTCTAAAAAGCCATTCTGTGTTTAACTCACCCATGTATGTATCTGGGAATTTTAATGTAACATTTTAGTGCCAGGATCCCCAGATGCAACAAAGTCCGGGAATGACAATGTTACCATTGATGGTTTGTTTAGTCAACAGGTGTCAGAAAAAAAAGTTTACAGTCTTCCTGAAACAAACACTAACAAGGTCATTTTGATGCTATTTCAACTATGATTGAAACACATCTGCTATACAAGGCAGTATCATGGAAAAGGGTATTTAAGATCTATTACTTTAAAACTAATTTCCTTTCCACTGCACAAATTTTATGCTAAAGAAATGGACATGAATTTCAAGCCACATCATGCAGTTCCCCTCTTTAAAAAACAGGTAATTTCAGCAGTCCACACAATTCTTCAGTAGACCACTTTTTTTCAGCCATTAGCTTTCTTGTGAAAAGAGATGTCACGAGTATCATCAGTTTTATGTGATATCTTTTCAGCGTCACTACTTGGAATGACAAATGTGTCTTTATAGCATAAGGCATAGTGTAATCCAACTTCATGAAGGCTACAACAAAGCAGTTGCGGTAGAGAAGGTTGAGTGGTTTGTTCATGCTGAGTAGCATATTTTTGGAAACTCCTGTCCAAGTTCCAGTTTGTCTAATTGCAAATGCACTGTAAGTGGAGAGACTGATTTCAGTTTAATTTGCACACCCTATTGTTCTTCACTTTTTGTATTACTGTTCTATATTTTAGGGTTCATTTTTAAACAGTTGCTGTGTTTCATGGGAGTTAATTGCACTGCAGTAGTGGATGAAGTACTCCCTGTAGTATGTATCAGTTTGTATTTTGTGACAGGGTCAGGTCAGCTGGCTACAAGAGAGTGATCTAAGGTAGATACATTAGATCGGGGTTAAGCAGGTTCCTTTTCTCTGGTAAGATAACAGGGACTATTCCAGAACACTCAGGAACTTTCCAGAACTAATTAAGGCAGGCAGGCTAATTAGGACACCTGTAGCCAATTGGGAAGCTTCTAGAATTAATTTAGGCTAATCAGGACTCCTGGCTTAAAAAGGCTGTCACTCCAGTTAGTGAGGTGTGCCAGCAAGGAGCAGTGAGTGAGAGGACATGCTGCTGGAGGACTGAGGAGTACAAGTGTTAACAGACCTCAGGAGGAAAGTCCTGTGGTGAGGACAAAGAAGGTGTTGGGAGGAGACCATGGGGAAGTAGCCCAGGGAATTGTAGCTGTCGCGCAGCTGTTCCAGAAGTCACTCCAGACAGCTGCAGTCCACAGAGCCCTGGGCTGGAACCCGGAGTAGAGGGCGGGCCTGGGTTCCCCCCCCCCCCAAACCTCCAACACCAGAGGGGAAGGTCTCTGAGCTGGTCCCAAACCCACATGGTGGATCAGCAGAAACTGCGGGGATTTTTCTTACTCTTCTTTTTCCCCCCCCCCATCTGGCCAGTGATGAGGTTATCTGAGTGAATGGCAGATTTGAGCCACGAAAGTGACCAAACTGAGGGCTACTGTGAATCTCTGAGGTGAGCAAAATCTGCCAATAAGCGCATGACCCACCAAGGTAGAGGTGGAACTTTGTCACAGTTTGTAAAGCATATTGGGTTCTTTCAAGATGAAAGATGCTATATCTACTTACCACACATCCCCCTCCCCTCAGAATATAGAATTACAACTTTAATTTTCTTCTTTGTATTTGTACATTACAATTACTTGGTGGCAAGCAGGTTTTCCATTACGACTCCATTTGCTGCTGCTCCGAAAAGTCTGAAAATTTTCTTTTTCAGCTGATGTTCTCCCTTGTAAAAAATATATATAGTCACCTGTTTTTACAAAAAGTGGTGAAAGTACAAGTTTATTTGGACATATAACATTGAAGCATCCCTCCAAATAGTCCCTCTTCACTGAGGCCAATCCTATTTGTAAAACCAAGTTATGTGCAACTGAAAAAATTGCTTTTGCACCTGTGCATTAAAATTGTCCTCTTTCTTCTCCCAAGAGAATCCATTAATTTATATTCTTACCCACCAATACATCAGTCTTTTTCCCCTCACTCTTGAGTCACTCTGTAGTGGCTCTTCTCATCCTTCCCTATCCTCTGAAGCAGTGGATGGAGCTGAGAGGCTTCACCTCTATTCAATGCGCAGAAGGGACGAATCAGGCTTGGCAGAGGCTCAAAAATCACTAAGTCTGTATAAGACCTACTGAAGACCATCACTTAGCACAACTCTGAGGCAGTTGTAATAGCAATGCTGCAACAAATCTATAGTCAAATAAAGGGGTCATATACAAGAACCTACATATACAATATTGACAGTTATGTGGTATTCTTTTGTGCTGTTTTACACCCTTTCCCACATCCTTGGCCTGTCCCTATGGTGGAGTTGGGAGCAGGCCCTGCTCTAAACCATTGTATCAGTTTAACACCAGCCAGATATTCTCACTGGGCTGTTTCCACCCCTCTTTGTAACTGAGAATTAGGGCTAACACAGTGTCTCCAAGGTCTCACATTTCTCCCTAGAACCCCAAATAAAACGGAGCACTGACTCCTAAAAACACTCACCATTTTATCTAATGAAAATTCATAATTCTACAAGTCGAAACAATCAAATGCAAAACAGTATTTGTAGTTAGATGGAGAAGGATTACAAAGCAATATTTTAAGTCTTTGTGCACATTTTTCTATTTGTATATGATTTAAATGGGTTTAGTATGTGTTTTAGTTATGTTTCAGTGATTTTAAAATTAGATACAGAAGTAGAAAGCTGCTCGTGTAAGCATTGAATGCACTTAATTTTATTTGAATTGCAAGAAGTTATTTGATTGATTTGTCTATATTGTAATGAAGGATTTTGCTTTTTAGATGCTCTGAAAGACTTTGCAACACCTTGAACAGAAAAACTGAAAATGAGGTTTAAATATAGTAAAAATTTCACTTCTCTCAGTTGATATGATTAAGGTGGTGACAGTATCAGGACACTTTGACTTGCATAAAACAGCCGTTGGTTTTAAGATTAAGGTTTTAGATAAATAGTAATTAGTGACAGTTTAGAGTTAGAAATCCAAAATGGCAGATGAAATAATTCTATATGAAAGACATTCCATCAACTAATAGGTAATGACTCAGCATTTCTCCCAAGACCTGAAGGGGAGGAGCTAAGGCTAAATATGATGTCAGAGGGAGGACCTCTACCCAAGAAGGCATCGGGGTAGTAGCTTTGCTATCTAAAAACAGGATAATGTAAGAGGGAGGAGCTAGACAGAAATCGCAGTTATGGTAATATCTGGAAATTTATTGGTTGAGCCAGGCTAATTATCTATGCTAATGAGCTGATCTTGAGAAAGCAACCACCATATAAGGCCAACAGGTGGCAGGCTGAAGTGTGGTGGCAGTTGATGGGTTGCAGAGCTGCATGGATGTTATGGGGACAAGAGCTGAAGAACAGAAGATTCCAAGAAGTAGCTACCTGCAGAGACAGCAGTAGAACCTTTTAGAAGGCAGCAGCTTCTAAAGCAGCTACCCATTCCTATTACAGCAGCTCTTGTAGACAACTGCTGTAACCCTAAAGGAGACAGCAGCAACTATCTTGTCCAGGCACAGACACCCTCATCTTTGACATTGACAGAACAGAAGGCTCCTCAGACAGGTCAGAGGTATTCTGGGTGTCAATGTAAGTCTTGTGTTTTTTTTTTTTTGTTTTTTTTTTTTTAATTTGTCTCTTAAGGAGTGCCTGGGTGTGTTTGTTGTTAAACCTGGATGCCTGTTTTTTGAGTGAGATCCACTTCATCCATCCTGCAACCTGCTGATCACTGCTCGCAGGGTGTTAGTGTTGATTTAATATTTTGTATGAAATCTGTAACTGTGTAATGGTTTTTTGTACACTAATAAAGGTCAGGCATGCTACATTAAGTAAGGTCCCGGATTATAACATTAAAATTTAGGCCTTCACGTATGCTGGGTTTCTTTTTGCCTATTATATTGTAACTGCTATATTGTCTGTGTAAAAAGAAAAGGAGTTGTGTCTTTTATTTTGTTGCACCATTTTATTATATGATTTTTAAATACAATTCTGTTGTGGTTTACTATTCTTTGTCAGGGGTCGGCAACCTTTGGCACGCGGCCCATCAGGCTAATCCGCTGGTGGGCCGTGGGACACTTTTTTTTTTTTTACGTTGACTGTCTGCGGGCATTGTCCCCTGTAGCTCCCAGTGGCGATGGTTTGCCGTTCCTGGTCAATGGGAGCTGCAGGAAGTGGCGGCCAGCATGTCCCTGTGGCTGCACTGCTTCCCGCAGCTCCCATTGGCCGGGAACAGTGACCCCGTGGCCACTGGTAGTTCTAGAGGGCTGTGCCTATAAATGGTGAATGTAAACAAAATATCTTGTGGCCAGCCAGCAGATTACCCTGATGGGCCGTGTGCCAAAGGTTGCTAACCCCTGCTCTATGTATTTTTTTTCTTCTCTTTTGCTCTATTAGAAATATTGTAATTGCTTCTTTTAAATAAATATTATTTATTTTGTCTTCAAAGAATTACTGCTTCTGTGTCCATCCTTGAGTGGAAGGCTGTATCTGTGTCCTTTCAAGGGTTAGCAAGATTAGCTTGCTCTGGGGAGCCCTCTGTGGGATGAAGACAAGCCCCCTGGTAACACCCTGGCAATTCTTCTAGAGTGGACCGCTACCTTATCACCTCTTTGGATAAAGCAAATTGCACAGTCTTAGGCAAACCATTATTGGAATGCTTGAGGCCCATATTCCGGGGTACCAAATTGGTGTCCCTGAAAGGGTTGGCTCGAGGTGCTATTTGAATCCTGGAACTAGTTAGTGTCCCATGCCAAATTAAAAGCTAACAAATTGGCATCCCTGAATTGGTGGGCTTGAGGCACTATTTAAAACCCTAAGGCTTGAAAGCATTATTTTAAGGCCTAAAAGAGGTTAAAATTAAAGGGGAAGTAAATAGAGGAGAAAATAAAAATAGAAGAATAGTTCCCTATGAACAAAGGACAAGTGATCCAGGAAGAAACTGGCTTTGGAGAGAATTATTACAATGTGAACCTAAAGAGCAAATTAATGTGTTATCTACAGAAGAATTGCTTCAGAGATTAGCTAATCATGAAAGGACTGTGCCTATGGCTCCACCAAGTCCCAAGGATCAGGTACAGGGAGGCCGAGCGCCCCCCATCTCCCTGATATCAGCAAAAGATCATGCTGATTTAGTGGTACACTTACAAATGAATGCTTGGTTGAGATGCTCTGTATGTGTGGAATTAAACTGGGAAGCGTTTGGACAGAATATGTTAATAGATACAGGTGTCACATTTTCTTTAATAAGTACCAAGAATAAAAAATTTTTTGGACCTCTTATAATAACAAGGGAATTACAAGGATTTAATGAAGCAAAGTGTAGGTTACCGTTTAATGCTCCAGTTTATTTTCAGTTAGGAACAAAACAAGGAAAGGAACAGTTTGGATTTATAACTTAATGGTGATGGAATAATAGGTGTTGATATATTAAAAAGGCTCAGAATAATAGATTTTGTAAATAAGGTATTAGGGGAAATACCTTTTGATAGGATCAAAACTTTAGATCAACCAATTGTTGTTGAAGCAGGATATAGGTTAGCTACTATTAAGGCTGTTGAGGAAATAAAATGGCCTGATTGGCCCCCAGAAGTTTTGAAAATTGCACAAAAACAGAGGTCTGGACTACTAATAAGGCAGAATAATACCCCTGATTCAATTTTTCCATAATTATTGGTATCCAAAGGTGGGACAACCTTTTGTACTTCAATTAACTACGACTAGCACTGGAATGAGTGCTGTGTTAAGCTGAGATCATGGTACAGGTCTTGTCCAGTAGCATATGCTTTTAAGATTCTTAATGGAGTGGAACAGGGATTTACTCCTTGTGAAAAAGAAGTGTTAGCATTAGTTGGAGCTTTTCAACATTGGGAATATTTAGTGAGGCTATCCCCAGTCCTTCTGAAAACATCAGAATCACCTATAAAATATGTACTAACAGGAAAAATTGGTGATGGACGAGTTTCTAGTCCCAGGTTTGCAAAATGGATGCTAGCCTTGTTAAATAAAAATGTAATAGTGGAAAAGTTCCCAAGCTTATCACCAGTCCCTTATAGCCTTTTAATAGAAGGGGAACAGCATGAATTTACCAGAAATTTCCCCTGAAGGACATATATTGTTCCAAGGTGGAGCAACATTAGGTAAGGTCATAGATATACAGTAGATGTAATTTGGTTTGTGGATGGTTCTAGTTTTTATGAGGAAGGCAAGGCGTATATGGGATATGCAGCAGTAAAAATAGCTGATAGAGTTTTTAAGAGACCATGTTTGCCACATTAGGCTCAAGCTGCTGAAATTGTAGAGATAATAGTAGCACTGGAAAATATGCCAACGGATAAAACTGTGGCTATTTTCATAGACTCTGAATACTAAGAGCTATAGTAAATTGGATGCCTCAATGTCAAAAGAGGGGTATGAAATCAGCAGATGGTAAACCCATTGCCAATGCTGAAAATTTAGTTTATTTGTGGGCTTTAGCCCAGCAAAGAACTTAACCTGTACTGATGGGGATGGTAAAAGCCCATAAGAAGAATGTTGAGGGAGCTCAATGGAACAAAAAGGCAAATGAACAGGCTAAAGAAGGAGCCAAGGAGGGGATGGGATGGCATCCACAATTCCAGTCAGCTCTGATAACAAAAGTAGAGGGAGAAAGGATAGAAGAAATTGATTTAGAAGCTTTACAAAGGAAAGATCCTGAAATACAAAAATTGGTGTCAAAAGAAAAATACCAGGGATAGAAGATTTGGCAGCATGAAACAGGATTGGTATTAGTTACCGAAACAGACGATAATATGTCTGTATGGGTGGTTCTGATGGAAACGTCTTATCTATTCCTAACTGCCCATTGTCATGTACTAAGGAAATTAGTTTCCTTAATACACAACAATGGATAGTTAGGAATAGATAAGCCACTTGACAGGTTGCAAATGGCAGAGTGGTGGCCAAGTATAAGGGCAGATGTAGAGCAATATTTGAACAATTGTTTATCCGATGCAGCTAATAATGCAGATACTAAGATAATAAAAGGACCATTAGGACATAAGAAAATAGAAGGTCCTTGGGTCAGATTACAAATTGATTTTATTGGTCCACTTGCAATAACTGTAAGGGAAATCAATATTGCCTTGTAATATTTGATCCTTTTACTAAATGGGTTGAAGCAATCCCTGCAAGAAATAATATGGCTTTAACTACAGCTAAATTTCTGGTGGATCACATTATCATGAGGTGGGGTATCCCCAAAGAAATGGATTCGGATCAATGACTTGTTTTATAGAAGTTACAAAGGGATTATGTTAAACTTTTGGCATTAAGCAAAGACTGCATATAGCTGGACATCCTCAAAACTCAGGAGAAGTAGAAAGAACTAATAGGACAATAAAAATGGCCCTAAGAAAAATAGTAAAATCAGCAGGGTAAAGATTGGGATCAGAAATTACCTTTAATATTGATGGCTATCAGGGGAACTATAGCCTCTGATGGTGTAACTCCATTTAAATCCATGACTGGGAGAGATATGAGATTACCTGAGCAATGGTGGGTAATTGGCTCACCCCCCCCCCCAGAAGTATTGCAACATAGGGTGCTAACAGATCAATGGATGCAACAACTATTAAAGTCCATTACTGAAACATGTAAACAAATAGCAATTGCACTTAAGGCAAATGTTTAGCAAATAGATAAGAGAATGGGACCAATCCTGCATCCACAGGAATGGCAGATAGGTGATATAGTCATGTTTAAGCAAATTAAAGAAAAAGGTCATGTACTTAGTCCTGTGTGGAAAGAACCAGCAAAGATAGTTAATAAAGCAAGTCCTATGATATATCAGTTAGATATTCATCAAGGGAAAAGAAAAGTTTCTAAATGGTTTCATTCATCTCAGTTGAAAAGATGGAAGGGAAAGACAAAATAATAATAGAATCTCCCTCTTGAGACAGGATAAAAGATAGGATGCAGAATGAGGAAATGGAGAATGAAATTTGGGATGAACAGACTGAAATTGCCAGATTCACAGAACAAGATATTGATGATTTGTTAAGAAGTTTGCCTATTGTAGAATCAGTTAATCAGATCCAACCATCTCAGATACAGACTCTGGATGATTTAGTAATGGGACAATCATATTATGTTATAACTTCTCTATGGAAGAACCATCATGGCCGACCAATAGTAGACCTTGATATAGAACATGGAAAGCTCCATCGACTGTTTGGTGACAGGTTTCAGAGGGGTAGCCATGTTAATCTGTATCAGTAAAAATGAGGAGTTATATGAAGAGAGTTATAGCCCATGAAAGCTTATGCCCAAATAAATTTGTTAGTCTCTAAGGTGCCACAAGGACTCCTCTTTGTTTTTTAATGTTGTTTGGATACACTATTTAGTACCGAATATATAGACGCTGTATCTGATTCAGCAAATCTCCTTCCATTTGTTTCTTTAGAATAGCAGAAGTATGAAGGATATCAAGGATAAAACTGGATATACCATTGACAGTCCCATTAGTAGTAGGTATAGGGAATAAAGCGATAAGAGGAACATGATTTAGAGTTATGGAGCTAGGAGCAAAGAGACTCAGAATAATAGGGTTGGACATCCTTCAGTTGTTGCGTTGATTGATAGATTTAGAAAGAAATGCTTTATGGGCATTAGGATAAGATATTAGTTTAAGAAAACAATAATTAAGAGAGTCATAAAATAAGTAAGTAATTATAAAGTTTCTGTTTAATACATAGGGAAAAATAAGATAAGGAAAGGAGTAAAATTATGGCAGAAGGAGGAAATATCATGGATTTCCCTGAGGATGAATTAATGGAGATATTAGATCAGATTGAGGACAGTGATAGAGACAGTGGTTTCAGTTCAGATGCAGATGGCGAGGAGGGTATTAGTTATCAGACTATTATTTCTGGACAACAATGGGAGGCTACTCTAATTCCAAATATGATAAATCTACCAGGTGTTCAGATAGGCATATTTTGCCATTTAGATACTGGATCCTCATTTTCTTTGCTGAATATGAATATTGAGGGAGCCAATCTCGTAGCCCCGGAGACTGGAGATATTTATCTGATCCAGTTGGGATTCGGGGAACAGATCCGAGTACCAGTTAGCCAGCTTGCCACAATTAGGATTGGACAATGGGTTATCCAGAATTTGAGGTTCAGATTAATAGATAGAGACAGAGATGGCTATGGGGTTATTGGTGTGGATGTAATTAGGCAGCTGAACTGTCTGAACTGATATAAATGGACGTCTTCTATGGAGCAATTGAAAATTGCAAATCGTGGTTAACTTTTTTCTCTCTTGAAATAAGAAGGTAGTATAAGAAAAGTTGTTGGCATGATTAGTTTAGGATAAGGAATATAAGGGACATCCAGGAAAAATAAGTTCAAGGATCATTTTATAGATAAATAAAATAGGATAAAGATAAGTAATTCTAAGGATCAAAAGAATAGGGATTATAGGAAAGTGTAGAATAAAATTAGAATAATTTGTAAAATTAATAAGATAGATAAGATAGTGACTATGTTTATTTAAAATAGGAAAAAGAAAAATGTAATTGGTGATTTGATTATTTTAAAAATAAAATGTCAATTTATTATTCAAAAAGGAAAGGGTCTTTTTGTTGTTTCTATCTTTCAGACAAATCAGATGATAGAGGATGCTGTTTTGTTTAACTTGGCTCTTCTGGGTTTTTATGGCTATTGGATTCTGCTCTGTTGGTGTGAATTTGGACAAAATACCAATGATCCGATGGGCCAAATTTTACCCCAATAATGAAGTTTTTGCCAATATTGAGGAATGTGTTTTTTGCAATCCCAAAGATAGAGAATAAACTGAGGGCAGTAAAAGTAGTAATGGGACATGTCTGAATTATAGAATTCATTGCACAGAATCATATGGGTAGAACGCTTATCACTAATGATGCCCATAAATATGATATTCTATCTGATGCTCAAGCAGGGCCGTCCCTAGCTATTCTAGGGCCCTACGCAGCCCTCCCAGGGTGGGGGCCCAGGTCTCCGTGGGGGTGAGCAGGGCTGGCTTGAAGGGTAAAGGGGAACCAACCCCAGCATTCACTGGCGACGCAGCTGGGGCCAGGCCACTGCACTTCCCGCCACTGATGAGTGCAGACCCTGCCCTGCTGCAGTCCTCGGGCGGAAAGGGATGAGGTAGGGGGTTGAGCAGGGGTGGGAAGGGGCGGGTCAGGGCGGGCGGAGCGGAGCAAGGCAGGGGCTTTGGGGAAGGATTGGAGCTGGGGCAGAGCAGAGGCAGGAAGAGGCGGGGCAGGGGCTGGAGCAGCATGCAGCTGTGCAGGACACCCGCAAATTTGGTGCCCCAAATTTCCTGGTGCCCTACGCAGCTGTGTACTTTGTGTATGGGTAAAGATGGCCCTGTGTTCAAGGAAAAGGAAGTTTGATGCACCAAAGATCTGGTGGAAAATCACCATAGTCCTCAGAATGTACATAGAAATCTCAGGAAGGCACAGGCACAATACTGGTAGAGTGGTAAGCATTGGACCATGGCAGTGTGTACTAATAGAAGGATTAAAGATAATTGCACGCTTACCTAATCGTTTGATAAGTTCAAAAAGAATAATAAATCTGGATATGAAAACAACCATACAATGGATCAAAGCCATAAAATGGCTACTATCAATAGTATTCAAGAGTGTTTTTATAATTCAAAAAAATAATAAGCCTAGAGTAATAACTATTATAATGGGGCCCATGGGGGAATTATAGAGTCTGGTGCACAGAATTAGAAAGATAAAACACTAGTTATACATTGACAGGTTTCAGAGTAGCAACCGTGTTAGTCTGTATTCGCAAAAAGAAAAGGAGTACTTGTGGCACCTTAGAGACTAACAAATTTATTTGAGCATAAGCTTTCATGAGCTACAGCTCACTTCATCGAATGCATTTGGTGGAAAATACAGTGGGGAGATTGATATACACACACACAGAGAACATGAAACAATGGGTTTTATCATACACACTGTAAGGAGAGTGATCACTTAAGATGAGCCATCACCAGCAGCGGGGGGGGGAGGAGGAAAACCTTTCATGGTGACAAGCAAGGTAGGCCATTTCCAGCAGTTAACAAGAACATCTGAGGAACAGTGAGGGGTGGGGTGGGGGGGGAGAAATAACATGGGGAAATAGTTTTACTTTGTGTAATGACTCATCCATTCCCAGTCTCTATTCAAGCCTAAGTTAATTGTATCCAGTTTGCAAATTAATTCCAATTTCCTTCAGAATAGGTTGTAGATCCTTGATGATGCATTGGAGAGGTTTTAGTTGGGGGCTGAAGGTGATGGCTAGTGGCATTCTGTTATTTTCTTTGTTGGGCCTGTCCTGTAGTAGGTGACTTCTGGGTACTCTTCTGGCTCTGTCAATCTGTTTCTTCACTTCAGCAGATGGGTATTGTAGTTGTAAGAATGCATGAGAGAGATCTTGTAGGTGTTTGTCTCTGTCTGAGGGGTTGGAGCAAGTGCGATTATATCGTAGAGCTTGGCTGTAGACAATGGATCATGTGGTATGATCTGAATGAAAGCTAGAGGCATGTAGGTAGGAATAGCGGTCAGTAGGTTTCCGATATAGGGTGGTGTTTATATGACCATCGCGTATTAGCACCGTAGTGTCCAGGAAGTGGATCTCTCGTGTGGACTGGTCCAGGCTGAGGTTGATGGTGGGATGGAAATTGTTGAAATCATGGTGGAATTCCTCAAGGGCTTCTTTTCCATGGGTCCAGATGATGAAGATGTCATCAATGTAGCACAAGTAGAGTAGGGGCATTAGGGGACGAGAGCTGAGGAAGAGTTTGTTCTAAGTCAGCCATAACAACGTTGGCATACTGTGGGGCCATGCGGGTACCCATCACAGTGTCGCTGATTTGAAGGTATACATTGTCCCCAAATGTGAAATAGTTATGGGTGAGGACAAAGTCACAAAGTTCAGCCACCAGGTTAGCCGTGACAGTATCGGGGATACTGTTCCTGACGGCTTGTAGTCCATCTTTGTGTGGAATGTTGGTGTAGAGGGCTTCTACATCCATAGTGGCTAGGATGGTGTTTTTAGGAAGATCACCAATGGATTGTAGTTTCCTCAGGAAGTCAGTGGTGTCTGGAAGATAGCTGGGAGTGCTGGTAATGTAGGGCCTGAGGAGGGAGTCTACATAGCCAGACAGTCCTGCTGTCAGGGTGCCAAAGCCTGAGATGATGGGGTGTCCAGGATTTCCAGGTTTATGGATCTTGGGTAGCAGATAGAATACCCCACGTTGGAGTTCTAGGGGTGTGTCTGTGCGGATTTGTTTTTGTGCTTTTTCAGGGAGTTTCTTGAGCAAATGCTGTAGTTTCTTTTGGTAACTCTCAGTGGGATCAGAGAGTAATTCCACTTTGTAGAAAGTGGTGTTGGAGAGCTGCCTAGTAGCCTCTTGTCACCCATCACTCTCACAGATCTTGGGAGACAGGCCAGTCCTTGCTTACAGACAGCCCCCCAACTTGAAGTATTGTTAGTATTGTTCAAACAGACAATGCTAGCTGTCGGCCATATATGCTGGTTGCTTTCTTAAGGTCAGCTCATGAGCACAGATAATTAGCCTGGTTCAGCCAATCAGTTTCCAGATATTACTATAATTGCTATTTCTCTCTAGCTCTGCCCTCTTACATCATCATCCTATTTTTAGATAGGAAAGCTCCTCCCCCAATGCCATTTTGGGTAGAGCTCCTCCCTCTGACATCATAGTTAGCCTTTGCTCCTCCCCTTGAGGTCTTGGAGAATCCTTTACCTGTGGGAGACCTTCCTCAAAACACTTCACACCAGTTGTGTTTAGTTTCACTCTTTAATACACTCAGTTATTTGTTTGATTTACGCTCGTAAACAAATGGGAAAATATCCTGGAAACAAAATACTATTTTTATTTTAAATTCACCACAAAAATAAACTTGACATTTTAAATCTGTATCTAGATCTTCTATAAAACCTCTTATTTCTTTGCTGAATCTACAGCAGGTAGTTGTTTGGACAACAAAACCCTGTTTGCTACTTATGTTGAAACCAAGGACTACCCTGATGGAGGCTTGTGAACAGCTATTAACATTTTTAAATTACCCTAGAAACAAAGACCACATAAAATTCAAGCTCTATTAGAGAAAAATCATCTTGCTATAACTGTTGTGGAAAGTGTGATTTTTTGTTTTTTTCAAAAGGAGGATTAACTTCCCAATCTTTTTTATTTAATACAGAACATCCCTTACCCAGTGTCTTTATTGAAATTTTAACTGTTAAATGGTTAGTTCAGGGTTGCCATGAATTAACATATGGGAAAAGTAGGAAACAGAAAATTATACTGTCCAAAACCCAGCAAATAAAACATATATGCTACATCTCTTCTAATCTGAATTGTGAAATTCTAACTGGTGCCAGTTCCTCTGCACACTCCAAAAAGAGGAAATCTAGCCCCATTCTGTGTTTTGCAGTGGATATGCTGCCCCCGCTTTTTCTTGAATTGGCCTCATTAGCACTGATCCTTCACTCGGTAAGGCAACTGCCATCTTTTCATGTTCTGTATATTTATACCTGCCTACTATATTTTCCACTCCATGCATCTGATGAAGTGGGTTATAGCCCATGAAAGCTTATGCCCAAATAAATTTGTTAGTCTCTAAGGTGCTACAAAGATTCCTCATTGTTTTTGCTGATATAGACTAACATGGCTACCCTTCTGAAACTAGCCTTTTCTGTAGCTGTACCAACAGACACGCTATTGGGAATATAGATCAAAATTGGACCAATTTACACAGGCTCCACCGCTGAGAACTTTCTATAGGTATAATCGCTTCTTCACACATAATTAAGTGAGATTTTACACCATTACATTCAAAAAGGCAAGTTATAGAAAAATCAAGTTTCATTTTGCCAGCAGCAAACCTAAATTGTTACAATTATATTAGGGCTGTCAAGCGATTAAAAAAATTAATCATGATTAAGCATGAGATTAAAAAAAATCATGATTAATAACAGTTTTAATCACTGTTAAATAATAGCATACCATTTATTTAAATATTTTTTGATTTTTCCATTTTCAAATGTATTGATTACAATACAATACAGAATACCAAATGTACAGTGCTTGCTTTATATTATTTTTATTTCAAATATTTGCACTGTAGAAAAGAAACGAGAGTATTTTAATTCACCTCATACAAGTACTGTAGTACAATCTCTTTATTGTGAAAGTGCAAGTTACAAATGTTGAAATTTTTTTTACATAAGTGCACTCCAAAATTAAACAGTGTAAAACTTTAGAGCAGTGTTTCTCAAACTTTTTGTGCTAGCAACCCCATTTGGACTTAAAAAAATCCTGACCCGCACACTAGAAAAAATTGTGATCCTCCACTTTCAGCCCTGTGGGGCTCTGACCTTCAGCCCCCCTCAGGGAATGTGGCTGCAGCCTTCAGCCCTCCGCAGGTCTCCATCCTTCAGCTCCCCTGCCACCTCCGGTACTCCAGACGTCAGCCCCCTTCAGGGCTCCAGGCTTCTGCCCCACTTGGGGCACAGGACTCCAGGCTCCAGCCCCTCTGTGGGTGTGGAGCTCGGGGCTCCAACCCCCACACTGCCTTTGGAGTGTGATTAATGCATTAAAAACATGAACGTTACTCATGCTGTTAATTAATCCTTAATTGACAGCCCTAGTGCAAAGTGAAAAGTCATTGGGACTTATCAGTTGGAAGTGACAGAGGAGGAATAAGACTTGGGTGTATTGGTGGATGACTGACCTGCCAATGTGATGTAGCAGATGCAGCTGTGAAAATAGCTAATTCAATCCCTGGATGCATCAGGCAAGGTATTTCCAGTAGAGATAAGGAAGTGTTATTACCATTGTACAAGGCACTGGTGACACCTCAGGTGGAATACTGGGTGCAGTTCTGGTCTCCCATGTTTGAAATTTAGATTGCTGGATGCCAAGTAATTTTATTTTAAATTACAAAAAATATTTAGAGAACCAGGAAATGGTAGGCCAGCTCTTACTAATTGTTTCTCATACTGCCAACTCAGGAATGTGCCTCCCACTGGTTTAGTCACAGGGTTTCTCTTAGGTACCTTAGGGAACACCCTGATTAAAACCAAATAGAATTATTAACCATGGTTATCTTATTAAAGAAAGGAAGAGAAAACATTAAACAAAACAACACAAATGACAGAATACATCGCTTAACTGGTTATTTCTGTTGTATGTCTCTCTGTGGAGAACTTTAGTAGATATTACAATTTTGAGTATACTGTCTCTGGAGGTATTATTTGTTGGGCAACTTAAGACCAAAGTATATTGTTTCCCAAATTTATTGTGAGCCCAGCTTTTTTTTTTTTCTACATTTAACATGTTTTTGGGCAAAATAATTTAAGGGCTGGTGAAACCCATCCAGTTATTATTAGTAACCAGTTCAGAACTGGGCAATGTAAACAGTCTTAACTAGATCCTATGAAAGTGAAGAAAACATTTTGATCAGTTACTTAGAAGAAAGAAGCCATTTAAAAGGGCTGTCTTGTGATAGGCCAGTCACTATATTAAGACTCCTGAATCTAATTAAATCCCACTGTTTCTTTGTTTACCAGTGTTTAGCCCCATCTCCTCTCCTGGAATACATGATCTAAATATGTGGTGATTTACAAGAGAAACAGTTCATGTTTTAACATACAATAATATTTCCATATCTCAAATTATTACAAGTATTTTTTATTAAATCTAATTCCCTTATCAGTGTCTGTTAACTTTCTCTCACCAATCAATGCTGAAGTATTGGGGAGGTTTTATATAGGTTGGTTTCTTCTCGAGTCTTCTTTTTTGTTTGTAGCTGTCTGTAGTAGATTGTAGAGATGGACAGAATAAGTTGATGAGTATGCTGTTTAAACATGGTAATAGGGAGGAGGAGCTGTGTGAAAGAGAGGGGAGGAGTGCTCATTTCAGAATTTTTTTAATGCTCCTTTTCCTTCCTATTTTGATGAAATTAGGAGAAAACAACTCTTTCAGGCTTGCGTAGATTCAAAATTGGTCGCTGTCATCTTTTCACTGGCTCCATACTGTTGGAGGTTGGCTTAGGTGACACCTTCAGCTTCTGAATATGCAGTCTGTTTAATGAATATGCAACACTTCTGATTTCCTTTGTTCTTCTTGTGGTGGAAAAATGAAAAATCCCAGATAGAGTTTATTTTTTTTGCTTTTTTATTCAATTCTTTTTCTGAGAGATTCCTTCAATTTTATTAGAGTTCTAGGAAATAAAATTCAACTTTCAGAAAGTAAAATGCACCTGTTCTTTATGTAACCCTTCTGCCAAGTGGGGCCTGGTTCAATATCTAAGGGTTCCTTCTCATTGATACAACACAGAACCGGCTTCAGCCCCCACCCAGTAACCTGGTAAAATTACACAACACCCCTGGGTGATTCTGAGAGACAATACTTTCCCACTCACAAGCACAGAGTCTGAGTGTAGAAAAGAAACTTTTAATAGAAGGAGGGAAGTAACTGAGCATTATTTTGGGAAAACAACGCAAACAGGGTTGATAAACATAAACCATGAGCAAAAGACCCACCCTCAAGTAAGTTAGGCAGTGTCCTTTTCCCCTCAGGTTCTTAAGTCCAGCAACCCAAAAGTTCCTTTAACGTGCCTGATCCTTCTCTGCACCCCACTCACAGTTGCTGTTCTTGGTCAGTGCAGACCCAAGGTTCAGAGGTGCATCTGCAGAATTCAACTTCCACTCTGGATCCACTCTGCTACTTGGATACTCACTCGCTGCCCCTCTCTGCCTACTAGCCACTTGCCGGCTACTCCCACCGGCTGCCTACTCATTGTTCCTGCCAGTCACCTGCTCACCATTCTTGCCACGCCTCTCTGCCAGCCGCCTTGCTGGCTGCTCACCACCTCACCAGCCACTCGTTCTCCAGTTGTCAGTTACCTTCTGCTGCCACCTGCCTCTCTACTAAGAGACTGATGTGCCAAGGTGACAGCAATTTTCAGCTCCTTGTAGGCTGGGGAGAAACAGTGCCCCATCTCAAGTGATTTCAGCTCTCAGTGATTCTTTAGCTCTTAGGAGGTAGAGCAGAAACACAGTCCTACCACAATTGGTTTCAGCTTAGATTGAGCATTTAAAATAACAAAGAGGCTCCTAATGAAGCCTGTTTAGCTCTTTCTTTGAACAGGGAAAGAAGGTTAAATGAGTCTAGGATGAGCCCTTGGGAGAGGGTCCCCATCTCCTGATTAGGACATACATTCCCACCCCCTCTTAGTTTCACAGGGCTCTGTCATTTGAGTAGTGAGGTTATTTCAGCTAAGGGTGACCCCCTCATTTGGGACAGGTTAAGTACAGTCCTGCTTCCCTGTATTCCTTCAATAATTACAAGATTGGTAACAGCATTTCACTACCCCTGCATTTAGTACTAAAGTGATTTGTAACCCAACACCAGTCAAAGTTGATTACTTTGAGCAAAACATTACCCTACTTGCTGGATATCTAAGCAGAGCAGGAGCAAACTGTATTTACATAAACACACCCAAAGTCTCTCCCCCTTCCAGCTAGCTGTCAGGGAAGAATTTGTTCAGACCCTGCTTACATTTACATAAAAGTGTTTTAATTCCCAGAACAGTCTTTTCAAATTAAATACCTCTTAAAGTCTTAAATGGCAGTGATCCATGAAAAACTCTTTGGTCAGAGTGGTTTTCATCAGCGATTCACAAATATACAGTCTTTAAAAAAAATCAATCAATCACAGTCACTTTTGATTCTAATTTCACAACACAAAAAAGCTGTAATGTAAATTAGGTAGAATTATAGAGCTAGAGTAGAATCCTGTGTATCTGATCTTTCATTATCCAGCTGTCCATATTATAATGAAATAACGAACACACACAGGTCCAGAAGTGGGCAATCTCTCCTATGGCTACTAGATGGTACTACAGCCTCACACTTTTCCATTCTCCAGCTTACCTGATTTTTTGATTATCTGATCTGGCCCCAGTCCCAGTTAGATCAGATAAACAGGGTTCTGCTGTATAGTAAATGATGGTTGATAAGTTTCTACTCTTTTTCTTTACCATAACAAAACAGTTAGCATTTCTCAGCAACTCTCGGTACCAGACCTACTTTTGGGGTTGAAAGTATCAGCGTTCGTAACTGAAATTTGGCCACCTGCAAGCTTATATAGAATAAGCCATTTCCTCACCTCACCCTCTCCATTTTATAGAGACATTATCAGTTAAACCAACAACCAAAAATTACATTAGGCTAAGAACTGCTGTACTGAACTGTCTTGAGCTAGTGAAAAGACTCATGACGTTATGCTTTTACTAGTTTTTCTGTCAAGATAAAGTCTTCCACAGCAAATAAGACTGAATTCCTAATTTAAAAAAATTGAGGAAAAATCCCAGATAAAAGACCCCATCCATATCCCTTTACCTGCTCACATCTGCATTTGGATAGCTCCAACCTACGCTAAATCAGCCCTCTGATAAAAAGCTCAGAAGGAAAGTTGGGCTTTTCAGCATGCCCCAAAACAAATCAAAGCTCTCACCCCCCACTCAGGAAAATGACGGTGCTCCAGGCCAGCCTCCAGCACCACAGACACACAGCGGAGAGGCAGCTAGAGTGCCATTCAGGGTCAGACTCTTTTTGTTCCCTTATAAAAACTCTGCTACCACAACAAAGTGAGGCGGAGTAGCCATCTTTGATGAGGGTGGAAGTGTCTCTCAACATACATCACCATTCACCTTTCCCTCAGTAAAGATGGCGGACAAGTGGGTGAATAGACAGTTACGTGACCTGGTCTTATGGTCTCCCTCTGGCTGCACAAGGGGGCTGGGAGCCAAGGTGTGTGATGGTTCTGTTCTGGGCAGAATAGTGGCCTGCACCTAGCAGTGGCTAGCAGCAGATGGCTTGTGGGTAGGTGGCGGCAATCCTGCAGTAGACAGTTATGGGAGAACCAACCCACAGGGAAACTTCTTCCCGGCCCCAGAACATTATAGGTTCATTGATTTTAAGGACAGGAGGGAATTTGTATGGTGCTAATCTTCTAATGAGACTGCTGTGTGGTTCTAGGGCAAATGCCTTACAGCTGTCTGTGTCCATTATGTCCACACATTATTACCTCTGTCAGCCAACGTTGAAATCTCACCACAAAGCAATATCAAGTTTGTCTGACAAGATGATGAATGTTAATTATAATGCAACCTTTTTAATTCTTTATGGTTTTCATCCTGTTTCAGCCTTTGATTTATTCAAAATTATTGTCATGCTAAATGATCTGTCATCACTCACTTCATCCTGTTTGCCCTTTTAAATATTGACACATTAGCTGTTTTCCAGTCTTCTGCGACTTCCCCATATTCCAGGATTTGTTACATATACACATCAATGGCTCAGAGAGCTCTCCAGCCAATTCTATTAAAATTCTAGGTGCAAGTTATCCAGTCTTAAAAATATGAAAATGTTCAGTGTTAGCACTTGTTTAACATCTTTTCTAGTTAATTATTGAAATAGAAAGTATTTCATTATCACTGTAAGCTATGACTGTGTCATCTAGTTTCTTCCCAGCCACAGAACGGAAATATTATTGAACGCATATCTTTCCTGACAATTTTATCTTCCTTATTTAGTAACAAACCTATACCCTTTCTATGACTTTTTTGTTGTTCCTGACATACTCAAAGAATTCTTTGTTGTTATTCTTAACTCTACTGCCATATTTTTTGCAATGATACTGTTAGCTTCCCTTATTGACAGTCTGCATTTCATTGCTATTAACTTTCCCTTTTTTCCATATATATAATTGTTGCTTTCTTTTCCTTTCTTAACTAGGATGGATTTTTAACTGAATAAGGCATTTTTTGATTTCAGAATTGTGATTTTTGGACATCTATAGTAATGTTTTCTTAACCAATTCCCAATAATTATATTGTTTGGTTAGCTTATACCCAGAAGCTTGAAGATGCAGTATATGCTCATTATATATTTTTATCCCATAAAGTGTAAATCTGGATGTTTTCATTATCCACATACATGTCCAATCTTTTTTTAAATCCTGCAAAGCTCTTGGACATAGTGATATATTCTGGCAGGGAGTTCCACAGGTCTGTTATGCATTCTGCAAAGTAAAGACTAACAGTTTTAAATGTGTTGCATTCAGTTTACATGCATGTACTTATTCATATATCATAAGAGAAAGTAAACCATGTGCCAACAAACATACCTTCTCTGTATCATTCATAATTTTGGGTAAAGCTTATGTCCCCTTACATTTACTTCTTCTCTGAATTAAGCAGTCCCAATCTTTTCAACCTCTATTTTTATAGACATTTCTCCAGACCTCTGTCACTCTGTTGCCCAAATCTGGACCCTTCTTATTTTTGAAATAGCTCTTTAGATGGGGTCTGAATCTAGTGCTGAATCTAGTGCTGAATCTAGTGCTCTAGGTGAGGGTGTACCATGGACCAATTTATAAAACTCAACACAACCTTAACTGTGAAGTCATGGCCAGCCCTCTATAAAAGCAAAATATTTTTTCCTGAGTGTTTAATGTTACTTCTGGAAACTGAAGCTAGACTAATTCAAACTGGAAATAAGGGGCAGATTTTTAGCCGCAAGGGTAATTAACCATTGGAGCATCCCTGGCAATGCTTAAATCAGGATTGGATGTTTTACTAAAAGATATGCTCTAGTTAAAACTGGAATTAATTCAGAGAAGTTCAATGGCCTGTGTTATGTAAGAGGTCAGACTATTTAATCACAGTGGTCCCTTCTGGCTTTATCATCTATGGCACTATGAAACTAATTTAGAACTCACTAAGATGTGTGAGTAGTTCATATTATTTCTTCAGATGAGAATTATTTTGCATTGGTCAACAATGAATTTAACCTGCTATCATGCCGCCTATTCACCTAGCTTTGTTAGGGCAGGTGTAATGATTGGACGTATAAATTTACCCTAATTGTAAACTCAATTGTAAGAAGTGAGTGAGAGTTCATAAAATGTCACAACAACCTGTAATAATAAATATAGATAGGAAAAGGTCCAAAAGCAAGTCAGAAAAGCTGAGTTAGTACAAACAAAAAGGCCTATTGATCTAAGTCAAGGCCTGTGTTCTGACTGTATCTGGTAAACAACAGAAGCACGGAACCAGAAATGGATGAATCTTAACTGGTGTATTGGATTTTGCCCATTACCCCATTTTTCTTTGGGGGGTGTGTCCTTAAAAGAAAAGACTGTTGAGGGAAAATTGGGAAGCGAATGCAATAAGCGTTAATTGGAAGCAAAAGCTGTTTGCAATTGCTCCGGCGACCTTCACCATCAAGGCTGCCACCCCCACTGTTCCCTGGTACCCTAGAATCCACTGTGACACCATTGGGCCTTCATTCTGGGATGTGTCCTGACCAGACCAAACCAAAGAAAGGGACCCCTATGACATTGCCACTTCTACCGGCTCTGGCTAAATACCAAACACCACCTGAGATGTGAGACTTTGTTGTTCCCTGCTGTTCCAACCCGCATGTGTCCTTTTCCTTCCCTACCTTATTTCTTCTGTTTAATAAGAGTCTGGTTTATCTGGCCATGACTGTATATTTTGCAACACTTCTGTAAGCCTGTGACGAGAAAGGCAGCTGAAAACAATGCCCAAAACAGCTTGATGCTGGTACAAGTTTGTCAGGTCTTTGAGTGACTAGTATAACCATATGCCTCGCTTGCTGGAAACACACAGAATTAACACCAGAAACAGGAATTGCATTTTCTATTTTTGCTGTTCTTTTCTTTTTCTTCTTTCATGTGTTTGTCTTGTTTTATCTTCTAGGAAAAGGGATCATACTTTAACAACAACTGCAATAAGAACAGCTCCTGCCCAGCTCAAATTACTTATTTTCTGCAAAAAGGGCAGTTATTGCTATCTCTATTACTATCTAAAAATCAATCAAGAGGTTTTTTTTTTTGAAAGAATAAACACTCTCTACAGCGAAAGGGAACAAGAAGTGTTGTTAAAATGAAAGCCTTAATACAAAGTCACAAAGTTCAGCGGGTAATGGCACAATAATGACAGCTAACCTGGTGGCTGAACTTCATGACTTTGTTCTCACCCATAACTATTTCACATTTGGGGACAATGTATACCTTCAAATCAGCGGCACTGCAATGGGTACCCGCATGGCCCCACAGTATGCCAACATTTTTATGGCTGACTTAGAACAACGCTTCCTCAGCTCTCGTCCCCTAATGCCCCTACTCTACTTGCGCTACATTGATGACATCTTCACCATCTGCATCCATGGAAAAGAAGCCCTTGAGGAATTCCACCATGATTTCAACAATTTCCATCCCACCATCAACCTCAGCCTGGATCAATCCACACGAGATCCACTTCCTGGACACTATGGTGCTAATAAGCGATGGTCATATAAACACCACCCTATACCGGAAACCTACTGACCGCTATTCTTACCTACATTCCTCTAGCTTTCATCCAGATCACACCACACGATCCATTGTCTACAGCCAAGCTCTACGATATAACCACATTTGCTCCAACCCCTCAGACAGAGACAAACACCTACAAGATCTCTATCATGCATTCTTACAGCTACAATACCCATCTGTTGAACTGAAGAAACAGATTGACAGAGCCAGAAGAGTACCCAGAAGTCACCTACTACAGGACAGGCCCAACAAAGAAAATAACAGAACGCCACTAGCCATCACCTTCAGCCCCCAACTAAAACCTGTCCAACGCATCATCAAGGATCTACAACCTATCCTGAAGGACGACCCATCACTCTCACAGATCTTGGGAGACAGGCCAGTCCTTGCTTACAGACAGCCCCCCAATCTGAAGCAAATACTCACCAGCAACCACACAACAGAACCACTAACCCAGGAACCTATCCTTGCAACAAAGCCCGTTGCCAACTCTGTCCACATATCTATTCAGGGGACACCATCATAGGGCCTAATCACATCAGCCACACTATCAGAGGCTCATTCACCTGCGCATCTACCAATGCGATATATGCCATCATGTGCCAGGAATGCCCCTCTGCCATGTACATTGGTCAAACTGGACAGTCTCTACGTAAAAGAATGAATGGACACAAATCAGACGTCAAGAATTATAAAATTCAAAAACCAGTCGGAGAACTCTTCAATCTCTCGGTCACTCGATTACAGACCTGAGAGTGGCTATCCTTCAACAAAAAAACTCCAAAAACAGACTCCAACGAGAGACTGCTGAATTGGAATTAATTTGCAAACTGGATACAATTAACTTAGGCTTGAATAGAGACTGGGCATGAATAGGTCATTACACAAAGTAAAACTATTTCCCCATGTTATTTCTCCTCCCCACCCCACCCTCCACTGTTCCTCAGACGTTCTTGTTAACTGCTGGAAATGGTCCACCTTGATTATCACCATAAAAGGTTTTCCTCCTCCTTCCCCCCTCCTGCTGGTAATAGCTCATCTTAAGTCATCACTCTCCTTACAGTGTGTATGATAAAACCCATTGTTTCATGTTCTCTCTGTGTGTATATAAATCTCCCCACTGTATTTTCCACCAAATGCATCCGATGAAGTGAGCTGTAGCTCACGAAAGCTTATGCTCAGATAAATTTGTTAGTCTCTAAGGTGCCACAAGTACTCCTTTTCTTTTTGCGAATACAGATGAACACAGCTGCTACTCTGCTACTCTGAAACTTTCTTTCTCTTGTGACTACTTAATTTCTTTAACAGTCTATTTGGAGGAACTTTCTATCTATCTTAGGATGCTTATATGACCCCTATTACTATAGTAGCTGAGCACCTCCCAGTCTTTAATATTTATCCCTACAACACCCTTGCGAGTTAGGAAAGTGCTATTAACCACTCTCTTACACTAGAGACTGCTCTAAATCAAGGGGAGCTGGCTTAAGGAAAGAAGCCAGAGGCTGCATGTGACTAGGAGCAGCAGCCTTGGAGTCAGCTGGGGAGGGAAGGTCAGACAGCAAGTAGTAGGGGTATAGCCATAATTTTCCTAAGGAGGGGACCAAGGTTACCTGCCAAGTAGCAGACATCACAGCATGTGCTACATTCCCAAATTCCTCATTGGTGGGATCCCACTTTATGCATGTGTTGCATTCTGAGAGGCACGCACATGTGCATGGGATTCCCATCGCATTGCTGCTCGTGTCCTCGTCAAGCTGCCCTCTCTCCTTCTGAAGCAGACTTGGAAGTGGAAGAGATGGAGGAGGCAGCATAAGGAGATGGTGGCCTGGGAAGTAGTGAGCTAGACCTGGGACCTCTTCCCCTCCCCTTGGAGAGATTGGCTAGGACCTCTCCTTCCCATCCCATGAGAGAATACTATCACTCTGTGGCAAAGGTGGGTGGGACTGGGCTCCCTTTTCTCCCCCCTTCATTGAGGAGCTGCCCCGTAGCCTGGGAGAACTGGGCCTGGAAGACTGGGAACTGGTCTGAGACACACTGTGGCTGGCAGGGGCCAGATGTAGCTAAAAATACGGGCCTGAGAGGGAGGTATAGTCTGTCTTGAGAAATATTTTGTCTGTTTTTCATATAAAGTGAAGATAAGTGGGTATTAGGTTAGGTAAAATTAATTAGGAAAATGTTTGCTAAGTAGCCTAGGATAGTAAGTAGGATAGTGCCTGGGTTTGTGATTAAATATGCATTGATATCCAATACCTGGGATCAAATATTTTACAATAGATGTGCATGCAATTAGGGTTCTGTTTACTCCATTGTAACTTGGACCTAACATCTGCTGTAGGGTTCTGGATTGTGCAGCAGACTGGAAATTCTGAAGCAGTACCTTAATTTAGATTCTAAATTTTAGAATGTTAAATTGTTTTTAATTATATGACAATATGAAAAGAATAATGCAATCATTCCAGAGGGCCCTGACTTGTTTATTTTTACATTTATGTCAGAGAGGTCATGTAAGTCACAGAATCCATGACTTCCAGAGACCTCCATGACATTCTCTGCTGCTTCAGCCACAGTGGCTGCAGGACTCTGGAGCTGGCAGCCAGTGGGCCCCTGGCAGGGTTTCAGCAATAGGTGACGGGGTTCCAGCGATGGGCAACAGCCTCGCATGTGGGGAGGGGAAGAGGGATGCCTCGAGTGAGTGACTGGGATTGTCCTGTTTTCTCTTTGGGAGTGGACAAAGGGGGAACCCACAGCTCCTAGCCCCCATGGTGGCAGGGGAAACCATGGAGCCATAGCAGCAAAAGTCACAGACAGGTCATGGCTTCTGTGAATTTTTGTTTATTGCCTGTGACCTATCTGTGACTTTTACTAAAAATAACCATGACAAAATCTTAGCCTTAGTCATGGTGTCCCCTGTTGGGGTAGAGGGTGTCAGTTTTCCCCTTTTCAGTGCCCAGAACTATGCAGTGGTGAGAACTCTGGGAAAACTGCAGTCTTCTCTCAAATACTCTGCAGTTCATGGCTTTTATCCAGCAAGTCCTTATTCATGTGCATAACTTTATGTGAATGAGTGAGTGGAGGATCAGGACCATAAAACTATATATATGTGGGGAACTCAAAATCTCGTAGTGCCCAGTATTTAGTAACTTCCATTGTATCAATAAAGACAGAAGAGAAACATCCAATTTCAAAGATTGTATGCCAGACAAAGCACTACTTTGGGGGAGAGGAAAGGAGGATGGAGTCAAAGGCCTACTGTAGGTCATGCGTAAAGTAGCAATAGCTGTGAGACTTTTGCATTGCAAACCAGGTTATCTGCACCAAAGGAAAGGTGCTCTCCTGAGGATGCAATCACTCCTTCAGAGACTAGGTTGTATGTCAGTCATAAATCTGCCCCAGTTCCAATCCCTCTCATTAATAATCTCCCGCAGATTTTATCTAAGCCTGAGCCATATAGAAAACTTGGGTACACAACTATTTCTGTCACTTACTCCAAATAAAGAAAGGGAGTACTTGTGGCACCTTGGAGACTAGCAAATTTGTTTGAGCGTGGGCTTTTGTGGGCTACAGCTCACTTCATCGGATCTGATGGGGTGAGCTGTAGTTCACGGAAGTTTGTACTCGGGTGAATTTGTTGGTTTCCGGGGTGCCACAAGTACTCCTTTTCTTTTTGCAAATACAGACTAACACAGCTGCTACTCTGAAACCTGTCATTACTCCAAATAATAGCCTCTGATGTTTTCCCAGTTTTATTCTCCCCCATGTAAACCTGCTGGCAATGAAACTTTTAATTTGATCGTACTCCTGATAAATCAATTAATTTCATTATGCAATTGAATTCTCTAGTTTCTAAAGGGTGAATGATAGCATTGCTCATCCTTATCTCCTAATGTTTAAGGATTTGGTATTTTGGAAGTAGGGCATATGCTGTGAATAAACATGTGGAAGATAAAGTTGTGGAGCTATAACATGAATGGAAATAGAACAGAGGCTGAAAGTAAAGTCATAGAGTGAATCTCTAAGACTGTAACTTGGGTTTTTCTCATTACACATAATCCACTGACTGGCAATGGCTCACAGATGCTAGGAGAAAGTAGCTCATATGTTATGGTAATACCTGACAGGAGTTGGGAAAATCCCACAATTGGTGTACAGTACTTTAAAATACAATAATCTAACAATTAGTCTCTATAATGACCCAAAGAATAGTCCTGTTCTTCTCATGTTCTACCAATATCACAGGAGTGTAGTGAATGTTTTTAGCACTGTAGCGGTTAACTTTATCTGCCGCACTCAGCAAAGCTAGGGCTAACATTTTCCTCCAGGGAATTTTCCTCCAGGGCAGATTGGAGAGGCCCTGGAGGGTTTTCGCCTTCCTCTGTAGCATGGAGCACGGGTCACTTGGGGGAGGCTTCTCTGCTCCTTGAAGTCTTTAAACCACGATTTGAGGACTTCAATAGCTCAGACATAGGTGAGGTTTTCATAGGAGTGGGTGGGTGAGATTCTGTGGCCTGCGCTGTGCAGGAGTTCGGACTAGATGATCAGAATGGTCCCTTCTGACCTTAGTATCTATGAATCTATGAATCTATATTAAATTTATTTTGTGCTTGTTGAAATAATTATTTATGCAGGGCATTATCATGACACTAATTTAACAATAAATTCCTTTATTGAATCCAAAAACCAAAGAGTATTTATACAATTGCTCTAAACATGCCTAAAAAGCCTAAATAATAAACAATTTACTACATCCAAATAGTAGCTAAACATTGGATCAAGATACTTATAAACAGGCTAAACTCAGGGTTTAGATCCATATTGGTCTGCACCACCATGTGGAGGCAGGTATTAGCAATGAACCTTTTAAAGAATTTACTTTGTATACACTTTAACAAACAGGTGATGTCATTGCCAATTACTAACTTCAGCTAAAAACCAATTTGACCCAATTCACCCTAATTTCCTTGAGCCAGATAAGATTTACAACCTCCTTTCTCCCTAAAGCCTTTGCTCCTTATTTCTTCCCCTTCTTGCTGACCAACAGTTTTTCTTTTGCATCTGGATTCATATAGGCTCTAATTTTTGAGATAACATTGCTATGTGGGGTAGGAAGGGGCAGGTTTTAAGACAGAATCTCTTTGTCTTATTTAAAACCATCTGCAGTCACCCCTATTGGTCAGATGCCTTCATTTAGAAACCTTCCCTTATTTCCATAATTATTCTTTGAAGTAGATATTCTCCCTACTTCATTCCTTGTTGCATTATAACTCACTATTTACAAGTCTTTTCTTTATAACACATATTTCCTTAGCCAAACTTATGCTAACCCTAAGTCTTTAATTTCATATTTATCTTACAGTGCTGTCACTACATTTTCATTTTTCAATATTCCACAGATATTTGTCATGACAATGCATAATTGCACTGTAGAAGTTGTGAGAGGATGAAGATAGAGGTTTTGTCAGCTGGGTTGGGACCGGTGGGGTTTTTATGACAAGCAGAGACATAACTAATTATGTGGGTATTTCTTGCTAAAATAATCAGCAGTGATATAGATAAAAGTGTTGGCATTTACATTGTCTTTCTTAGGCTTCTGATTTAACTTGTTGAGGTGAATGGAGCAGTTTGCTCTCAAAACGTAGTGCTTCAGATTGTCTGCAGACTCAGTAAGACAGCACTGCATCCTTTACAGTTGTTCTGTTTTGAGGATGTTCTTTGCAACCCCAAAGTCTAGAAATAAGTATTTTTAAAAATGGAAGTTTGGATCCTGGAACACAATTCTGCTGTGGGTTCCAGAGCAAATTCCAAAACCACAAATAATCACATAATAAATGGGGAACTGCTGGTAATGTTTAGTTAGGGAGTTAAGTACCTGATGGATGTTGCCCTTGCTATCTAGTTAAACAGCAGTGCAAGGATGCAGTGACAATAGCTCAGAAGAAGGAGTTCCCTCCCTACACATGGAAACAAACACCTGGGTAGCATAGGAGTGTGGTGGTAGCATTTTTTTTAAAAAAAATCTGCTATTATTGAATGCCAGCTGAGTAGGGCAGTAGTATAGTTCAAAAGGACTCTCTTTTTAACTGAGTAGAAGGGCAGGTGCAAGGCTATTTTGCGCCCTAGGCAAAACTTCCACCTTGTGCCCCCCATATATATCAAAATCTACTACATTTTATTCTACCTTTAGAATATCCAATTATTGTTATTAATAAATTTATAAAATTAGAATGGCGGATACTCCGTCATACAACAACAACTGACAATATCAATATGACAAATTTTAACAACCTACACACGCATATTCGCACATGATAAACATATACACTCAAATACTTAACATACACACACAGTGGACACAAAGTATTAGCGAAATGATGCAGCAGCAATTGCCAGGGTCTTAGCTCTGAAACAACGCAACAAAAATAGTTAGCCTCAGTTGACAACCTCTGAAAACTGTAAACGTAGCATGATAAATGGCCTGTCAGAACGGGTAATGGCTGCATGTGACGAGAAAAATGACGTCATTGCCACTTCGTACCGTAATGAAGCAGTACGCTTGTGCCCGCAATGCAGAGCTGGCATAGGCTATAGCTGGAATGTACGAGAGAATGACAGGTTAAAATGCAAGTTCAACAATGTTTCTCTTTATTCATTTGCTTTCTAGCAATAGTGTAAAAAAAAATTGGGGGGCACCGCTTTTTGGTGCCCCCAAATCTTGGCACCCTAGTGGAGTGGGTGGGTGAGATTCTGTGGCCTGCGTTGTGCAGGAGGTCAGACTAGATGATCATAATGGTCCCTTCTGACCTTAGTATCTATGAATCTATGCCTAGTGGTTACACCGGCCCTGCTGAGTGGGTGAGACAAACAGCTGCTGCTGGTTATTAAAGCCCCTAAGCTGAAGAAAGAATATTCTGCTGAGCTGTTTTGGCTTGGAAGAGGGCTGTCACAAGTATTTTTTTTTCAGTCTTTGCATTAGAATGGCATGTGCAACAGTATTTGACCCCTGGTTCTTATGCTAATGGGTGGTTGGCTACAGCATGATTGTCACCATATGGATCTGTGTTGTGACATCCAGACAGTTGCCCATTTTCAGGATGGCTAGGGAGACTGATAGTTCCCCACAAAATTTCCTGTAGTGTCAGCTCAAATTAATAGTGTGAATGGGTAGTTCACCTGTCAAAAAACATATGGGCTAGAATGAGAGAGAAAGAGTAAAGGAGGCTTGGGAAGAAAATTCCAACTAGAGGTTTTAGGAATGGAATTAGGTCAATTTTTTATCAATCTTTCCTTAGAATGAGAGCTGAGCTTCACTGTTCTTTTGGTTGATGGAATCTTGAAGAGAACTCTGGAGAGAAACATCTTAACTGGTTGAGGGTAGTGTACATTATGCTGCATTTTTCCAGCGACGCAATATTAGACACACATCTTAGAAGTCACACATGCAATAAGGAGCATAACTCTTACTGCAGATCAAATTTCATTTTAATAGCAAAATATTTAAATTACTAACACTTTTAGATAGACTAGTAATTATTAATATGATATAGTGATGCAATAATAAAAAGGCAAACATTTATTTTAATTGAGGGAGCCTTCATAGTTAATATGGTATTTAATCTTACTTAAATGGAATATTGTAATGATGAACTTGAGTCTAGAAAGCTAACTTGTCTGATTGTTTTACTGAAGTCAGATTCAATTTCCTAGAAAAGCCTGAAAGAGCTATTTTAAATAGGAAATCAATACACTTGCTTAAAAAATATTGAAAAGGTATTGATGTTGCTATCTTTGCTCTGTGTCTCATCGTTCCTTGTTGAGGGGAAGTCTCCCTTTGACCACTGTAGTTATATATCTGAAATGAAGAACTTTTTGTTTTCTTACAATTGATTTTCTATCAGTATGATTTTTATTCTTTATGCAAAAGAAAATGGTATTGTATTGCAATTAAAAAAACCTGTTTGAAGCTGTTGGACTGCACTTTTATATCAGAAGGATCCTCCAAACCCCACATGCTAAAGTGGAGCCTGACTATAATTATTAAAATAAAAAAGATATAATGTATGACCACTTACAAATATATTTCTTTGGTAGGCAAAATAAAAGTCTGTTTTTAATTTTTGCCTCTAGATGGTGCTGGTGTTATTCCAGTGTCCAAAATCATAGTTGTAAGAAATGCTTGAAATGATAAAAACATTCTGCTTGTAAAAAGAAAAGGAGTACTTGTGGCACCTTAGAGACTAACAAATTTATTAGAGCATAAACTTTCGGTGCATCCGATGAAGTGAGCTGTAGCTCACGAAAGCTTATGCTCTAATAAATTTGTTAGTCTCTAAGGTGCCACAAGTACTCCTTTTCTTTTTGCGAATACAGACTAACATGGCTGCTACTCTGAAACCACTAGATGGAGTTTCCTCTTTCCAAGCCATTAATCTAGCATATAAAAAATGCAGAAATCCAATTTTTATAACATATTAGAGTTGTGCAAAAAATATTTCACATATGTAAACCATGTTGTATGTGATGTGCCTGTTTCTGTACTATTATCTATGCAAAGCACTTATGCTTACCGGCTGTTCCCCTGAGGCCCTCCTGAAAACAAGATGTTGTCTCTTAAGAGATTATCCTGGTCAGCAAAACAAACCAGAATTTATTGTATTAAAATAACTTTGTGTATAGATGTTAGTACAGAGTTGGCAAAATGGCATTGTTTCATATCAGGTGAGACAGTGTTTTCTACTTGTTGTGATACAGTTACCAGTAACTGTTGTTTAATTCATCCACTCTGCTTTTAGATATTATGCCAGATAGGATTTTTGATATTTTCCAGGAAGGCTTCCCCTCCTTGCCCAACCCTCCTTCATTTTGAGCACCAATGGGCCCTGCTGCTCACTGTTGATCAGAATTGGCTTTCAGATATGGAAAAATCTTAACTCAGCTCCTCTCTGGGCCATTGTTTCTGACTAGCACGTTTCTGTCTTTCAGGATAGAGACTTCCATTTGAGGTAAGGCCCAGAGGGTGGGCTGCTCTGTCACCTGGTAGAGATATTCTGTATGGATCACATCTGTTGCTATTTAAGTCTCATCTGTGGTAATATGCAGGACTCGCACACATACAGTGACCGTGGGTGAAATCCTGGTCCTTTGGAGACAATGTCAAAACTCTCAGGATTGTATCACTGAATTCTGCTGAAGATCTCTACTTCAGGGGAAAACTGCAATTTTTTTGTTGTAGGGACCACATACAAAAATAGATTTAACCATTTAATAGAGTCATTTTGTCCTGTTTTAGCAGAATAGAGATTTAATACAAGTAACTATCATTATACGTATCCCAGAAGTATTTTATTGCTGTCTGGTGAGGGTTAGTTACTTAACCTTTCTCCTTCCCCCCACTTCTGGGACTGATTTACTGCCCAGAGTCCCTAATGCAAAGTGTTCTAGGGTACATAATCTGTAGTCCATAAAATATCTGTTGTCTCTTATTGCTCAAATCTGTGAGATCACATCCCACCCCAGCACAATTTTTTTGTATGTATGAGATAAAAGCCAAAAAACTCCTTCCTTCCACTTGAATGCCACCTGTCATCTCAAGAAACGAGAGATACCCCTCCAAATGAAGTAACAAATCAGGAATATGCTTTTGAGACTGAGATACTTTTTCTTAATTCAGGTTTTAGTACCAGAATATATTTTAGATGAGAGATAAAACTGGAATCCTGACTACTTCTGGTCTTTAAAGATCCCATAGCACTTTTTACAAAAGTAAGGGAGTTCTCACATGCTATTTCATTATTATTATTTACATTTTGGCTCACATAGTTGTATGCCTCTTTTACATGGTAAAACTTGTTTCCCTGATATCATAAAAGTTCTGTGGTTGCATCTGATCTGAGTTCTGGACAGCTATGTTTAGTTCCAGCTAATGTCTGTAAATGAGTGAAACTCTTGCGTAGCAATTTGCAATGACAGTCAATTGTGGGAAAACTAGTTTTCTTCAGCCGCAAACTCTTGGCATTTCAGCCTTCAAACCAAACTTTTGAACTACAGGGATTGTTAACTTACAAAAATCAGCTTCAGTAACTAACAAAAACAAAAGCTCACAAACCTATTTTGAACCAAATTCATAGGTGTTCCTCAGTACTCATAGTTATGTGTTCTGCTTACTCCACTTGCAATTTAACTTGAATTGGATATTTTTCTTTATTTCCTTTGGAGGATTTTGCATGGCTGTGTATTGTTTGTGATGTTAGTGGCTTACCCCAGAGGTAGAGATATATTTCAATGATAGGCAAAGTGATTTTGGTACATATGGCTTTTAAGGCACTTTGTGATCCTTCAGGATGAAAGGTACTATGTAAATGCAAATAATTATAAATTAAGCTAGTTTATGAAATCACTTCTCTTTCACACACACACCCATATGTGTATGGAGCTTTGTAACTGGATATGAGTGACAATAAACCCAGCAAATATAGAAGTAGTTTGATTTTTTTTAAAAATATATTTATTCCCCTTCAAAATAGCAATGACTACGGTAAAACCTCAGAGTTACGAACATCAGAGTTACGAACCGATGGTCAACCACACACCTCATTTGGAACCGGACATACGTAATCAGGTGGCAGCAGAGACCAAAAAAAAAAAAAAGGCAAATACAGTACTGTGTCAACCCATTAACAAAAGGGAAAGTTAAAAGAAAAAGATTTGACAAGGTAAAGTAACTGTTTCTGTGCTTGTTTCATTTAAATTAAGATGGTTAAAAGCAGTATCTTTCTTCCGCATAGTAAAGTTTCAAAGCTGTATTTGAGTTCTGACATTGTCCAATGAGTGCTAACGGTTTTTAATAAAATCAGTCTGGTCAATATCATTAATCTTAAGTTTTTCCAAATTTTTCCTATCTTAACATTAATGTTAGTAGTAAACTTTTGAAAGAACAGCGATAATGTTTTGTTCAGAGTTATGAACAACCTCCCTTCTCAAGGTATTCATAACTCTGAGGTTCTACTGTAGTTGAATGTTGTATTTGTGAGGAGGTTTGCAAAAGAAACTAAGCAAGTTTGACACCCAAATCCCAGTAAAATTCAGTGTGAGTTGGGTACCTAGCTGCTTTGAAAATACTAGCTTTAGATTTGTGTAGTAAAATATCTTAGACATATTAGAATAGCACTACAGTAGATGGCATACATACACCATTGCTTAAATAATGGTTTCACTTTTTCACTCAGCAAAAATCTCACTCTCAAAAAGAAAAATGTGAGGATTTGTTTTTTAAAACTCCCAGATGCTTTAATGGTGAGCATGGCAATAAATAACTAGACAGGGTAATAGATACAGACATAAAATGAGGACTCCTTTCTAAAGATTTCTGTTTCTAAAAGTTTTATAATGGGATGAGGCAGACAAGCATGGGATTTGTTGGGCTACATCCAATCACTGATCTATCAAGGGTGAAAAAATATTCGTCCTGATCTCTGTGGTCACTAAATAATTTGAGGCGGTTTAACAAGATTTGGAAACATTAACCAAAGTGTCTGGGGCAAATTTCAGTTTTGAAATGGGTGTGTACTATCCAGATTCCAATTTGGGTACATCAGAGACTTGATGAGGTTCATTTGGGTACATCAGATGACATGATGCTAAATGTATTTGAGTTCTGACATTGTCCATTAAGTGTTAATGGCTTTTTATAAAGTCAGTCTGGTCAATATCACTAATCTTAGGAAAAAAATTGGAAAAATTTGTCTTACTGCAAAAATACTTGTTCATATTTTGAAACCACTGTTCAGTAAAGATGCAGAATTAAACACTACATGTCTTCCATTTAGTATCAGAGGAATTTCCAAATATAATATGAGACCAAAATTTCACTCACAGTTTGATTCCCTCATCCACCTATGATGGAAACTGGGCATAAACTTGCACCCACAGTTATTTGGCATCTGCATTTTGTGGGCTCAGAAAGGGTGCATTGTGAATGCTAGGCTAAAAATTTGACCCCTTTCTGTGTTTGTTCTTCTGTACCAGAGCTTGATTGTACACACCAGATATGTTCATCATAAGATCCTTTAGTGGTCTGCCAGGTATGGCTGCGATTCAGCCTACGTGGCACTGTGTGTAAAATACCATTGTTAAACTAACAGTATAATACAACATCTCCCCCTTTAAGTTCCACATTCCTACCATTTATAATATTTACATGATCACACTCTTTGAAGTTCAGTAAGTACCAGTCTGCTAAGTCACAGGTTTCAGAGTAGCAGCCGTGTTAGTCTGTATTCGCAAAAAGAAAAGGAGTACTTGTGGCACCTTAGAGACTAACAAATTTATTAGAGCATAAGCTTTCGTGAGCTACAGCTCACTTCATCGGATGCATTTGGTGGAAAAAACAGAGGAGAGATTTATATACACACGCACAGAGAACATGAAACAATGGGTTTATCATACACACTGTAAGGAGAGTGATCACTTAAGATAAGCCATCACCAACAGCAGGGGGGGGAAAAGAGGAAAACCTTTCATGGTGACAAGCAGGTAGGCTAATTCCAGCAGTTAACAAGAATATCAGAGGAACAGTGGGGGGTGGGGTGGGAGGGAGAAATACCATGGGGAAATAGTTTTACTTTGTGTAATGACTCATCCATTCCCAGTCTCTATTCAAGCCTAAATTAATTGTATCCAGTTTGCAAATTAATTCCAATTCAGCAGTCTCTCGTTGGAGTCTGTTTTTGAAGTTTTTTGTTGAAGTATAGCCACTCTTAGGTCTGTGATCGAGTGACTAGAGAGATTGAAGTGTTCTCCAACTGGTTTTTGAATGTTATAATTCTTGACGTCTGATTTGTGTCCATTCATTCTTTTACGTAGAGACTGTCCAGTTTGGCCAATGTACATGGCAGAGGGGCATTGCTGGCACATGATGGCATATATCACATTGGTTGATGCGCAGGTGAACGAGCCTCTGATAGTGTGGCTGATGTGATTAGGCCCTATGATGGTATCCCCTGAATAGATATGTGGACAGAGTTGGCAACGGGCTTTGTTGCAAGGATAGGTTCCTGGGTTAGTGGTTCTGTTGTGTGGTGTGTGGTTGCTGGTGAGTATTTGCTTCAGATTGGGGGGCTGTCTGTAAGCAAGGACTGGTCTGTCTCCCAAGATCTGAGAGAGCGATGGCTCGTCCTTCAGGATAGGTTGTAGATCCTTGATGATGCGTTGGAGAGGTTTTAGTTGGGGGCTGAAAGTGATGGCTAGTGGCGTTCTGTTGTTTTCTTTGTTGGGCCTGTCCTGTAGTAGGTGACTTCTGGTCTGCTAAGTGTGTCTGAATCATACTGGTTTTCTAATTGTATGACCTGAATGCATAACAACTTGGTCATCTGGCTGTCCATTAATTGCAATGACGGGTTGTGATTGGTTTGGAATCCTTGAATTGTTATCATCTTGTTCTGCATCTGCCATCTGTAGAGTTTGCTCTGTTGATTGTTCTTTCTGAGGAACAAAGTGTACATGTGGATTCTTTCTGTTGAATTTCCCACTGTTGGTCTTCATAACATGTGGCCTGGATAGTGAATTCTTTTTCTTCAAAACATCTGGAGTTGTCAGTCCTGTTTCTCCATCCAATGTGACATGAACACAGTCACCAGGTTCTATACCTGGCAGTTCTCTGAGTGACATCTGTTGTAAAAGTGTTCATAAGCTTTTTTTTTTTTTAATCAAATCTGGCTACTCTCTTCATGTCTGGCCCCTTTGGAGATAAGTTCTTTTCCAAAGTTAGAACAGTATTTCTGAGTTGTCTTCCCATCAGGAGGTGTGCTGGATTATATCCAGTAGCCACTATTGGTGTTGGTTTGTGATCCAAAGAGCAATGAATGGATCTTCCTGCTGTAGGATTTTCTTGGCTGGTTGTACAGCTCTCAGCCTCTCCATTTGCTTGTGGGTAATGTGGTTATCATATTTTGTTTGGATTAAATTAAATTCTGCTGAAATGAGTTGTGGTCCTGTGTCTGTCACTAGTTGTTCTGGTATGCCTAAGTGAGCAAAGACGCACTTCAGTTTCTCAATAACACTGCAACATGTCATGTCTTTCAAGTACATTATTTCTATATACCTGGAAAAATAGTCCACAATGACCAGGTAATGTTGTCCTCTGAAGCTGGATAAATCTTGCAGCTAATCTTTTTCAAGGTCTGTCTGGTAGAAGACAGATGGTGTTATGCAAAAATGATATTGGCTTTGAATATTAAATTAAATTTAGAGTGACATTGCAGGCAGATCATGTAGTGTGTTGAGCTTTGAATCTCTGCTGTAACTTAAACCTTTTTATTGTATATTTCTGTGTGGTTTTGTAGTGAAGCTACTTTCTACATTCTATCACAGTTCTGTCTAAGCTATTAGGATAATCAGAACACTGATGATTTTGCAACTTAACCATATATGAAACTACAACTGAGAAGCTGAAACAGAAATTTATTCTGAGAAAAATAACTCTTTTTCTCTGAAAGACGCACTGTGGAATCTCAAGAGAGGATCCATGCCAGATGATAGCCTATGGAAATTTTCTGACTTGATTGATCATGGCAATGAGATACAGTTATGCTTTGGCCTTTGGTTTCTCAGAATAAATCTGTGGTGAAGTCTATGTTGGAGGAGCATGACATTGTACTGCAAAAGTAGAGAAGTACAATGAAAATTTTTAATATAAAGAAGAAATGATGGCTAACAAAGTTTGACTTAATCACTTTATGGTCATGGGTGTCCATTCCAAATAACTTTCAGATGCA
This sequence comes from Dermochelys coriacea, assembly GCF_009764565.3. Taxonomy (NCBI): domain Eukaryota; kingdom Metazoa; phylum Chordata; order Testudines; family Dermochelyidae; genus Dermochelys; species Dermochelys coriacea. The sequence continues at coordinate 94,783,800 of NC_050070.1, read as the reverse complement.
TTTTTCCTGAGAGCTGTTTTTCTAAATGATATGATCTATGGATTATTTTGGTGAAGTTTTAGGGCCTGTGTTATGCAGGAGGTCAGACTAGATAATCACAGTGGTCGCATCTGGTCTTGGAATCCATATTAAGAAAAAACTGGTTGCCTACAACAATAGGATGCGTTAGGCTTATCAGATATACTACTTTAAAAAAAAGTCCTTAAGCTGCTACCAAATGGGAAAAGAATAAGTGATGTGGTCTCTCTGTTCACTTGCTTATACACCGTTACATGGAATTAGGTACAGAACTGAGAGGGGATACAGTAATACTGAGGATAGTTTGCTGCAGAGAAGCAAGGAATTCTTTTCTCCTTAATAGTGCAAGTTAAATCCTAATGAGGAAAATAGAAAGGAGCATAAACTCTGGAAAATGAAGTGTAAAAATATAATTAGGAAGGCCAAAAAAGAATTTGAAGAACTGCTAGCCAAAGACTCAAAAAGTAATAGCATTTTTTTAAAGTACATCAGAAGCAGAAAGTCTGCTTAACAATCAGTGGGGCTACTGGATGATCGAGATGCTAAAGGAGCACTCAAGGATGATAAGGCCATTGCGGAGAAATTAAATGAATTCTTTGCTTTGGTCTTCACAGCTGAGGATGTGAGGGAGATTCCCAAACCTGAGCCATTCTTTTTAGGTGACAATTCTAAGGAACTATCCCAGATTGAGATGTCATTAGAGGAGGTTTTGGAACAAATTGATAAACTAAACAATAATAAGTCACCAGGGCCAGATGGTATTCACCCAAGAGTTCTGAAGGAACTCAAATGTGAAATTGCAGGACTACTAATTTTAGTCTGTAACCTATCATTTAAATCAGTTTCTGTACCAAATTACTGGAGGATATCTAATGTGACACCTATTTTAAAACAGGGCTCAGGACCTTGGCAATTACAGGCCGGTAAACCTTACTTCAGTACTGGGCAAACTAGTTGAAACTATAGTAAAGAACATAAATGTCGGACACATAGATGAACATGGGGAAGAGTCAACATGTTTTTTGTAAAGAGAAATCATGCCTCACCAATCTATTAGAATTCTCTGAGGGGGTCAACAAGCATGTGGACAAGAGCGATCTAGTGGATATACTGTATTTAGATTTTCAGAAAGCCTTTGACAAAGTCCCTCACCAAAGGCTCTTAAGCAAAGTAAGTGGTCACGGGATAAGAAGGAAGGTTCTCTCATGGATTGATACACTGGTTAAAAGATAGGAAACAAAGGGTAAGAGTAAATGGTCAGTTTTCAGAACGGAGAGAGGTAAATAGTGGTGTCCCCCAGGGGTCTGTACTGGGCCCAGTCTTATTCAACATATTCATAAATGATCTGGAAAAAGGGATAAACAGTGAGGTGGCAAAATTTTCAGATGATACAAAATTACTGAAGATAGTTCAGTCCCAGGCAGACTGCGAAGAGCTACAAAAGATCTCTCAAAACTGGGTGACTGGGCAACAAAATGGCAGATGAAATTCAATGTTGATAAATGCAAAGTAATGCACATTGGAAAACATAATCCCAACTTTACATATAAAATGATGGGGGTCTAAATTAGCTGTTACCACTCAAGAAAGAGATCTTGGAGTAATTGTGGATAGTTCTCTGAAAACATCCACTCAATGTGCAGTAGCAGTCAAAAAAGCGAACAGAATGTTGGGAATCATTAAGAAAGGGATAGATAATAAGACAGAAAATATCATATTGTCTCTATATAAATCCATGGTACTCCCATATCTTGAATACTGTGTGCAGATGTGGTTGCCCCATCTCAAAAAAGATATAGTGGACTTGGAAAAGGTTCAGAAAAGGGTGACAAAAATGATTAGGGGTATAGAACGACTGCCAAGGGACTTTTCAGCTTGGAAAAGAGATGTTTGGGGGGGATATGATAGAGGTCTATAAAATCATGACTGGTGTGGAGAAAGTAAATAAGGAAGTGTTATTTACTCCTTCTCATAACACAAGAACTAGGGGTCACCAAATAAAATTAATAGGCAGCAGGTTTAAAACAAACCAAAGGAAGTATTTCTTCATACAATGCACAGTCAACCTGTGGAACTCCTTGCCAGATGATGTTGTGAAGGCCAAGATTATAACAGGGTTGAAAGAAGAACTAGATAAATTCACGGAGGATAGGTCCATCAGTGGCTATTAGCCAGGATGGACAGGGATGGTGTTCCTAGCTTCTGTTTGCCAGAAGCTGGAAATAGGCAACAGGGGATGGATCACTTGATTACCTGTTCTATTCATTTCCTCTGGGGCACCTGGCATTGGCCACTGTCGGAAGACAGGATACTGGGCTAGATGGATCTTTGGTCTGACCTAGTATAGCCCTTCTTATGTTTTAAATGCTATGGCCCTGTTGTGCCAGAGGGGATGAACAGAACAGGTAATCATCAAGTGATCCATTCCCTGTCCATCCTGGCTAATAGCCATTGATGGACTTATCCTCCATGAATTTATCTAGTTCTTTTTTGAACCCTGTTATAGTCTTGACCTTTCACTCAATAATTCCTTCATCAAGTCTATTACTTTTGGGTGAGCTAGAGTATATATGTGGTCATTTGATGACTTTACTATTTGTGTATGTACCATAGGTGTCTGTGTATGTACATCAGCAGCTAGACTAAGATCTCAGTGCCACAGTGGAGTTACTGGATGCTTACACCATTGTAACTGAGATCACAATAAGATACTAAGTGTCTGTGGCCCTATCTACACAGGGCAAATGTACTAAAAAAATCCTGTGGGTTTTAGGTTTTGGTTCAGGTGAGAGCTATATTGTAGGCAATGCTCAAGCTACTATTGCCATTTGTATTACAGCATTTTCAATTAGGCTTGTTGTTCAGCAAGGTTAACTAAAACAGCAGTAAAAATTATTCTGTCCACAAGATCCTTGACTATGTTATGGTTCCCACTAATATTAACTGGTTCGGAGAGGTTTTTTTTTGTAAACTTCCGCAAAATAGACATGGCCCATGCATCTGTGTGTCTAAAGTAGAAGTCTTCCTGTATCACACAGTTACCTTAATAGAAAAACTTAAAAGATTGAATACCAACATATATTTCTTATGTATTTTAGGTGGCATAATGAACAAGAAACAGGAAACTCAAAAATAAAAAATAAGCAGCCAGCATGTCACACACAATAGCAATCAGTTACCGCCTGTGGTGGCAGTTGGAACACAACAGTGAGTTGTCCAAACATTCCTGGACATCAGTGACTTTGTTTGTTTTTTTACTAACCAAGAAAGATGCCCTTGCACTAATTAGAATGGAAGAAAGATTAGCAAACTATCTTGCATAAATTAAAAACCTAACAGACATTCGAGGCATACTGGGAAAGGTAATGTGATCCAATAGCTAAGACGCTAGAGTCACTGTTTTTTCCCCCCCTCAGCTTTGCCACTGACCTGCCATCTGATCTTGAACAAGTTACCTCACCCTTCTTTGCTTCTTTTCCTCTCCCTCTCCCCTGTCTGTCTTGTCTGTATGCTCTTCAGGGCTGGGACTGTCTTTTATTATGCCAAGCCCAATGGAACCCTGATTTTGGTTTGTCTCTAAACACTACAAATAAGAGTTGTAACAACATTTTCTGCTTAATTGAGTAGAAACAAGAAGCTCTCCTCTTCCAAGGTCTATGGCAGTCATGTACAAATAAGATCCAAAGATGAAATATGTAATTGTCAACAAAATTGTTTTAATTAGTCTTGAAATGTGGGGGAGGGAATATCCTGTTGTAATATCCTGTTGTTTTTAGAAGTGAGAACTGCAAAGTTCAGATCTGATTTGTGGGTCCGCCCCTTATAGACATTGTGGCCGCCTTCAAAGGTTAGATCCACATCTGAACTTTTTCAGTGATTTTGTTTGGGGAAAATTGTCTTTCTTTAGGGGTTTATTGTCATTATTTTAGATACACACTGCAGAGGGCATTAGTGTTATTCAGAGTTTATCCTTGAGTTAGCATGTATGACACTTAGACACAGAGGAAGCAGAAAACAGGATTATAGGTTAATGATGGAGTAATAAAGAAGCTGGCTGGTAGCTCATGCATACTGTCTCCTTTTTGGAGATATCTTAAAGCTCAGATGTAAACTTTTTTTATATCCCTCTAGAGAAACAAAGATAATACAATGGCCGACTTCTGTATTATGCTGCAGTTTTCTCATTTGTTGAGCTTAAGACATCAAGCTTGATTCATCTTGGTTTATGTTAGCGTTCTCTGACTCAGCCCAGGACTTTGAGCAGTGGAACATCTGCCTAGGATAGGAGATGTTGTGGCACAAGTTCCTTTCCACTGGTGGGTCCGAAGTTAGACAATACAGTCTCAGAAGTATAAAGGATTGGCTGGAGAGGAGACCTATCAAAAGCAGCCAATCCCTGCTGCAGGGACTCGTGTGAAGACTTGGTGGCTAATTCAAGCTGTCCTTATGGAGCAAAAGCCCCTCTCCCAGGGGTGCATCCCCTCTAGGTTCCAGTATCATTTACTGGCTCACTGAGAGGCAGTTTGTACCTCCCTGCACCATAGGTGGGTGACTTGACTTCATTGTCTGGTTTTGAAAAGCTTTGGCTCATTGTTGAGAAGATATGACTGATTATTCTCCTATCATGCTGGTTTTGCAGTGGTATAACTCCATTGACTTCAGAAGAGTTATTTCTGGACTTCAGATACAGGAGTCGGGGTGACATCCTGGGCCCAGTGAAGTCAATATCAAAATGTCCATTGACTTCAGGGGGGTCAGGATTTCACCCAAGGAGTGAAGTGGTCTTTAGTACTCAGCTATTTCTCTTTCTCTTGGTTTTCAATCACACTGGCTAGTAACATATACTGAATATAAAGAATAATCTAGGTAAATTTATCCCTATTAGGGTAGCAAATCCAAAATGACATCCCTCATCCTCACAATCTTAGGTTTTCATGATACGTTGTTGCATTTTTTTGCATAGACCTTGTTTCTGTGCAGAAAGTTCCTGATCATGGAAGCTGCTGATCCTTTGTTTGGCTTCAGTTGTGAATATTTTAACAGAATGTAATGTGATAGCATGCAGAAGAGTTTATAGCCTTCATTTGCTCAGCACATTGACCACTGCTATCATTTCAGAAATCACTAATGTGATTGGGTTTTGAGTATCCAGCCCTCTTGTGTGTGTAATGGGCCTGCTTCTCCTTTCCTATTGATATAAAGCAGGAGTAACTCCACTGAAGGCATTAGTCTAAAGCTGGTGGAAGTGAGATCCAAATGAAGCCCATATATTTCTCTAAGTGTGTATAGGTTGCAGACAGCAGCCAGGGCCATGGCTCCAGCTGCTTTGTGCTGGAAAAGTGGAAAAAAAGCCATAACATCAGGCCAACTATGGATAGGAGAATTTAACACCATCCTATCCAGTCACAAGGCACAGGGTGTGTTCTGAGGACATGGTTGCGTTACGGGAGTGGCCAGAACAGTGCTGCATGCTGATGATCCCTGGCTGGTGTTATATCAGGTGCAAGAGAGAGAACATCAGCTGTGCCTTGAACTGAGGGTCAGCGGACTCTGACTGGTCCAAGGAAGCACAAAAGTGGATGAAAGCATCAGATTTCAAATATCTAGTGTCCTGAGACCCACCACTTCAAATCCCAACACTGTGTCTTTCACAAACTTAATTCCATTGTGTGGGTCTCTTTCAGCAGAAACCCTAAAACAGTTTTCTGGAGATAATTAAAGTCCCTTTGTCACTCTTTGCAGGTGCATAGGTTTGCAAAATTTTGATAAAATTTTGATACAAGTTGCGCACTTCGCAAATATGTAGCCTTCAATGTCCCAGTTGTTTGGATTGCTCTTTTCTTCCATGTCAGACTGGCTGCATTTCAGTGGTTAACAGATTCGTGTTTTGAAAGTGTTTTTATATTCATTCAAGATGAAAAACACTATATAAATCTAAAGTGCTGTTATGATGACTGGCCATGATGAGGAACAAAAATATTTGAATGTAGAATATTTTCAGTGACATAATTTCCCCCTCAATGTTTTTGGAAAGATTTTATGAGGACAAAGCTAATTTTTGTGGTTAACTATATGCTTTTTATTTCAAGTCTAACTGGCTACAAAACTATGAAACAGATGTACTGCTGTTTAATTCTTTCCAGACTTTGGCAATTGTAAGTTTGTTCACAATTTTTCAATGGGACCTGAAAGTTAATGACATGGAAGCAAATATTGTGCCTGTTGACTTAGTACAATAAAAGACCCCATTATTTGGTATAAAGTGAATGCTTGCCAGGGAGATTGAACTGAAAAACATACTTTAAACTTGACTGACCATGTTACTTTTGTCTTACAGCTGTGTAACTCCATTAGTTTCAATAGTTACACTGGCATCAGTCTGGAACAATAGAATAATGAATTGAACCCTTCATGGTTTGTCTGGTGGGCGTACACGCGCATGCGCACACACACACACACGTTCAGACAAGTGCAGTTCCGCCTTTTAGGTCAAATTCAGCCCTGGTGTAAGCAGATAGAAGATATTCATGTGCTGGACAGGTATATAATTTCTGGGTCATGTTGGGTATATATACGTCTAGCAACCTCCCTATTCTTTCTCTTGGTGGTAATCCCCTTGGGTTCTGCCTGCTACCGTCCTGGTCCATCTGGGTATTGATTACTTGGAAATCAGGTAAGTATTCAACAAATTCTTAGTTAAAGATGCAAGCAGTTCTACTTCAAGCAAAGTCATGGTGGCCTAACCTGACCAAAAAAGAGCTCCAAAGAACTGGTAACAACGTGTGTGTGTGTGTGTGTGTGTGTGCGTGTGTGTGTGTGCGCGCACACACGTACAATGTGTAACCAATCAGTATGCAGCCTAAGCTTTTGTTGGTAAACTGATTAACCAATCAAGAACTGTTGTTGGGTAAACAATTACCTTTCACATGAATGATAACCGTAAGCAAGCTTCTGAGTCCTGTGTAACTCAGGCCAGGAGTCCCTTCTGCACATGTGAAGACCCACAAAGCTCACAACAGCGAACATCTTGATTGACAGCTGTAGACTGCTTTTCTCTGTGAGCCATCTCCTGGAGCACAGCCTGCATATACTACTTTTTTATGCCACTTCTGTGTCAGGCAACGAAAAGGACCTTCAGTTTCTTTTGCTACAGTACCCTCTGTTTCTTCAGCATCTACTTCCTTTTCTGGTACTCCTGCACTCAAGAAATTTAGGGTCAGATCCTCAACTGGTGTAAATCATAAGCAGTCAGTTGAAGTCAACTCAGCAACTCCAGAACATCACCTGGTTTAAACAACATCTAAGCTTCTGGGTTATACTGGCTTTTTGTACTTTTTCGTTGACTTCGTATGACCATATTCATAGTTTCTAATCATAATACCTAGTTATGAAGGAAAAAGACAAGCCACCTTTTCCACTCAGGGACTATAACCAGGGATTGTCTACACTGGGAATTTACAGTGCTGAAACTGTCTCACTAGGGGTGTGAAAAAACACACCCCTGAGCACAGCAAGTTTCAGCGCTGTAAAGTGCCAGTGTAGACAGTGCACCAGTGCTGGGAGCTGTGCTCCCAGTGCTGGGAGCTACACCCCTTGTGGAGGTGTGTGGGTTTTTTTTGTTTTGGTTTGGTTTTTTTTAGAGCAGTGAGAGAGCTCTCTCCCAGTGCATTGAAGTCATTGGAAAAACTCCCATTGATGTTGATGATCAGGCCCTAGGTTAGAGGGCAGTATATGTCCATAAAAAAACAAACAAAACTAGATTATACCAAACTAAAACTTGACTTAAAGGGCCCTGAGAAGACCCATCTAGTGCTACTTCTATGCAATTTTAACTTACAAATATGAAACTGACAGCTGAGCATGTCAGGGCACTAAGCCACTATATATTAGTAGTCTTGTTTCAAGAAGCGCTAACTGCAAGCTGTTGATTTGAGATTTCTCACTCTCCATCTTGTCCCCTACTACCTTGTATGTTCCTTTTTAGATAACGATTGTCTGATCTTTATCCTGAAAGTGTCTGTGCTTTTGGTAAGGTTTTATGCCAACAGATATCAAGAGTTATTTGATAACTCAGCAAGACATATGTACAGTTAATGAGAAATGAATGTGATATTACATCAAAAGGCTTCAAATGTTAATTTTTAAATGACGATAATTAACTTGCTCCTTGATTCTAAGATACATTGACTAGACAATGAAGGTCAATTTCAGTTCACTAGAAAAAGTAAAAATAGAATAACTGAGAGTTATTTAAAAAGAAAAGATAATCTCTCAATTTCTAATTTGTTCTGTTATAGCTGCACTGCTCTGATATGAAGGTGACACATTTAAAATCATTTTAATAGCCAACATTTTCACTTATTAAAGCATATTTTCTTTATGATGAAAATAGATGCCTTCATTCTCCATTCACTTGCACTGCCGTAAATGAGCAACTCAGCAGAAATCAATGAGGTTGTGCAGGTGTAAAACTAGTGTGCATGGAGAAGCAGGCCTATATCGCTTTATCTATTTTGTGAAACTTTAGACATACCTATATATTTGAAGACTGTGGGGCTGTACAGATTATCCATTTTCACCTTGTAAAATTTCAGTGGTGAAAACTGCCTTTCTGAGAATTTAATTAGTGGTAATACTGTCTGGTTTTTATACAAACAATTTTTTTTAACAGAAAAATGTGGTAAAATGGGACACCTGGAACAATTTACAAATTTCCACCATTTTGCTCAAACAAAATGTTTACCTTTAAGTAACAAATGTCTCTCTTCTTTCTTCTGTAAAATTGCTGGGTGTGTGTTTTGGGGGGAGGGGTGGCAGACAGACTAGATGTGAAAATAAAGCTGACTAGGCCCTCAACTGGTGTACATCAGCCGGTTTACACCAGGCAAGGATGAGGTCTGACATGTCAAACTTTCCCCAAGATCAGTGGAAACAGGATGTTTTGATGGTAAATGAGATTCATTCCACCCAGCTCCTGTGGCTGAACAGGGATATCTCTTTGTTTGCACAGAAGCAACTGGATAGGTTTTTGGTTTTGCTTGCTTCAGTGTTTTAGTCCAGAAGGGAGGCCATTTGCTTCTTTATTACATGAAAAGGGCAAATGCCACCTATCATCACATCATTAGAATGATAACAAACATAACTGTTATACAACAGAGCAGCAAAATGAACATTTAATTTAATCTCTAAGGACCTGATCTAAAGCCCACTGAAGTCAGTGGGAGTCTTTTAAGTGGGCTTCGGATCAGGCCCCAAGGACTCACCTACACTAGCATTTTTCTTAAAATCTCCCACGGCTGTATTACTGGTGGTACAGCGCTATTACTGCCAGTGACTGCAACAATGGGATAATTAGCACAGGCTGGCTGCCAGTGCCACCTGTGTCATCTAGACCTGCTCCGAGAATGGCTAGATGACATGGTGGTAAAAATGCCTGCACTGTTTCTATACTAAAAATCCTACCATTGCTGCCCTTGGTGGAGCTGCACTGGTGGTAGTAAATCTTATTTTGGCTACCCAAGCCTTGTCAGCATCTGGGCACCAAGTCTCCTCATTAAAATGATATTACATTTAATGCTTATCATCCAGAAGGCCCACAGGATACTTTGCAGATTCTGGCTCCAGTCATACATCAGATTCGCTATTGTAGAGTTCTGTGCCTGTGTGGTGTCGGATTTGTATGGGCACGGGAATTTGTGGTAGCAGATCCTTATGCAGTGTTAAGGTTAGTATACTAGGTATTGGTAATAGTCTGTGCACTGCTAAATTGAAGATGCTACTGAGGAAATACTTAATTGTGCACAGCAGCACTACACAGCATCTCAGGACAGGAATGAAGAATACCATCACCAAATGAAACTACAGGAGCAGTTTTAGGTTGGCAGAATATACGGTAATTACCCAAATTGGAATTCCACCAGGGCAACAGAGCTGACAGCTCTACATTATAAAAATGTCATGGGATGTTTTAATGACCACAACCAGTAAAGGCTTCAATTATATCTGTCATCCACTAGACAGCAATAGCAACAGCACAGGGCCTCTAAACCCATTCTCCAATATTGCTCCAGTTCAGAGCCAGAAGGATTAGTGCGATCTATGATTTCTCCAGTACTTCTTCCTGAGTTTTCCATGGTCTTCTGATAAACACAGACCCAGCTCAGTTTGAGACCTGACAGGAACATAGTCTGAGTACAGTTGCAGTCCTTTCTGCCTGCCTGCCTGCCTTAGTTTGTCCATGTTTTACAACTGAGCTCATTAAGTCTCTATCAATATTGTGATAACATTCTCTGCTTTATTTAATTATACTGATATTTGCAGGCACATCACCCAGGCAGGCCCAGACTATAACTAAAAGTTTTCAGACTTTGAGAATGTTTGGATCTGATCCATATTTGGATGCCCACCTCAGAGCTTGGGCCTAATTTCTATCATGTAATAGGCCAAACCTGAACAGTCAACCCTAATAACGCTGAACATTCTTATCAAGTTTGGATTCAGATCTGATCCTGGATCAAAACGCCATGATGTGGGTCCATCTCTAGTATCATAATTAAAGGCAGAAAAAGAGTCGTTAATCATCTAACCAATCTTTTTGCCATTGTAGGATTGTTTTTTACAACTATCCAGTCCAGATTTAAATATCCTAAGCAATAGACCTTCCTTTGTGTCACTTGGGATAAGTTATTTCTGATTTTTGTCTTTGTGACATCACATTCATTTTAATTGCTCTACACAGCACTGTCACATAGACAGAATTAAAAGGGAGAAGCTGGGCTTGCAGGGAGAAATATCTTAAACACAAATATCCAAAATAATAA